>NW_027437194.1:19907500-20495000 GCF_033239565.1 Halichoeres trimaculatus | reverse complement strand
AAATAAAGAAATTCTTGATGATTCAACTTTCCTGAGAATCACAAACTAATATTTAGTTGCATAACCTCGGTTTCTGATAACAGCTTCACATCTGTGGCGCATGGAGTCTACCAACTTCTGGCACCGGTCAACGGGTATTGAAGCCCAGGACAATTGTACTGCGTTCCACAAGTGCTCTGCATTTCTTGGTTTTGCCTCATGAACAGCATTTTTTATATCAGCCCACAAGTTTTCTATGGGATTGAGGTCTGGGGATTGTGCTGGCCACTCCATTACTTGAATTTTGTTTGTCTGGAACCATGATTTTGCTCGCTTGCTGGTGTGTTTGGGGTCATTATCTTGTTGAAATACCCATTTCAAGGGCATTTCCTCTTCAGCATACGACAGCATGACTTCTTCCAGTATTCTGATGTACTCAAACTGATCCATGATCCCTGGTATGCGATAAATAGGACCAACACCATAGTACGAGAAACATCCCCATACCATGATGCTTGCACCACCATGCTTCACTGTCTTCACTGTGTGCTGTGGTTTGAATTCAGTGTTTTCAGGTCGTCTGACAAACTGTCTGTGACATTTCTACCCAAAAAGAACAATCTTACTCTCATCAGTCCACAAAATATTGCGCCATTTCTTGGTAGGCCAGTCAATGTGTCCTTTGGCAAATTGTAACCGCTTCAGGACATGTCTTTTTTTTAACAATGGGACTTTGTGTGGGCTTCTTGCTGGAAGCTTGGCTTCACACAGGCGTTGTCTGATTGTTACAGTACTCACAGGCAACCTTAGATCTTTTTTGATCCTCCTGGGGCTGATCATCGGCTGAGCCTTTGCCTTTTTGGTTATTCTCCGATCCATTCGAATAATTGTTTTTCTTTTCCGTCCTCGCCGTTCTGGTTTTGGCTGCCACTTTAAAGCATTTGAAATCATTTTAGCTGAACAGCCTATCATTTTCTGAACCTCTTTGTAGGTTTTTCCCTCTTTTATTAACTCCTTTATCAAAGAACGCTCTTCCTCTGAACGGTGTCTTGAACGACCAATTTCACTCTGTTTTTCAAGGACAAATGCACAGCCAGCATGAGCAGCGTCAGTTGTCTTGATCTTTATATAAGGGCCACCTGTTTAACACCTGTTTTTGTCGCAAAATCAATTACCTCACTAATTGAACTCAGCACTGCTATTTTTTTGAACACACCCCTTTCAGTTAATGATTCAGTTTCACAGAATTGGCAGCATGCACGTCATGCCTGTTGGGTCTGTTGGTTCTCTATACATTTCTTAAACCTTCTAGAAACTTACTTGCAGTGTAGAAGTTGAAAATCTAACAAAAACAGAGATTTATCTTGCTATTGATGTGGGACTGCTATTATTTTGAACACAACTGTATATATCAGGCTGTATAAAATGCATTTTACAATTTTACTCTGACCCGGGTTATAGTTGGATGTCCCCGAGTAACATATAAGTAGAAGCACTTATTTATAGTGTGTCACCAAGACTTTGCACGTGTGAACTGCAGTTCCTGTGTAGTGAAGGATAAAACTGTTAACATGTAAAGTGGTAAATGTGCATCTCATTGGACTACAGAAGCGTGTTTGTGAGATTTTTTTTTAATATTTATTAATGATTTATTTATCAGGGGGAGTTACAGGGTTATAGACACAACAAAAAAAAAGCCAAATATGCAAGTACCAATGTGTTTGCAGGGGAAGGCTGATTTCCAGCAATCCTTCGTGGAAGGATTTTTCAGGAGATAACAGATTAAAACAGTTTGTCAAACAAAAAATGAAAGAAGTAGCGCAAGATGTATTGAATGATAAGTTAAAGAGTTCCAGGATTTTACTCTCCTTGAAGCTTCTCTGATGGATCTTGTACACAAACTTCACTTGAGAGAAATCAATCAAACAACTACAAAGTAAACTTACTTTAAACACGACAGTGGTGGGGTCTAGTTTGTATTTTTGTCCAGGATTTTTAAGTCTTGATCGTCTCTCAACTTTCTCATTTTCTATCTTTCCCCTCCACCTGATCCATTAGGTCACCGTGTTTGTCTACAGCGACCTGATGCTGGTGACGAGGGAGGATGAGCCGGGCAGATGTAACGTCCTTCAGAGTCCCCTGTACCTCCGACAGCTGAGGCTCCAGGATGGTAAGAGTTAATGAATTCTGAATGTACATAGTCAGACTTATTAGCTGGAGTTTGAGAGTAGATTTGTTGCTACATCATCAAATTAGTCACGTGTCTAAAATAGAACAAAACAACCATCAACAAACAACGCACTGTGTTTACATCACAAACCCCGGTGGATCTTTGACAGCTCCACCCTGAGTAAAAAAAGGGAAACTCTACGGTCAAACACAGAAATCACACAGCACCATAAACACGCTACTGAGATAACAGTGATATTTAAAACCACAGGATATTTAGGAAAATGCTGCCAAAGTTCCTGCTGCTTTGTCTTTTTTTTCACCTTCTTGTAAATAACTACCTCCCCTGGCACTACGGAGAGAATAGCCTGGCCATCAGTGCTGGAGAGAGCCCCAGAGCAAGTCAAACAAATAAGGCTGACTGTAAATATCTGTGTTTAGAGAGGTGGGTGGAGACGGGGACAAAGTTTGGAGTCACGCTTGAGAGAGGGAGAGCCAGGGGAGAGCGGCGTTGGGCTTAGTCTGCTGAAAGTTGATAAGTGCACGGGTAGAGAACAGCAATCAGTGACTCCCGCCTCCAGCTGCCTGGCTGTGGGATCAGTCTGTTGTAATGCTGAGTGAGTGGGGTGTACACCACAAAAACACACGCCATATCCCCCTAAGTGTGCCATGCAGGGGTATCAAAAGCTGAGAATGGAAAAGCTTAACACAGGTTTTTTTTCATGCTGGGATTATGGGATTGATTTAGCAGGATAACAGGTGTTAAAAGGATGTTGTTGAGAGGAGATTGCATGCTCAGTCCTGCAGAATAATGACTTTAATGGCAGCTTGGGGTTTAGAGGCAGCGGGAGTGTAACTGTGACTCAGAGATAAATGACTGGAAATAAAGGTTCAGTCAAAGTAAACAAATGATGCCCTTAAACTGACTCTATTAATGGATTACTGGGCCGAACTCTCAATTAAAGATGTAACTCTGCCTCCTTAGACTGCATTCTGTTGGTAAACAACGAGAACAAATCAAATTGCTGAGATGGGAAATGATTGATTATACCTTTCTATAATCTGCAGCAGGCGCTGTTTGCCTTTGAGGCGTCTTATTCCGTGTCATTACCAGGAGAGGACAAAACATCAACGTGCCAATAAATCGTCATCCTGACCTGTGTGATACATCATTGGAATGCTGATATTTTAATCATAGAAATCAGCTGATTTGAGGAGCTTCTCTGCCGATTTGACTTTCCACATCACTACTTAATAATAACACCACAAGCTGGCGCCACTAATATACAATAGGTAAATATAAACAACAGTTTATTTACAACAGCGGAAGTTGACTGAACCTTCATACCAGAAGAGAACAGCGGGAACGTAGACAAGGTTAAAAAGAAAGAGATGCTTTAGAAAAATTGTCGAAACGATGGTGAAGCTTTAGGTTTTCTCTTTTTTAACCTTTTATTCTTTCTGATATTTCTTTTGGCTTTTTATCTGCCTTTAAATAGAAAGGGCAGCACGGTGGGTTGAGCAGGAAACAAGGTGGGAGTAGGGAGTGTCATGTGGTTGCACGACCTAACCCAAAGGCAATACCAGAAATGTTGAACTGTTTAAGCAGTTTGATGTGTCCCACTTGTCAAAAGTTACTTTTGTGTCCTTCAAAATAAAAGCACAACTTAAATATTGTGTAAAACCAAGCAAACAGAAAATGTTGGATCTCTTTTTCACATTTCTTTGTCTCCAAGAGACAACGAGGTAACAATAGTATCAGTGATGGCAGATTCATTAAAGAAACACAGCAATACGTGCACATAGGTTGGTTGACTTTCTATTAATCAGCTAAATTAGGTATCTTTGGTCTTTCTGTTGGTTTGCTTCTTTCTTTGATTGGCCTATTAGTAGGGGTGGGGGGAAAAAAATCAAAAATCAATATTTCAGGATTTTTTGTTTGGCAATATCAAAATCATCATTCTTTGCCAAAAAATCAATTTTTTTAGATTGAAATTCTTCTTTTCAGTCTTTGTTTATGAAGTGGATTGGAAAAAAGTTACCAATTTTCTCCAGCAGAGGGTGAAATGTTTCTCTCTGACCCACGTGATGCGCATTATATGGAAAAATATGGCTCCTGATATAGTCTGTAGATATTATCATCAGATTTAACTTTTTTTTTTTTTACATGGTCTGGTTTTAAAAAAGCAAATTTAAAAAATCAGAAAAATTGTGAATATGGAAGAATCACAATTTGTATCGAATCAGCAACCCAAAAATTGTAATGGATTGGAGTTGCGAGTATAGCGTGTCGTCCCAGTCCTACCTATTGGTGCTTTCCAATGACAGGGGCCACCAGTCTCCAGCACTGCTATGTTTTTGGGAACCCCCAATCTGGATGCAAGAAATCTTGCACATATGGCAGTTTACATAAGGGCTATATATGTTTGCCTGTTACGTCTCATTTACAAAGTGAAAATCAGTGGTAGTAACAGGGAAGTAGATGTGTGTGGTGCGTCTCTTAATGTATATGTGTGTGTGTTCTCTTCTGTAACGCCATAATGTAGTGTGAGATGACAAACAGGAAGCAGGTATTGCACAAAGGCCAGTGTGTAAAGGTATGATGGCCATGGATCCTCTTAAAGCAGCTGTATGAACAGAGTGTTACATCAGATTAGTTTTCAGTGAAGAAAAAAGTCTTTGAGTTGATGGTTTGTCCTCATTTGTAAATTCTGACTTGAAACTTTCACTATCAGTTGTTTTTTTGCGGCTATTTTCATTTTTTATTGACACCTTGTTTTAATGTAGCTCTGTCCTCCCCTCTAAAAGACTTTTTTTCTATCAGCTAATGATATCTGCAGAGACCAAATGTTTCCAGACTGTAAGCTGGTGGTTATCAGTGCAGGAAGTCAGCAGCTAATTTGTTCCCGTTGGTCAGCGCTATCAGGGGCAGGTGTGAGATTGTTACCATGAAAATCAACAGAAATGTCTTGTTTCGGGTTATACATGCCAGATACAGAGCAGAAAATATAAAATAAAGATAAATGTCTTTGAATTTCAAATAAAGCATCTCTGATCTCCTCTGAACCACTTCTGACCTCCACCCTTCACTCAGACAATCAGGAGATCACCAGGGTGGGGATTCAGTGGAGTCTGTGTTTCATTAGAGGACACACACACACCCACCCACGCACACACACACAAAGATACACACACCTCCACCCTGCTGCCTGTCATTGTTATTTCGCTTCGGTAGCGTCACTCAGGAAAGAGGTGCCGGGGGATTGTGTTTGTTTCAGTGAGGGTGTGTTTGACGAGTGTGTGTGTAATGACACAGTTCAAGTTCAGCACAGGGGCTTTCCTGTGTTCCTGTCACCCTGATACCCGGCCGAGGAGCGTGGGAAACACAGGGGGATGTAATTAACATCTGTCAATCCAGACGGTATCATCTGCTTAATTAACAATGAAAATGTGTTTCACAGTCAAGTAGAGATGATTTGACAGCAGCAACGAAGATTATACGTTTTACACTTTTTTGTTATTCTAATGTGGAAAGAAGCAAATGTGAAGTTTTCTACACCTTTGACATTTTGAGTTCACTGCTGTCATGTGAGACAACTTTTAAGACATTTGAGATCTTATTTTTCAAATGTGAACTATTTTTTTATTTTCACAAACCTATGACTAATCACTGCTTGAAGCTTAAAAAAATAGTAGACATCAGAAAATATGATTCAGGTTCTGTGTTGCAGTCCAAACAACAGCTATCTGCCAGTCTGTGGTAAAGAAAGATATCCAACAGTGACCTCTGCTGTTCCTTTTAAAATGAAGACTTTCATTTTGAAACTGGTCAAAAGCAGCAGTGCCTATGAAGCCCTGCTTTTCTCAAACACTGTGTAATACTTACAACCTCAAATCCACCCTCAAGGTGGCGTCAGTGTGTCTTGCATTCCCGTCTGGTTGAGCTGCAGCAGTGTATATATCTAATTCCTGATGGAGAGATACAGAAACAAGAACTGGTTAAAGACACTTCAAATGTCTGTGCAGTGATAGGCTGCTGTCGGAAATCAGAGGCAGGATTTATTCTGTTTCTTCCAGTGTAATTAAAAAAAGAGAGACAAATTTATGGGAGCAATAAACAAGTTCACCAGAGAAAGAAATTTAGACTCTGCTTTAAATTCTCAGCTTGGCAAACCTGGCCAAACAGCACCATCTAATCCCAGCCTTCTGTTATGATTGGCAAGCGTGACTTTGCAGTAATGAGCTGGTATTAATCTCTAGAAAGTTTGCCTTCATGGCTTTTTGCTGGAGCTCTTCCCCGGCAGAGAAATTTGTTCATGTCACTAAGAGATATGAAGCACTGTTTTTAGTCTTAACTTTCAGACCTGGTGTGGTGCAGTTAGTGACAGGTGTCCTGATACTGATGGTACGGTACAGATGTTCTGCTTAGTATTGACTGTTTTGAGGGTTGTGGCTGCATTGATGGTCGTTACAGCACATATTCAGTGTAAGCTAGATTAAAGCGCCATGTTTCTTTTGTTTCATACAACTTATAGTCACACTTATATTTGCTGTTTTATTGTACTTAATTCCACATTTCGTTGATTTTGTTAGTTTATCTGACTGTTAAGTTGTTGTTTTTTTCACCTCGAGCTTTCACCTTGTGTCAACAATGACTTAAAGATCTATTGTTTTCATTTTGGTCAAACTTTCTTACACATTAAAATTTTGCATTTTGTACTGGTGTATAGGGATGGGTACCTTTCACATTTGAAACAATAGGGTACTGATGCCCAGTACCTGGCAGTTTTAAGACAGTAATGGTACTCAACTTTACCAATTTTCACTTCTGTGTGTGTTTATACTATTGTAATTATTGATTTATTTAACAACAAAAGCTCAAACTTCTTCAATTCAACAGATTTATTTCTCAATATATAAACTTGATGTCTGAATGGAAAATCACCTGCTTCTTCACTCCCTCACAGTCACAAGGACGCTTTTAGTTACTGATACATGGTATGGATTGATTTTACATGAATTGGTACCCGGTACTACAGACGGAGTTCAGTCAGTACAATAAAAGTACCTACTTTGGTACCCATTCCTTCATGTGTAGTTGTTTCACTTTTCAAAGGTATAAAATGTGTTCTACACAATGTCCCCTACACGAAAAGCCTGATTCATAAGACAACTGCATGATAAGGCTGGCCACACACTGGACCCAGATAGCAATCCCCAAACACACACGCTCTGGGATTCATAGATTAATGCAGGTTTGACAGGTGTGGATGTAGAAAGAGTTATCGTTTCATTTATTGTGGAGAGTAAGAAAGTCTTCTGTACGTGTGTAAGAAAGAAGGGGGCTTGATGGTTGCAGTACATGATGGTTATCTGTCTGGAACATATTTTATCTCTTGGAGCCTCACCCTGGGGCACAATGACAGCATGTCAGTCACACTGTGGGCTGGTGTGTGAGCGCGTAAGTGTAATAAGATTGTAAAGAACACTAAAACAAAAATAAACTGTGTAGGTTTCCTCCTGAGTTTGTGATTGTGTGTCTGTAGCCACTGTCTAGATTAAAAGCCATCTATCCTGGCTGCAGTCCCACAGGCCTGTCCCAGAGAGCAATACTGCAGTGCATTATGGGAAGATTCCTGTAAAGCTAAGCTTAAGTAAAAGCCTTCAATCAACAAATGACTAAATTGTGATCGGAAATCAGAGCTAATGTTTTATTTACAAGAAGAAAGTGGCTAAAAGAAAAGAAAGATGGTAGAGAGGACAGAATTCTAATGAATGTTTTTTTAATGTTTTACAGATTATGCTGAAGAGCTGAGATTCTACCTTATACACATGACTGAGGTAAGACAAAGGACTGTGTGTGTGGTTGTGTGTGTTTGTGAGCAAAAAGAGCTAAAAGGAGAGTCAAATGTAAACGGCTTGTTTTGTCTGTGAGCCGGAGGGGCCTTTTGAGTCTGGTGGAAATCACATTACAGAGAAGACATAAGGATTAGCAGGAAGCTCTAATGACAGTGTCTTCTCTCTGTGCAGCTTCCTCAGGCTTGTCTCTGTCACATACACAATGTGTGTTTGTTTGGATCATTCTCAATGCATCTCAGTAGGGTTGCTTTCAAATGTGTCACTTTGGACATTTGGACAAAAATTTCCCTTATATCATCACATTTAGGACGGTTCAAGTTTGGCTACGGAAATAGTAAGAATTCAATGCCCTCCTCTTCTGGAGGACAACCAGAAAAGACACACTGGATCTGATGCATCTCTGCTCCGTCACAGCACCGGATCTGATGGGTTAGAGTCCTAATCAGTGCGTTAATTCACACTTAACTTAGCTCTGCTGCATTCTGGCTGCGTCCCAGCTCTTGCAGGTCTGAGCCCTTTGGATCAGATACACAAGTATTTTTTTTTCCTAGACCCGGGATTTATAGCACACTAGTTTACACAGAGCACAGTGAGTGGACTGAAACCACGGTACAACATCCTTTGGCTTTCAAACAAACAAACAAACAAAAAAAAAAAAAAAAAGAAAAATCCTTTGACTTTCAAAAAAAGAAAGAAAAATCCTTTGACTTTCAAAAAACAAACAAACAAAAAAAAAAGAAAAATCCTTTGACTTTCAAAAAAAAAGAAAAACCCTTGACTTTCAACCTTAAAAAAATTCCTTCGACTTAAAAAAAAAAAATTCTTTGACTTTCAAAAAAAAAGAAGGAAAAATCCTTTAACTTTCAAAAAACAAACAAAAAAACAAAACAAAAGAAGAATCCTTTGACTTTCAAAAAAAAATCCTTTGACTTCCCCAAAAAAAGAAAAATCCTTTGATTTTAAAAAGATAAAGGATAATCTTATGACTTTCAAAAAAATGAAAAAAAATTGTTGACACCAGCTTTACTTAAAACAAACAAAAAACAATAATAATAATAATAAAAAAACAGAAAACAAAAAAAAAAAACAACAACAAAATTAGTGAAGCCAGGTGAGAAGTCAACAGATTTGAGGTGTTACAGCCAAACATGTTTTAGGAAAGGCTTATCAGCATTGTTGGTTCTTGGTCTTGCAACTCTGGTGTACATGCTGAACTAAACACACAGCTATCGAAGTCTATGAATAAGAGCGGTCAGAACACAACAGAGTGGCAATTGAATGGACGCACAACAAAAGCATCAAAAATTTTTGTTTGGAAGTGAGGAACTTTGGTTTTTGTTTTTAATTTTGGTGCCCCCTTATGGACATACCATACAAAGGTTTTTGTTGATACAATCCTGCATAAAAAAAGTTATAAATTCATATTGCCTTCCTTTTCCTGGGCCGGAGAGTGGTGGATGAGTGGTGGACAGGATGTCGTCATCTAATTTCTTATGGACATTTTTGCACTTTCTATACTCTTTCTTACTTTTGTTTTCTTAAATGCTGCGGTGACTCCTGAATTTCCCCTCGGGGATAAATAAAGTATTTTCTATTCTATTCTATTCTATTCTATTTGTGAGTCAAATGTCTTGCTCAGTGGATTGACAGGCATTTTGAAGTACTTAGTGAAAATAATCTGCCAGCAGGTGGTCACATTTTTCTCTTCCGGGTCATTTAGAGGCACCAGTTTTAATTACAGTGTTTCACAACCAGGTAAATACCCCTCGTGACAGTTTTTGAATGGCGGCTTTTTTCTTATTCACTGTCCATCCTTCCAGTCATGTTAACAATGTAATGGTAGTTCTTGTACAGAGGAGAATGAATTGTATCAGTTGCTCTCAGACAATCGTTGTTGGAGGAAACAGAGAGCATGGCAGGGAAACAGGGAGAAAACCAGGACAATGTGATAGTGATCTGACACATGCTCGGTAGGATGGACGTGGTAGAATTTGATACTTTTTAGCTTGTTTGGCTGTTTGCAGTCAGGATATTTTCCTGAGTCTTGACAGCTCTTCTGCCTTTAATGAGCATGTTTGCAGGTCATGTTGGCTGGTTGTTCTCTCCCTGTCTCCTCAGCTGCTCCACGAGCCTGTTTTATTACATGTTTTTATGTCCAGATTTGCAGAAAGAGCATCAAGCTGCAGGCTTGTTACACTTTTATTTTGCTGTATAGTTTTTATCATCACTTGCCTCCATATTCTCACTTTATCTTCCTCCACATCCTGCACAAATCCCCACAGGCTTTCATCCAATCAGCTTAGATGCTCTCACTGGAGTCAGGTTACTGATCTTTGCCACAATATTATTACTTTTCTACTATCTTGTAGCTTCTGTGCCTGGAGACCTTACCACAGAAGACTCCGGCCAGAATTAACCTGATGTGGAAAATGTCCTCAGGCAAACCAAAAAGTGCAATTTAAGCCCCGCCTACATCAGTCAGTAACTTTTGAGGGCAGAGGTGCCCCTTCAACACTGCTCTGCTAAACCCTTAGTTTTGTTGTGAATGAATGAATGCATCATCTTTGCAGCTACAACATTTTCAGATCTGTGAATAGTGATGATTATGCTTTTTTAAAGAGGGGGTATTCTGCTTTCCCATAATTTAAGCATGGCTGACAATGCTGGATAGTCAGACTAAAGCTGTACTGTTTTCTAACCTCTACATACTCCTATATTGTGGAAATATGCCAGAATGTCAGTAAACTGCTCAGGCCTTGAACATCACAGTCTGCCTATAGCTCTGCTACCATCAGGCCTCCAGAGGGCTGGCCAATCAGAAGGAAGGGGGTATGTGGAGCGGAAGTTTTTCTAGAATGACTTGAGAAAAACAGGGATTTCTTTGAGCTTTCAGTCATGTAAAGGTTCTATTATGTTACCAGAGAGACAGTACAGAGCCTTAAAGAAAACAGAATATCCCCTTTTTAAAAACTTTTTTCACAATTTGATTGCCTCTAAAAAATAATTTGACCAAAATGACTCGATAAAAATACATTAAAAGACAAGGAGGCACTTCTATAACTGCCATTTCCAGTCATGTTGGAGGTAATCTAGTCCTCCACCATGGCAGGAATGTAGATGAATTTATGGTTAGTTAAAACTTCTTTGTTCATCTGATAATATCTCTGTCAGAATAGAGAGGTGGAAAACATTTGTAAAGCTACTAAAACTGTTCCAAAACAACAGTAAAACGTTTTTAAACAAATCACAATACCCCTCTTTAACATTTTAACTCTGGATACTGATTAAAAAAGGAATTCATATGTTCTCAAACTCAACACTGCCACATCCTCTGGGGACCACAAACATCTTTCAAGGCTTCTGGTTACAAAAAGACAGCAGTTAGTAATAAAGACCTTTCCAGCTTAGACTTTTCTGTCCATGCATTATCTTTTTTTTAAGTGCCTGTTTGTGAAGTGAGCTCAGTACTGGATCCGATTGACATTTTTAAGTAGACCTTTAAGCCTGGTTCAGCGTGGGTCAATAATGCTAGTTGTAGTGTCAGCAGAAACCTCTACACACTTAGATTAGTCTGTGGTGTTAAAGATGCTATGAGGAGGATCTGTTGTAATTGGACTGCCTTGCCACCTTCTGGCCCGGAGTCACACACACAAATTAGTTTTAGTGAGGCGTGTGTTTGTTTTGGAATTAAATGGAGATTGGATCGAAACAACGTTGTGAGAAGTGAGAATATGGAGGCAAGTGATGGCAACGCTCCAACATATCTGTAGGCTAATGTGACAACAAGTAAACACTGTCAGTTTGTAAGTTGTTTAGTAGCTGTTTATATTTAGCACAGCTGGCAACCCAGTGCTCTAATACATGTCTGTAATGTGTAACGTTAGTAAATCCTGGTTAGCTATGTCCTGTCAGTCATCTACCAAGCAGAGCTAACACAACCTCACTCTTCATTTTATTGATAGACTCTAAAGTTTGAACAGACCACTGCAGAATAACTGCTGCAAGTGGGTTGGAATGAACATTATCACAAACAGTTTAGCCCCTGTGTTAGCCTTTAGCTCAGGCTGTATCACTCTCCTGTTTAGCTTTCTTCTGCTTGTCTGTTCAAGATCACTTTCAGACTCCTCACAGTCCCTTTAAAAAAAGATTTTTAGATTAACTTATTTTATAGTATCTTTTACAATCTGTTACTAAAAGGTGAACAACAGGAAACCTTCAAGTTTCAATAAATAAATGCACTGCAATAAAGGATCAGCCACCATGCTTGAGATGAGACAAATCTGCAGTACAAAGCCTATTTATACTTGACAGTTGAAGCCACAACCCCAAATTGCACCGTTCAACTCAAACAAATATCATGTGAGTCTATGAAACTAAAATTATCAGTTCCCTCCCTAAACAAATCACATCAGACATCTTTCTTCTGATCTTAAGGCAACCGTGTCATCCAGCTAGACGTTTTAACACACTCTGGCTCTGGGCATCGATTGTCTCAGTGTTACCAAAGTTAAAACAACCCTATAGCTACTGGGCCCATTTTCCGTCCAGACTGCTGTGACTCGTCTGCGATTTGTCGCGGCTGCGAATGTCTGCTCGTATGGATAATCTTCTCACTGAGCAGCCGTTTAAACCCAGCCCCTCCTTTTGCAGAGACACACTCACTCACACACGTCACACCAGTTTTCTGCTTTGAAATGTGCTGCATAACCTCATTAGCAGCTTATGAATAATTTAGAGGGACTTTTTTTCCAGAAGTTTCAGACAGAATGAGAGGAGGCCTGATATCTGTCCCACAGGCTGGAAACAGGAAGGAAAACGTCTCCAAAATTATTCAGTCTATCCAATTAGGCTACATATAAATAGAATCTCTTACGTAAGAGGGTGCGGAGGAGAAAGGGGAATAGTTTGCGTGAGTTTAGTTTTGTTAAACACATGTTTCTGTCTGTTACTGTGGCTATTATTGTAGCTTTTCCTGGATTGTCCTCTGCCTTGCAGCTCAAAAAACGTCAAATCCAAACAAATACGTCTCACATTTCCCGATCACACTCGCAGCAATAAGGGCTCCTGACAGTTTGACTCCCGAGGCTCACAGAGACCTACTCCTTCTGTGGCAAAACAGTCAGCTCACACAAGCCTCGCACGAATAATCCCCAAAATACCAAACCAGCGTCGTGATGATGACAGAAGACGGGCTGACAGGAAAACAGTTCAGAGAGCCTGTTTGTTTACTGTAAAGATTCACTCAGCTCATTCTTTCTGCTTCTCCCTCGTCTGGTCTCATTTCTCCATCTGCCCTGTCAGGTGCCCACACACGAACACACACATACAGAAAATGTGCAGTCATCTATTACATTTGCTACACCTGTCAGCAGTTCATTTCATACCTCAGGGGGTAAACAGCAGCCACAGTGAAGCTCAGAATGCATTTCACTCTCACTATAGCTCTTATTTTTACCCTGCTCTGTTAAAGACACATAACAAATATGGATCCGTTACTTTAAAATTTCCCCACAGTGGATCATAAGTTTTCTCTTTAAGAGCTCAAACATTAAATGTGAATTTTCATTAACTATGCTACAGTGGCAACCAAAATCACTTATGGATTTTTAATCAATGAGATAAAAGAATGAGTGTACTGCTGTTACCTACAAAGTCATCTACTATCAGCTGCCTCAACTCCCCAAAAGCTCCAAAGCCTGAAGACAGATGGACAGCCATGCCAGCTCCCACAGTGTCCATCATATCCATCGCCAGAACACCTCAGTAAACAACCCAACCCATTCAGAACTGTCAAGTCCAACAGACCCAGCCTCCATACAAATGAGTTACATTAGTATTCTCCCGACACCTCAGACCTTTAACCATGTTTCCTGAAGTTAATAGCAGACAATGAATCATCTTTATCTGTAGCGGTCTCCTCCTTTACATTACAGAAAACTTAGGTTATTAAAACCTGTCAAAACACTGATGACAGAAGCGGTTCCTTCAAAGCGCTTGAGTAGAATATAGATGAGTAATTAAAAGAATATATCTTTATGAGCCATATGTGTTATAAATTTCCCCCAATACCACAGTTCCTGTTCAAATAACTACAGCTCGCCATAACATAAGGTGATTTGCACCAAGACCTGACCAATTGCAGTGACATAGCATCTATCAGTAACTGAGATCAATGATAATACAGAAAAGAATCCCAGATAATGTTAATTCAACAATACAAAGAAGTTTGCTTCATCATGAGATGTGTGTCACACAATTGATGCACAAAATCAGAGCTGTGTCTCTGACAACCAGGAGAGTCAGACGCTGCTCATGACCGGAAATGTGTGTGTTTAGTTAACTGTTGAATTTTACATCATCTCTCTCAGCATCAGAGTTACTTTTTGGTTATACATTACGATCACTCAAAAGCCGGACCCATCAAACAATAGCTGATGCAAAATGTTTATTAGACCTTTTAACAAAACCCACAAAAAATATTACTGCATTATTTTTTATTATATTAAAAAATTATTACATTTGATAAATTTGGCAGTTTTGGTGACATTTTAATTAAAGTTTTTAGTAAATGTACTGTATTTTAATGCAGAAAATACTTACTCTTACTGCAATTTCTTGAAAATAAGCTATGATTTTCCTTGAGAAAAGTGTGTGGATGATTTCATGGGAGCAGCCTTTTTAAAAATGGCCAAAATACAACTTCAGCTGCCTGAAGTGATACGATAATCCTCAAGGGAGAAGAATACCTTTATTTATTGATTTTTTTCATCAAGTTTAAAAAAAAAACTATTAATCGTGTTGATTAGATAGAGTCTGTGAAACTTGTGTATCAAATACGATACATTGGGCAATACAAGGTTGATACATGTTTTTACAATTCCACTCCAAAAATAAAGGTCATATGGCATCTTACTCACCACTAGCCAGACTTGTATCTCTAGTTAATGCTCTACTACCCAGAAGTAAACAAGCACAGATGACAGATTGGGCTTCTCAGTATGGTTTGGCAGTATTTTGATCTAGCAGATGGAGAGATCCAGTATGTACACACCCCAGAAGTAATGTGTAACCAGCACAGGCATGAGAACATTAATCTAAAAGCTGAATTGAACTGAGGATGAGGGTGCTAGCTCTGCTAATGCTAGTCACACAGGAAGCTAAATTGAGATTGTTTACCTACAGACTGTGATTTCACGTGAGCTATGGTGAATAATTGCACTCAGTTTAGACTGTTTTCGTGGTGTGTTCTTACCTTTAGATCAGCTGGTCACTCAAAATTTAATTTCAACGAGGACAGTATTCATTTTGGAACAGTTCCTAAGAGAACTAAAGGAAGGCCCATTGAGTTTATAGGCCTTGGTTGTCAATCTGATGAGATGAATGCAAATTTGAAAATATACTTTTGAAGGTCTGAGCAATGTATGAGAAACACAGAAAGCTGAAGTCTTGCAGTAGAACTAAAAAGTAAGGCAATTTGTGACTGGTAGATTATCTATTTTACAACAAAGTTTGGCATTGTTCGGCATTGGCGGAGAAGATTTGGCAATTTTTTTTTACAAGCGCAACCCAACTCAGCTTTGCTGCTGATCCCACAAATGCACCAGTGAAGATGTCTCTTTACTTCCTGTTCTCTTTCATCAAGGCTACCAAACTAAGCTTTAATTTAGCTAATGTAAAGCTCATTCAACTTTAAGTTAAAAGTCTGTTCTGGGTGGTTGTTCTCTGCAACAGATCATGTGATAGGTAAAAACACTGAAGGATAAAGGGAAGTAAAAGAGGAAACCACTTCAAAGAAGACAGGAGAGGGTTAGGGTGGAAAACATCCACTGGGCTCCTTGATGGAGTGAATACGGAGACACTTTTGAAGGGTTTAACCCCGGCTCATGCTGCTGTGTTTTTGTGCTTGTTTGTTTGTGTTGACCCAAGTAGAGCTGGGCGTTATGTCATGGACTCTAATTGAATTGCTCTTTCTGGTCTGTCTGTGCAAAGGTCATAGACATGCATGGACTCAAACAGAGAAGAGGAGATATATTTAGCATGACATATTTTGGCTTCTTGTTGTTAACTGTGTGTTTTTAGTTTTACTACACAGAAGTTGTTAACCACTCTTTATTTGAATGGCTACACTTCCTTTGCCTTATTACAACTTACAGATAAACTGTTGGTACATCACCTCTTTCTCTTTCTGTCTTTTAATTATAACCTTAAAAATTCAAATTTAGTTTTTCATCTACCATTGCAGTTGACAAAACTGATATGGACAGCCCGGTCCCACTTGAGTTTAATTGGTTGTTGAGTGAGAAGTCAGTGTTCTACAAGCTGAACAGCTACTCGCTGATACAATAAGACAGCTCTTACAAGACCAGTGTGATTTCTTTGTCACCATGTCGTTTGGACTACAAACTTCCTGCGTCATCTTCAGAAGAGTCACATGATGTTGTGATTCATCTGTCAGCTGATTTATAGAGGTAAGGTCATCCTACCTTAAGCTGCAGGACAACCATGCCCCCTGTTGTTCGAAGGTCTTATGACAGCATCCCAGATGTGTGACTCCATGTTGGCCCCTCATCTGGGTTAACTATTCTCTTTCTTTCTTAAATTATTTTCTGTGTCTACTTTTTGTTTTCCAGGCTTTTGTCTGATTCACTGATGTATGTAATCATGTATGTAATTTTATGTATGACATTTTTTGACCTATCAATGGTAAAAAAACAAACAAACAAACAAAAAAAACACTTTTGTAGCTTTAAGAACTGTTATTCAGCGTTTGAACCAAATCAACCTTTTTTGGTGTTATCAATGGAGATGCCCTTGGAATGCATATAACAGTTTTAAGACAAAAACTCTAAAGGGTTTAGTATGCTGAGCTGAAAAAGCTGAACAGCTTTGATATGGTATCAAAAATTGATGCTACCAGCACAAAAACAGCATTTTGTGGAAACAGGCCCTAACTTACCACATTAAAGTTCATCACATAAAAATAAAAAAATCTGAACAACCTGCAAGTACAATTTCAAACACAAAATGTTTTTCTTTTATAACAAGAATACTACCCACCCCAGTGGAAATCCATACAATTCAAAACCAGAAGTGTTATTCTCAGGGGACCACACAGAGATTGAAGTGTCATCTGCATATCACTACAGCATAATCTTAGCCACCTTTTATTTATTTGTAAATAGGCTGTAAATAGACAAAAAAGAAAGAGGAAAGATTAAATCTTAAATTAGACTTTATAAAGAATAATTTAAACATGACAATCATGTCGCATTAATTTTGATTTATTCTTGATTTACTGCAATTACTAAGTTATCTCTGTGCACCTTGAATTTCCTTGTTATGCTTAAAAGATCACAGCACAGATTGAGATAAATTGCACTATCATTTTGCAGACCGTAGAAAAACATAATTATCTGTCGTTTCCAACAACACTACAATGCCAATCTTCTTCTCCATCACATACTGTCACGGTCCGCTCGCCTCCTTTTGTCTCCTCCTGCCCTTCCTCTCCATCACTGGAGGTCATCTTATAATAGCTCTTGCTCAAAACAGAACTGATCTAACCCAGATTTAGATAAAGTACGCATGTGTATAGGGTGAAATGAAGGAGGGTTGGAGAAATTGTGTCTCAGGAAAGTCAAGTGTGTGTCGAGTGCGCGCACACAAGCGTGTGTTTGTGTGTAAGTGTGTCAGCGACGCAGGATGAGAGAGAGATTTTTCTGTAAATGGTCAAAACATAGACGGTAAGGAGAGACGCTGTGTCAGGTTATCGATCGGTCGAGTGCATCAGGGTCATCAGAGTCATCATGGGGAACTTGTCGGATCGGGTCGGACCTAAGAAACGGTTCGGCAGGGAGACGAGCTCTCTTCAGCGGCACCTGCTATCTGACTCTGGAGATGTAAGCTGTACTAATGTTAGTCCTGCCTCAAGTGTTTTTGAAGCTTTTGAGACAAAGATTCATTGTTCCTGATCTTACCACATTGTTTTAAGTAAAAAACATGGTATAAGAGGAAGTTCTGAAAGAAGACGGCATCATTTTTGTAAATTGCCTCCTTGTTGTCAGACTTTAGTTAGTGATGGATATAACTGTTAACTTGAATGAGACAAATTTAGCTTATCAAGTTTCCTAAGTGTTGAGCCAACAGTGAGTTGTGATCTGGTTTAAAAAGAACAGCTTTGTGACTTTCAGATCAATGTGACGCTGAGGTTATGTAAACAGCTGTTGCATCTGTTATATCAGTGAAACAGGGCTTTCTTTTTGAATATCCTTGTGTACTTGGAGCCTCTTAGACAAAGTTGATTGATGTCGATTAAGATGAGAAGAGATATGCAGCAAGGCACAGGCAAATTAGGTGAAATCACAGTGTGGCGGCTTGCCAAACAGCAAGGGAGCTCTGTGATCGGGCATACAAAGAAGAGTGTTGTGCACACAAATATCTCTTTCTCTTGCAAGGAGGTCTCTAAATGTCTGATTGTCCTCTGTGTTGTACGCAGAGGGTGACGCTTTTGTGACGTTTGTGGACACGCTCAATAATGGTACCATTTTGATGTGATTACAACGTGTTGGGGCACCTTTCCCATGACAAGAAAACTCATCTTCATAACATATTCATTGTAGACATTTAAGTCCCTGTTTGTGCACACAAATAGAGAACAGTATGCTTTTTGTGCATCTCTGCTAGTGTGCTTTATTCCTTTTCTTTAGGCGCTTCATTGACCAACCTAGCAAGCATGCTGTGACTTGCAGTCCACAGACTGGGTGTGAATGATGGGCAGCTTGGGGCTCTTGTCAGCACAATACCTACTTTATGGAAGCCATTCATAACATGGTCAGAGCAGGATCAGTGTCTCAGGGGTGTGATTGAACTGAAATGTACCCTCTTCATTCCAGTTCAGCCAGAACTTTAAGTGAACTTCACTTTTGCTCTGATTTAATTTGCGGGCACGGATTGGCAGGAGTGCACTGACAATGGCGATACATCTAAATGTAATCACTTAAAGACTTCCATCTTCAGGATATGATTGCATTTAGATCTACGACCACCACCAACTTATCCAGCAGCATTGATCTCAGTGATTAAAATGTTCTCCTGAGCTTTACTGAGCCACAGTTTGTCTCCCTGATGTATAAATTGTGATAGTTAATGGTAATCAGCGACCAAATTGATCACTGACTTTTATGGGAAGTAATTCCGAGTTAATAATTTATCTTTTGCCTCTGTTGGCACAGAAACTCAACCACCCCTTAATTAGGAACACCTGGTTAGCTGCTTGTTAATGCAAATATCTAATCAGCCAATCACATGACTGCATCTCCATACATGTAGACATGACAAGTATCACAATAGAGAAGAAAGATGATTCAAGTGATTGTCAATGTGGTATGGTTGTTGGTCAGAGCGTTTCAGTAACTGCTGAACCATTGGGATTTTTATGCACAACCATCTCTAGAATTTACAGAGATAGTCCCAAAAAGAGAAAATATCCCCTGAGTGCAGTTCTTTGGTTCCTTGTTGATGCCAGAGGTCGGAAGAGAATGGATTGCTGATAGAAAGAGCTGATGGAAAGGTAACAGGAACTCAAATAAACACTTGTTGCGACCAAAGTATACAAAAGCAATCTCTGGACGCAGCTAAAGCAGGAAACTGGCGTTGCAGTCACCAAAACTGGACAATAGAAGATTGAAAAAAATGTTGCCTGGTCTGATGAGTCTTGATTTCTGCTGCCACATTTGGATTGTAGGCTCAGGATTTGGTCTTAAAAACATGAAAGCACTGATCCATCCTGCCTTGTATCAGTGGTACAGGCTGCTGCTGGTGTGGGGAATATTTTCTTGGGTCACTTTGGTTTAAACTCCCTCAGCCTGCCTGAGTATTGTTGCTGATCATGTCCATCCCTTTATGACCACAGTGTACCCACCTTCTGATGGATACGTCCCGCAGGATACCACTCCATGTCACAAATCATCTCAGACTGGTTTCTTGAACATGACAATGAGTTCACTGTACTCCAGTGGCCTCCTCAGTCACCAGAGTTCAATCCCATAAAGCTCCTTTGGGATGTGGTGGAACGGGAGATTTTTGACGTATATGTTCAGCCGACAAATCTGCAGCAACTGTGTGATGCTATCATGTCAATATGCACTGAATCTGGCACCTTGTTGAATCTGAATGTTGCACCTGAGCGCCTCGATTCAGTTGGTACCACCACAAAAAGGCAAAAAAAGCCAATTGCTGCATGAACTCACTGACCCAGTTCTGTTGTGATATTACAAACCACCTGAAGCGACTGTTGCTAAGAAAAGCCAAACACGTCATGAAAAAACTTTCCTGTGTAAAACAGTACACGACTTCAGAAAACTTCCTGCCCGCCCTGTCATGTGCTTATCATCCTCCCCAGTGGCTACACGAAAGGCATCTGGCCAGGATCTCCACTTTGTATGCCCTTTCCATGGCAGCTTTGTGGAAGCAAACTACAGAGCTGGAAAATAGAGAAACAAACCAGAAATAAATGAATGACTCTGGGAAAAGCCCCCAAGCCGATAAAAAAATCAGATTTTGTGCTGTCCGCGTTTATGGAACATAAGACATATGTTTGAATTTGTGTGGTAACTTGCTCTACCAGAGACTACTTGTGAATTCCCACCAATTAAATCAGAAGCCATGGGAGGCAGCACTTCAGGGACTAGTTCAACTTTAACCTAATATGAACCAAGTTTGTGTGTATGAAGATGACAGACCAGTTGGCCCTTGATTGTATAGACTCTCAGGTCAAGGAGTTGAATTCTTTGCCCTCATTTAGTCCAGTCATAAGACAGTCATGCAGGGAGGCTACAGGGCATTACATCATCCTGACCTAAATGGACCCTCTGATGTAGTCCAGATGAAGTCTCCTTATCTGATGAAATGGTATAATACTCGTGTGTAACGAAATAAAATCAGTTCATGAGGTTTTCCCAGCAAACAAAATCAGAGAATTGGGTAAAAGAAATTAATTTGTTTCATTTCTTAATTATGTCTTAACTCAAGACACTGAACTGAAATTTTTCCTACCCCACTGGCAGATGTTCATACACTTTACAAGCAACTCATGTATCATTTCTGTCTTTTAATATCTTGAATAAGGCTCATGTTAAGTTCAATTACACAGTTTTTCCCCCTAAAATTAACACATAAAATGTGCTTTATCTCAGTTTTTACAGTGTTAGGCCCACTAACAAAATCTTTCGGCTTCATCCTCTGGGAACCATGAATTATTACACAAATGTTTAAGTAGTCTACCTAATGAATGTTGATTCCTTACATTTGTTTACTATCATGGAAGGCTACAGCAAATTACTTGGGATCTACACCAGTGGTCCAAATATACTGTAACTCTACCCAAGGAAATAAAGACCTTATGAAAAAGACTTAAGTTGCCATTGGAGTCCATGCGTGGGCTTAATTTCCTTTTCCTTACCCTCCACTTAAAAGAAGCTATGAGCTCATTAATCAACCTCAAAACAAGCCTAGTGCCTACAAGTGAAACCTTTTAGCAAACACCAGCATGATGACATGTTAGTCTAAAGGTTACAGGCCAGGGGTTACTGCTCACCGTGTGCTCCCTATGAAGTCAGCCTCTGACATTATAGCAGAGTGATAGACCTTGAGTTTTATTTTCAATTAGCTTGATGTATATACATTGTCATTCTCCGTGTATGAGAAGGCTCTGTGTCTCATTGCAGGGATTCTCTGTATGGAAAAGTGGAACAATGAAGACTAACAATACCTGACATAAAGGGCTCTTAATGCTGTTCATCATTCCTGTGACTGTATCTCTTTTCCAGCAAGTATCTGAAAAAGCACTTTGAGAGATTTACAGCATTGCTAGACATATGCTTCAGTGTTACTATTATTATCATGCACATGATGCCGCAAAACTAAACTACACATGCTCTCATATCAAGACTCTGAAATCATTATGTTTTGAATAAGTATGCACAGTAAAGTGAAAAGATCAGTCTCTCTACTCTGTTTTTCTTATTGTTTAACTCTGTTTTTTGAGTCATATCTGTTTTAAATCTGAATAGTCTATGCAGTCACCCAAATGCTTCCATGCATAAACCCCAGACAAAAATTCAGCCCAAAAAAGAAAAAAAATACTGCAAAAGCTTAAAATTAGACTGAAAAAATGTGGGTTTGGAAGATGTTGGTTCCATTTTGGCAGGCTGGATTTGTAGCCAATGGTGGTGCTATAGCTGGTATTCCTCATCTCTGTGTAAGGGGGGTTGTTGATAAATCAGTAGGGATGGGTGTCAATAACTGGTTCCTGTTAAGAATAGATTTAAAGTAGTTTCATCTGTTGACATCATTAGCTTTATCACCAATCTTTAGGACCATTCTTGTCAAAAGAATCAATTGCTTGGAAGATAAATTTAGTGGTATGGCTCCGTGCAGGTAGCTCCTCTCCATTTCACGTGCCTACGTGGAATATCAAAGCCTGAGCTGGGGAGACCTAACCCAAACTTTTTCCAATTAAATATTTGAAATGGGATATTTTGTATTTTCTATCAAATTTCAGTGTGTGTTATTATACTCTCACTATTGTGCCTGTTTGGTATGGTCAAGTCAAGTCAAAGTTTATTTATAGAGCACGTTTAAAAACAACCTTGGTTGACCAAAGTGCTTTACAGGGGTACAAAACAATCTCTGATACACTTTATATTAAGGAGCCAAACATTAAATATGCATAAAAAACAGAAATAAAATAAGCTAAGGATAAAAACAAAGTAGAGTAAAAAATAGGAAAGGGAATAAAATGTAAGGGATAAAAGATACAAAGATAAAAAGATAAAAAGAGATTAAAAAAACAAGATTACTCATTTACTTGGGATTGAACACCAAAGAATAGAGATGGGTTTTCAGTAATGTTTTAAAGTGCTCAGTTTGGTAAGAAAGAAACAAAAGCAGGCAGCTTAGCGCAGTGAACAGTTCGGCTTAGCAGAAAGACATGATTTTTTTGTGTGTTCAAAGATTGTTTTCTTGGTCTTTAAAGGCCTTTATGCTTTCAGAGGATGCAGTGGATTGATTGGAAACTTGAAAGAGAGAGCAGTAAATGATATATAACAGCATGTAGGGGTCAGATTTACAACTGGGCGCTCACTTCAGAAATGATACACAGCTGTCTTACATGTGGCGTGTGATAGCACTGCTGAGGCAAAACTGGCTACCCGTGAAAATGCAGGAATACTCTGTCCAAAGAAAAAGCCCTTTCAGCACCACTGAGACTTGTTAATTCACATGTCACATTTTGTTTGCTTAACACACATAATGAAAGTGACAAGCTATGTTTATGAGAGTCTGTGATATTTCCTGGGCGGGAGCAGTGACTTAGCGAGTCTGTGTTGTCAGAATGGGTAAAATCAAGTGTTGTATTTCAGAAAAAAAAAGATAAATGTTTCTAGTCTTACACTGTCTTTACTCCGGGCCAAGCTAAATAGCTACTCCATATCTTTGCGTTAATATTAGAAAATGTGGAAAAATCTACCCTTGAGTTTATCGCTGTTCCAACCTGTAGTAAAAAAAAAGGTGATCTGTGTTGACAACAGCACAGTGACACAGTGAAAACTCATCTGCCAGATGGCTCAGGGGGAGGGCTTCAACCAGTGAGCACTTTAATCAATCTGATTAAGGGGAAATGCTGCCTGTATTTTTAGCTACTCTACAGCAAGCCAGTAGCCATTCATTGAATTTTGTTTCATTAGCACACACGTTTATCTCCTGGATGGGTGGATTACAAACAGGGGTGATGAAAAGTTGGAGCCAGAGTAAGGGAACTATTAGCTTCTCTTGCTCATACTGTGTTTTGGGTAATGACTTGATTCTGCTGCTTAAACTACAGTTTGTTTTGGAGTAAGAGCGGCTTATTGTTTTAACTGCTGCAGTCTGGGCTGCTGACCGGAAGCTTTTAAGGACAAGAGGCCCAATTACGCTAACATGAAAATCCCTAATGACAGGCTTCTGCGGAGGCAGGGAGATTCCACTGAATCCCCTCCAGACTCAAAACAGTCCAAATTGGACTCATCCCAACACAAATGTGATGCTATGTATTCAAAAAGACGGCCATATACAGCTAAGAGTTTTTCTCAATGCTGCATGCATCCTAAAGTAAAGCAGCTCTCAAACAGGAGGACAGCTGTTCTGTCTAAACGCGTGCAGCGCCAACATTCAGGGGAAGCTCCAGCTGGCTCCACACATCTCCTGCTAAAACATGTGGTCTGTGACCGGCTGTCAACGGTTTACTCATTTGCTGGCATGACTGATCATTTATTCTGATGTAATACTATGATGTCTGTAATGTGTCTCAGTTAAACAGTGAGGCACAAAAATGTCCAGTTGTAAAACGGTCAGCTTTAGCGGTCTCCCAGCAGAGTATAGTTCACTTTAAAAATGTGAAACGAAAATGCTCTTCTGTGCTAATAATAAGAGCGGCCTCCATTCCATTCAACATCTCTCATCATCTTTCGTTTCCCCCTTTATGTGCACGACGCTGCTGAGTGGTTTACAGTGTGGTATGCACAGCCTCGTATTTACACACCCAGCTTCTGTAAACACTGGCTCTTCCTCTCTTTGACAGATTAGGATGTAAGCAATCATGCAGCTCTGAGACTTGAGCCCCACGATGACTCACTGAGCAGAGCACCCAGCTGAATGCTTTTCTGTTTTCATTAACATTATAAATATATGACTACAGTAAGACCGTGTAGTTTGTATACGTCATTCATTTTGATGCAGGTCCCTGAGCTGCTCATCTCCATATTTGCTTTCTCAAAGGTTGGGCTGTGTGGAGTTACCTGAAAAGAACTTTGTTTTGGAAAACCTGAACCTTTGCAGTCATTTCACTGAATGTATCATCCAAAACAATTATTAACAAACTCAGGCTGATGGATCTGGCAGACAGTGTAACAGACGATCCCAATCTGAAATGAGTGCATCACATCAGTTATGTGGAAATCCAATAAGCATTAAAAGCAAATGACTGCTGTCATTAACACGACTCATTAATATCAGACAACTGAAGGTTATGTGTCTGAGGATGGGACTACATGTCATTTCATGAGAAATTAACTTTGCACACAGCTCTGTCTTGATTTGGTGTATGCTGAAGATGTGTCACTTTAACGTCTTCAGAAAAATTAAATTATAACAATTAGTAAGCTAGCGAATCCCATTTTCTGAGTAAATTTGAACTCATTTCAAAAGTTGTCAAAAAGTTTCATCAAAGCAGGAAACAAGCTTGACTCAAACCCCCATAATGTCACTTATTTGTTATAATTTATTACATATCCCTGTTTTTGTTTCACTGACAAAGAGATGTATATTTGTGGTGATAAAGGTTTGGCTAGGGCTTTGTTTGCTTTAAACTATATGTTTAGGTTGGATTCTGAAAATGCAACCTACTCAGACTAAACACAGGCAGCTGACAACTTTATCTCCACTTCATAAAACAAAATAAAACGCTGCCAAGCTTCACTGCACTGTCTGTCATCTGTGCTTGTTTACATCCGGGTTGTGAAGCATCAAACCATAAAAGGAGGGTCCTTTAGCTGGAGCTACAGCCTCTGCTAGTGGTGGATGGCAGCACTGAATATTAGGAACAACATCTGATACATAAATAACAACAGAGATGCACTGTTCTAAGACTAGTATCAGGTACTGGTCCAAGGCGGACCAGGGAAGTAACTTCCTAGATTGATGACAAAAGGCCAGTCGATAACAGGAAGTATCGATAATTGTGTGGCCATAAACAAAGCAATGTAAGGATAATAGACAGAACAATAGAGATAACCAGTGTGTTTCTGCCTGGTTTTGTGATTGTCTGTGTTGAATTTTCTGCACATCCATTCTTAGTGTGAGGTATTTCTTCAGATCAGACATTTCTCTTTATCTCTGAATAGAATCCCTTGTGATGCATATTTTCATTTGTGTGGGGTCGTGGTCAGCTTTGACCTGTTGGTAACTGTAAAAATTCCCAGAAGCGTCAAAGTCCACTTCATCGCCTGAGAACCAGTGACCCCTGCACAAAGTTTCCCCACCACTGGTTCTATTCAAGTTGGGAGTATTTCAGCCCAAAGTGGGGGACTGTAGTGTTGCTATAAATAGAGCCCACCACAGTCTCAAATGTACGCACGTTCACAAAAAGTGAAAGCAACTTCCCATCAAGCCACTTCATGACATTTTCACCCAGTAGCAGAAGAAGGATTTGTGTTTACTTTTGAGAAAGTGTTTTGTTTTTGTATTCAAAGGTCCCTGGCCTCTGTTCATCTCTTATTAGCTGAGATTGGGTCCAAATGATGGATATCAAAGAACATGAACATTGATTTCTGTCTGCTCTGGAAAAGCTCCTATTTCATCATCCAGTTGTTCGACTGAAAACATTCAGGCTGAATTTCATAAATGCTTTAGTTTTTTACCATGGCTGTTTGTCCTATTCTGTCCTTTTATTTCTCAGTTCATTGATTTCTAGTCTAACTATTCTTTCTGCCTCTTCACTTACCTCATACATTCTTCCTTTATTGTTGAGCCGTTCCTTGAGTATTTTCCCTCAAGGACTTAAAAATAATGTAAGCTTTTTACCTTTATTTTTTACCGTGATTAAGGCTTTTTATCCTCATTACCATCACGTACAATGACAAGTCTTGTGCCACTAAACACTTAGTGCTTCCAGACCTTACAAAAGCAGCATCCCCATCTTCAACCTGACGTTGACTTCTATTGAAAGAGACAGATAGTTCTCGTGATAGATGCACAGCAGGTCACGCAAAAGCCCATGCAGCCAGGAAACAGACAAATCAACTATCATCATTATTCAGCCCTGACCAGGGCACAGAGCATCAAGAAAAGCCCTAAGGGCTATAGTCTGTCTCTGAGGACTTGCACAAAATGGAAAGAATCTTATTTGTGGTCTGACTCGTACCCAAAAATGTCAAGACACAAATGTTTTTCCTGACATCGCCTGAAGCAGAGCAACTGAGGTAGATAGAAGTAATCGAGTCGGAAAGAGGAGAAAATAGAAACTATACTTGAGCACAATGGGTTCCTTTCATGTGTGGCTTAAATGAGAGAAGAGAGGGATCATGGGAACTGTTGTTTGGCTGAAAATACCTTGGTGATACAATGGGGAAGGTGGAGAGAGAAGCTGATGTAAGTGTAAATGAAAGCCACATGCACTATTTAATCTGTTCTACAATCAAAAAGATAAGTTATTTAGTCTACCATTTGAAAAAAAAAAATTCCAGCCTTAATAGCTCAGCATATTCAGAGTTCAAACCATGTAAATGAACTGAGGGCAAAATGAAATTAGTTGCTCATTTATCATAATTATCTGAGGTTTTTGTCAAGCTCTACTGGCCTCACCAAATTATATTATTATTTTACATCAGGAGGCAAATTCACCAGTTATTTCCTCTTAACCCAACCACCAAAAGGAACAAAGTGTTTAAATTAGACAGAATATGGTAAAGTCACACCCCCTATTGATTATCAACTTGAGGTTTTCCATTCATCTCATCTGCTGATTGAGTAAACCAGCTTATGGTGTCAAAAAGATTTGACTGATTTTAAAAGAATTCCAACCTTCCCTTAAGTCAATCCATGAACCTTTTCGCTCCATCAGAGCCACCCAGGTCAATTTAAGTGCTATTTTTGTGTTGTGGTTGCCCCAAGGAGGAATAACAGCTCAGCCATGAAGGGGTAGACCACGCGACTTTAAAGAGCAAGGCCAACAAATTCTGAAGCGTGTAACATGTTGGAGCCATCCATCATCTGTTGGCTCACTTCTAACATATCAGCCTCTATCTGCCTGGTGTTGTATCATGAGCATGAGGGCTCAGCATCTTGATCCAAAGAGAGCATGTTTTTGAGATGAAACAGCTGGAAGTACACCTTACTTTACAATGTTTGATACATGCAGTGATGAGAAAGTTTGCAAAGAATGTCACTACTGGGCTTTGGAAAGCAGAAACCTTATATTTGGACACAACATAAGACCATTTAAAAAGGGATTTGGCCTCAGTGATGTCACTGATTGTTTTTTGTAGCCACCTGCTACATGCTACATATGAATGCAGGCAGTAGGTACTGCATACTGCTTTTAAATGTAGTATGACTGTTTGATTTTGGTTTTGCAAAGCAGGGGTAAAGTTGATCGCTTAGCTGCTTCTGTAGTGTCAACTTATAGGTTCAAATAGTTCACACATTGTTTATGTGTACCGAAATACTTTGTATAGAAATAAAACGCTACTTGTGACATGGGTATCGAAAGACCCACCTCCACCTATTTATTTCATTTTTTTCCAATACTTTACTACAAAGACTTTGGCATTGCAGTAATGTAGTTGCACTAGTTACACAGTAGGGGCCAGGAATACACCCCTAAAATTGAGCACTATTGCCATAAAAAAAACCAAACAAACAAACAAACAGAGGATCAGCAATATTAGCACTGTGCATTTTGGGAAATATTGTGCAGGGTAGACTTGTCTTTGCATACCAATTTTTTTCCAGAATCAGGGATTTGGGTAAATTGCATTGTGGAAAAAAAATACTATTTTGTTCCAGTTGGTAAACACATTTAATGTCACTTTGAAAATGGAAATTTTTCATGGGTGTCAATGGATCCCTGGGCTATTGGAGCCTGCCCCAAGTGGACATTAAAGGAAGTACTTTTGTTTTCATTATGGCACTGACATCTGAGGCTGCTACTAGCTGGCTTCTCCTGCAGACTAATGGAGAAATCTTGAGTTCAGAAGGATCTATTGTAGTATGGGTCTTTTATATCTTAGTTCCAATACCGATACTCTAGCTTTGGTATCGGGTTTAATGTCCTCTGTTACACAACATGTAATATAATATGTCAACTTCAGGCTTGGCAAGCTTGAAAAACATCTGAAGTACTGAGTCACTGTAGTTTTCTCCATTCACGCTGTTGTAGCTTTGCCCCTCAATAATGCCTCGACCTACTGGTGGTGATAGCATAATACCTATCATTAGTATGAATATCAAAAAGCAAAGTACTGAGTTGAATAGATCTATTCAATGGAACAGCCCTTTGTCATCAATCAGATCTAACTTTTTCCCAATACTATGATTGGATTGGTACATTCCTAGTTTGATACATACTTCAGACACTCAGGGATAGAGGTCTGGGCTGTTTTTCTTCACAGTATGGTCTTATCTTTCAATTTCTGGTGAAGGTCCCTAAATGCTATGGTATAGAAATACATTCTAACCAAATGGGCCCTTTCAACTGCATTGAAACAGTGTCCGAAAGGTTTTTTGCCATTAGATAGACATTTAACTTCAGAGAAGCTGGATTGGCCAAAAACAGCGCCTGACCTTAAATGTCCTTAACTTAAATAGAAAGAAATAGAAAGTCCCAAAGGCGCACTCCATATTTCTTTTACAATACCCCTGGAAAGGGTTTTTTGAAACAAACATACATCTATTTGCTGTATTAAGAATATTATTTTAGCAGATTGGTCTTCCTCTCCCAGTTTGGTCCTTGTGAAAAAAACAAATGGAGCCATTAAACTATTAGGAGATTCAGTCTGGACGTCAACACAGATTTTGGAGAGTTCCCTCGAGAGGTATCAGTGTCCATTCCAGTGAAAAGCTATGTGACCAAGCCATTCCATATCCAACTTTACCACCCCTCATCAAATATTCTTGTCTTCTTCCCAGCGGGGTTTATTGATTTGTCCTCCTTTAGAAAAGCCATCTTGCTGTTGGTCACGTACTCGTTTTGTCAGCGTATCAAATTCTGCCCAAAAGCCGATACTGGCCATTATCTAATTTCACTAATGCTAGCATTTTTCCTAACCCAGAGGGCTGTGCCACTTTACAGTCTGTGGTGTCATGAAAACAAAGTTGGGATGACAGTGGCAGGCGCAAAGAGGAACAAAAGAAGCAGTCTGTGACAGCACAGACTGTACCAGTATGCCGCTGTGATATTTTGTTGATTTTACTCTCCTGAACAGACCTCCCATTCTTGCATGTACTCGCAACACTTCCTCTGCCTGCCTCATATTTCTTATTTGCTGTTATTCTTTCTCTTATCTCCTATTTGTTCCCTCACTATCCAAACATCAGGAGATACTTCTTCTCTTCCCTGACAGGAGATTCCTAATTGCTCACAGTTCTTTTTTTTTCTTCCTCCAACACTTTCTCTCCTCTTCCCCCTCCCTCTCTCTGCCTCCCTCTGTCTCTAGAAGTGTGACTGCTTGCTCAGCCTGGAAGCCTATTCTGCCGACCAGAAGCGCCGCGTGTGTCAGTGCCTGAAGGACAACATTGACAAGCAGCTCCAGCTTCACAGGAGGGAGCCTTCCGTTCCTCATTTTGAGCAGGTATGACACATGGACGCACACATCTAGGAAGCATTTCCTGTTTCATTTCAGGCAAGAGATGAATCGCCAAACACATGAACACATGGTGTTGCATATATTTGTGCATGGCCCCATCACAGTTACCTCTGCAACGTCACATACTCACAAGAAAACACACTTAGTTTGTTGCATTTGACACTTGACTGTAGCCTGCTAACCATCTTTTTAACATTTGGCTCTTACATTTACTTTTTCCTGCTGACTTTTATCAGTCTGTTTTGAATAGTTGCAAGGCTCCAGCTTGGAGTCAACTCTGAGCATCGTAAACCCTCCTTTGCTTTATGCAGTTCAGTGTGTTCACAGCCTTGTTAGTGTGTAGTTATTGTGTTCATTCACAAAAAACTACACTCATACTCTGTTGTCACAATGTTTTCTCAGCCTGCTAGCTTACATGTGGTGTTGTGACTCAGAATCAGTGTCATTTTCTCTTTTCTTTTTGGATGTTTGTTGCCACTCTGTTGAGTTAACCTTAAAGCTACAACTTGTACTCAAAAATGTAATGTCTTTGGGATTCTTATGTATAACATTTACAGACCTGAATGAGGGATTGTGGGTAGTAAAGAGCTGTTTTTGTTTGTAAAAAAGAAAAGACAACAGACTAGTAGCTTTAGTGTTCTGTAAAACGGCTGAATGTACAAGGTTAAAGTGACTGTGTGGACTTTATTGGTGATACTTACAGTATCATTCACGGTTTAGAAAGAAATGATCAGCGCCAAAACTATTACCTCTAAATGCTATTTCTCAGTTTACGTTGTTGTGCCAGATATTCTTGGGAGGACAATAATTGATTTACTGCACGAAACTACACGAGTGATGTGCGGTAGATTTTTTATATACGGTAATCCAGAGGACTAACTACCCAGGAAGTCGCAAGCTATCTGCAGCAATAATTGATATGTTATTCGCACAGCTTGTATGTCTAGTAGACTGATTTAACCCTTTAATATACATATATACTCTATACTCTGACTGTGTTTGGTCGGATAATGCCAGTCTTTGAAAATTTGATATAATTTGCAATAATCACTATCTGAATAGAAATTGGCCTATTTTCTTTCAGGTGAACGCATAATGGTTTGTTAAATGTTAGCAAACACAGACGCATAGAGACGCTATTTCTTTGTTAGAGGAGTTGACCTTATGGTTGTATTTTGCTAATCAGTGCCTCTCAGTGTGTAGCTTTACTTCAAGAGGACTGAATTAGAAAAGCTAGACTCAAAATAGAGACGCGTATTGTAACAGAATTTTGTAAAAAAAAATAAAAAAAAGTAACAGCATAAAGACACAACAGCTGTAGTTGAAGAAGTAGAGCTGTATAAATGTGCAACTGTGAAGCAATGGTGCAGTGCTCAGGGTTTGCTTTGTGTTTTAAAGGGCACACTGCAGCTTCCACTTGCGCTCACTGAGCTCAGACGGTACTGATTTAGAGGTCTGCGGTCAACTGTGGCCCATTTTGGTCATCCAAGGAATACCAGGGAAACCTACTCACAAATTTCCTTTCCCTTTTTTTCTTTTTGGTCAAATTCTATTTTGGGATTTTATTTTTTTCAGCTGTGTAAGTGACTGACACTCAGTCAACACTAAATTAGATGAACCTTTCAAACTATGTTAGATCTCTTCAATGTAAACATTAAAGACTTTATTTTCAGTGTCCAGACCAAAGGTGGTGGGTCTACGTCATACATTAAAAAGCTCTCCATGAGGCGTCCTCCTAGTTTAACTGAGAGGTGATTAAAAAGGGATAAATGGCTTTGTGTGATGATGTCACACCTGTTGTACACGAGGGCTTCATTTCATCTTCACATGAAAGAAAGAACCAGAGAGAGATGAGCCGAGATTCTTTCATCCTTTTTCCTCTCCATGGATGTGTGTGTGTGTCTGTGTGTGTGTTTGGCCCTGTGCATGTGTGTGTGTGTGTATTTCTGCCTTTATCTGTAAAGACCGAGGATGAGAACTGATTAACCAGAAGTGCGAATGACCCAGAACTTGGCCTGTATTTGGATTATTACACAATAATTGAGCTACTTCCAGGTGAACTTTTGAACTTCATCCTTCTAAACAATACCTTAGGGCTTACATGTATGTACACATACTGTACCATTCCACAGAGCTTCCCTCACCTCTTTACAATCACTTCCTCTGTCGATGAGGTGCACCTAGCTGAAAGCAAAAACACATTTACACATGCTGCAGTGGTCAATACGTTCGATACCACAACAGCTTTGCAAGCATTCTCAGTCGCGTAAGTCAATGGGATTTACCCAAACATTATTGACCACCAGCATATTGATCAGCAGAGACATTGTAGAGACACTGCACTCCATTTGATATTTGTTGTACCATTGTCCTCATTAAGTACTCGCTCTGGTTTAGATGATACATCTTTAAACAGATGGAAAGGGATTGTGTTTTAGCCGTTTTCTTAAAAGGAGAGGCAAATTAAATTTAGAGCTCTTTCTTGTGCCCTCATCATTTGTGGGAACATTTCACAACAACACAAATAAAGTATTAAAGCATCTCCCTTACTGTATGTTGGCTACAGAATGCCTCTGCCTGGTATGTGATGGTATGAAGTGATATGACACTACATGAAAAAGTGCAGGGGCACAATGGTGCAATGATACAATACAGAACGATACAATCTGCAAAATACAATAAGACAGGTTATGACAGGAAACGAGCAGATGTGACATCATACAGCCCTACATGATACATTATGATAAGATATCAAACAAAAACACAACACTGTTAAATTTTACTTTATAATATGTTTTATAATATGATATGCCACCCTTACAAATGCTAGGTTACAAAAAGTAAGTGTGTTTGCATTACAATACATCCCTCTTTTGATGCAACATGTTATGTTACTGTACATACTTAAAATTATAATAGAATCAGATGAGATGTAATATGATATGATATGCAACAACTAACAGTGAAGTACAACAATGCACATTATGACAAGGAAAGACCTACAACTCTACAATTCTACTGTTTTTATTTAGCAGACACTTTTCACCAAAGCGATGTTAAACATATGGAAGAGTTTAGACCGGACCTGATGTTTCATTACATAGCACTGCATTATACAATACCATAAGATGTGATATGAGACATACAATACTATACCTTATATAGCAATACAACTGAATATGATGAAATAGCATATAATACTGGCTGCACAGTGGCGCAACGGTTAGCGCTGCAGCCTCACAGAAAAAAAGTCACTGGTTTGATTCCCAGCTTGGCCGGTGGGCCCTTCTGTGTGGAGTTTGCATGTTCTCCCCGTGCATGCGTGAGTTTTCTCTCACAGTCCAAAAACATGCTTATCAGGCTAATTTGGTCACTCTAAATTGTCCGTAGGTGTGAGTGCGTGCATGAATGGTTGTCTGTCTCTGTGTCAGCCCTGTAATTGACTGGCGACCAGTCTAGGGTGTAACCCGCCTCTTACCCAGTGACAGCTGGGATAGGCTCCAGCCACCTGCAACCCTGAGTAGGATAAGCAGTTCAGAAAGTGAATGAATGGAAATAAAATACCACTCAACAAAACACAATAAATAAAATATTCTCAATGTTCCTTTAAAACATTGTGGTGGAACACTGTATCAATTCTCTACATATGCATTTAAATCTCACAAAGCTCATCAAACACAGTGTGCCTGTAGTTTAAAACTTCCTTTTTTAAACTCAGATTATTTCTCTTTCCTTTTCTTTGTAGATTTTTGACATTTAGAAGAAAAGTTAGAATTAAACTGTGCTCTCAGGATTCACTCCTGTCCATGTAGATGGAATTATCGACACCAACACTGTTACACATATTCCCACAGAAACATGCAAAACTTCCATGCATGAATAACTCTGTCGGATTATTCCTGTGTACCATGCCTGGGAAGTAATGAGAACCTTTTTTTGTGTAATCATTTATTAAATGAGTGAATGGTGTCCTGAAGGCAAGAGAATACATGCTTAATCATAACATTTAACATCTTGACAAATTAGTTCAATTTTGATTGCATTTCTCTAGAGTACCTTAGAGGCAAATACTTTGTATTCAGTCAACTCAAAAAGCGTTTAATTTAATGCAAATCAGCTTTGTCAAGTACTGGAGATGTACGGAAATGCCTCTGCAGTGTCCTGAGTCTTACATAAAAGAATTTAGAGACATTTTAGATGTGGCACAGAATGGAGGACAAATATATAAAGATAGGGATTTGTAGATTTATAATGGTCCTTCTTAGACAAGTGCCTGGAAAAAATACAAAAACATAACATTTAAACCTGAAAAACAACAGTACAAAGGATAAACTCAAAAATGGTTGTTTTACATAAGCATTATTCAAGAACACTGCAGCTATTGGACATGGCAAAATATTCCCCTCTGTAGTGCTGAAATTACTCCATTGCTCATTGTTACTGCTGACTCAACACATGAACTTATTCTATCACCAGAACAGAATGTGTCTTTGATGCTCGGTGTGTGTATCCCTGCCAGTGAGTAAGACTCATCGCAAAGGAGCTTTAGAAAATTACCCATCGACTCACACATTTCCCTTGTGTCAGAAACAGCATTTGTCCTCTCATGCACAGAGTTGAGTATATCCACACTTAGCTGAGGCATGCACTTTGCTCTCGAGTTAGGTGTAAGTGTGCAGAGAGAGCAGATTCCACTCAAAAGGGAAGCGTCACACAGCAGAAGTCACAACCAACTATTCATGTCACTGTCTCCATTCATGTTCTCCACCAAACAGGGTTAGTCCGTCACTGTCAGCAGCTGTCTCAATCCCCTTCCCCCCAGCCCTGAAAGACTTCTGTTTGAAAACATTTGGACCTGAGCCTTTTCTATTGGAGATCTTTTAATCCTCAATTCTTTTTTTGAGAGGGGAAGTAAGAGCCATTTTTTTTCTCTTTTTTTGGTGCTTCATTTCCAGTCAGAGGAATGAGGGTGATATATTTATGATGACTAACTTGAATAAATGACTCGTCTTTTTATCTGACATGGAGATAGTCACAGAAAACTTCTGCCAGGGATTTGAAGCAGGTATTGTCTTAAGAAGACCTGCACAGAGAACTTGAGAACGGGTGGGACAGATTTGCCCAAATCTTCTGAAATGAAAAGATTTGGTTGCCTAAAACTCCAATGAAATCATGAAGTCTGATAACAAACAAACAAAAATAACATTTAAATGTTGAGTCATGATGATTCAGCTCCTGAGTAGATTATTGATTTCACATTACACATTCAGAGTATTTGATTTCAATAACATTAGTGGTTCATTTCACAGCCAGATGTATCATACTTTGAAGTTGAATCATCTCATTTAGGCTTATTCAACAAAGACCTGATTAAATATATGTTTTTACCTACCTAGAATAAGAATATATTTAATTACAACATTTGATGCACAAAGAATCAGCTTTTGGTGACTTCATCACACAGTGCGTCTGCTTTCAGCACTGTCTGCACTTCTTATTGCAGAATATGTGGCTGCATAGACAGTGACATTTAACAGTGAAATAACCTTCAATAAAATACACACTATTCATACTAGGTTGTATTCAAGCCTCCTAAAAGTATTGTAACTCTGACAAGTGTTTTTTCCCTTGCATTTCATGCTCATTGTCTCTGGTGACTTTAAGGTCACAGGTTTTATGGGAGTGAATTGAAAATTGCTTTGTTTTGCAGAAACAATACAGAGGCTTTAGGCTCTTAAGGTTGCCAAGCTGACACACACACACACACACACACACACACACACACACACACACACACACACACACACACACACACACACACACACACACACACACACACACTTCTTTTCTGACAAGGATTTTATATTGCAATGTTTAAGCTGTCAAATATGTCACATTTCAGTTACTGTTGCCATGAAAAAAATGTAAAACAAGGCTCCTTTGGCAGTTTTCTTTCAGTCACTTCTCGTGACACCTGCTATGCCACTGCAGTTTGCAACTTCACATGTATTTAAAAGGAAAAAGTAAATTTGGCTCTTAGATTATGGTAATGGATTAGTGTTAATTTCAGTCTTTTTCAAAACTGTCTGACCCCCCACCCTCCACCTCCTGATCCCAAAACGGGAGCTTTAAATCAGAACATCTTTGAAAGAGAGTTCAGTTTTCAAGTTTCCCCAGCCTTCAGCCACACTCACAAATCAATGTGACATTTTTCCATCAAAGGGGAGGTTCTTTTAAGCTATGCTTTTAAAATTTGCCCCAATACAATTTTTTTGATCAAGTCTAACAAAGCAGTTTTTATTTTGTGTATTTATGTAAACTGCTAAGTTATTTCCTGTCAGGAACAAACTCTTGCTCTTGTGGTCTGGTATTCTGGTATCCCACTGCCATTATAAGTCTGTTACTTCCTTCCTTCCGCCACACTTGTCTGCGCTGCATTAGCCACAGGGCTGCTGGAGAAATGTATTTGTTCAGCCACACACACACACACACACACACACACACACACACACACACACACATGCTCAAATAAGAAGTCAAGCAAGACTGGCTACTTCGAAAATGACAGCCCCCACTTCATCACCCACAGTTAGCCTTTGATGAGCCATGCTAGCACCCCATCTTTGAGTCAGAGGAAGTAAAGTTCCTTGCATACATTTTCTCCATGACAGAACGACCATCATAAAAAGTGCAAAAAAAAATGGTTGCTGCCAACGAACAAAGTGTGTCTTTGGAGCTTCGAAGGCAGCTTGTTCTTCTTGTTCTCTGGCTGTCTCATTTGACATTTATGAGAATCTGTTTTAGCTGCTGGAGTGGTTATAATACAGCATTTATGTTAGGGGAAGCAGTGACGCACAATAACAAAGACCCTGTCTTGTTCCCCTGCTGCCTCTTCCCCTCTCAACTCCTATATTCATGAGGAAGTAAAGAAAGTGGAGGTCTCACTATTACTCCGTCTTCCCCCTCTAACATGTCACAACACCTCATATTTAATGACACATTAAGCTCTTGTCAGATAGGAAGTGCCAGTGAATGTGCATTTTTTGAGCATCATATCTCACTACGAGGACACACTGAATCTTAAGCAGCAACACAGAAAATACGCTGATATCTCCCACTGAGTTTTGGATGTATCTGAAAAACTGGATGATTCACCATTTTCACTGTTTAAGTCCACAAGATCTTTCAGCACCACACGCACTGCAGTGTCCTGAATGTGTCAACTCCTCAGGAAATGGCCTAACACAGCATTCCCAGGTGTGCGTGTCATGTCACTGGTTTTATCACTTTTATTTCGACAGATGCTGTCTAACATACCTAGACTGCTTCCTCCGTCTGTGTGACACATTCTGCCACAGGCATCAAATAATGAGCTGGTGTGTATTGCTTTTTAATGATCAATACACAAAATCTGCCATAACGTTGTGACAGCCTGTGACACAAGCAGCAGAGCCTTTCAATTCTGGACTCTTCATCCTGGGATCCAACATCCAACTCACAGGCCTGCTTTTGCTCTCCATACCTTGGTCACCCCTGACCCTTTCGCCATTTCCCTGCTCTTCTTTGGGAACTTAAGCTCATAATTCATTACTGCACAGTAGAGCCAGGCCGATTAATCGGGCCGATTATGCCTGTCACTGATTAATCAACATCAGCCAAAATGTAGCGGATTATAAAAAATTTTGCTCCGCGGAGATTCTGTCACTCCTGTTCCTGTGTGTCTGTGCGTTGGGCTGTACACTGCCCGAGTGCCTGCCCCCTCTGTCCACCATTGTGTAATGTAAGACTATAGAACAGCGTTTTAACGTTGTGTTAGTTGCTTTTTTGAGAGATAAACAGAGATAAATGGCACTGTTTATTTACACGTCCATCAGTATTTAATGTAAGACTATAATACGGCGTTTTAACGTTGTGTAAGTTGCTCATTGCGTGTTTACAGTTTGACTTTTTTCTCTACTTACTGTGTTTAAAGTTTGACTTCTTTATTTATTATTGTGTTTACAGCTTGTTCTTATTTATCAGTGGTTTACACTACAGTTCTTATGTTGGCAGTTTTATAATTAAAGTTCCTTGTTTTAATTTAATAGTGTTCTGTCTCTGTCTTGAATCATATGGATATTATAATAATTTGTGTTCATATACAGTATATATCCTGTGAATATCAATGAATTTATTATATATATCAGCCGATATATATTGGATATCAGCTTTGTTTTGCCCCCAGTATTGGTATCGGCATCGGCCCCAAAAATCCCATATCGGTCGGGCTCTACTGCACAGTGTCCACTTGCTGCCAGTTCTATTTGCTTCATCTATCAATGGTCAAATGGTAAACAAAGTTTATGGATGAGCAGCCACTGAACTCTGAGTCTATTTAGTTCCCCAATTGCGGCTTTTTTCCCACTTTATTTTTGTTTACTAAATCACCTGTGAAGGAGCAAAATCTTAGGACATGTGATTATTAAGACTTATATTTTAGTTGATTTGTATACACGCCTTGTTCAGCAGTCGACAATATGCAGACACCGTTTTATGACATCATCAGTTACAGCTGGAGTGCATCAGAACGGCATGTCGCTAGATCGTTTTTTAAGAAGTTTTCTTCTAGATTCTCATGACATATCTGTTTAACTTGACACTGTTGCATAACTTACACACACATTTGCACACACATATGTCTCGATTAAACAATATTGTGAAGACGTTGGCAGCATGCCGAGTGTTTTTTTTTTTTCTTGGCTTGGTTGTACATGTTAGTCGGAAATTGTATATTTCTTCCTTCTGACAGAAGACCAGGTCATGAATGTGGTGGGACCACGTGAGTAACCTGCTGAAAGAGTGAAAAAACTGAAACCTTGTTGTGCGAGGAGAAATAGACGTGGCTTAAAGGAGTTAAAACATGTTTCCTTAACTAAGTAATGCTACCATTGGACTTCTATCAGTGCAGCTTTCAGCAGCATGAAAAATGGCCCAGAATTCAACAGCACCATCCCGAAGCTGTTTAGAAAACACTGCCTTCCATTTCGATATGACATATCATTTTGTATGACAGCTAGTTTACCTGATGTCATGCAGCAGTAGGACCTGTCTATGTGTCACTGTTTGACAAGAATTATTGCCACATGTACTGACAAACCGGTACTGAAAACTGACTCACGGTGCATTAGGGGACATGGTGTTGGCAATGACATTGATTGACGTTCTGTATGGCACAGTGCATTGTTTCAGGATTTCAGTTTGTTGAAACCTGGGGAGAGAGGACCCAAAACATGGACATGTTGGTGTTTTATAAGTCAGCATTTCTGAACTTTTCAGCCCCTCAAAAGTTGGTTAGTGGTGTATTCCGTAGAAATAAACTAAAAGGCCAATCCAACAACAGACAAAACCAAACCAACTAAAAGACTTAAGAAACTTAATCTGTGGAAAATAAAGAGATTTCTGAATTTATTATCCTGGCTTGGCCACCTCTTGTGACTGTAAAGAAACCTCAAAACATATAAAACATTTTCTATTTTAAAAGTGTTTTTGAAACTTTAACCTCCTTTTTGTGTATGAATTACAATTATTAATGAAATGTGTCATTTTAAACAGTTTTTGATTTTGGAAGTCATTTTGCAACCTCAACTTTGGTAACCACTGATCAGATATTTGTTGGGACACCAGACATGGAGCTTGAAAATGGGATGACCCCTGTCAAATCTGGATGTCAGATCCCCTTACACTAAATGCAACCTTCTATTAAGGGAAAAAATGCCCATATTGTACGAAAAATAGTGAAATTTCTCTTCTACACGTGTAACAGTATTTTTCACAGAAGTTTAAATTCATTTTTGAGGTTTCCATCCTTTTGCTTATGTCATAATTAATTCAAAATCTGTAAGATTATGTTTCAAGGCTCAAGTATATGTATGTAAGCCATGCTGCAAATCTCAAGTGAAAAAACAGGGAAATGAAAAATGACAACAGAAGAGAAACTTGGATTTAGAATTTTTTTTTCTTTAAGTGGATCTGAGCCGAGACAGATTGAGGTTACATCAGGGCCTAACATGAAAGTATTTGCCTAATCAAACACAAGCTTTGCTGATACAGGTTATAGGATTTTGCATATGGAGTGGATCAGCAGGAAGACACAGAGAGTAAGAGGAGCGCATTAAAAGTGATAGTCTGATTACTGACAGTGAGAGGTACAATGGGAGGAAGTGAGCAGCGGGAGAATTCAACACAGCCATCGAGTGATTGAAGAAGGAGTGTTGACATGTTTAGCAGTTAATTTTCTCTGGTTGTCTGTTGAGAATAGAAAAGCTGCTAAACACCTGTGCAAAAACTGCAAAAAACAAAACCCACCACCTTCACTGTTGCACTGAGGAAATACACAAAGTCTTTTGCACCTCTCTGTTTAAATTATAAATAGATCATGAATGAGAAGCATGCCTGGAACATCTGTGCTGCCTCACATGATTAACATTTCTCTTGCTCTCTTTATTTCTCCACAACAGCCACACTTTCCTCTTCACTGTCTCCAATTAGACACGCATGAATCCCAACCATCCTGTCTTTACTCGTCTCTTTCCTTTCCACGCGCGCATGCACATGCTCATGCTCACGTCCACACACAAACAGCATGCTGCACGCTATTTGTGGGATGTGCTGTACCTCAAAGTGTGACATCCAAATTTAGTGCTTGTTTAAATGGAGCAGATATGAAGAGCAGAGATGACACACTTCTGGTATCGGCTTATCACAGCGGAGCTTTGACTTGATTTCTCCTCAGTGGTTTTTAATGAGATTTCAGCTCCTGAAAAGTTGTGTCTTACGGGGTTTCATGGCAACAGAGCGGTCTGCTGATTAGAGGGATTATCTTTACATCTTTCCCTTTATTAAAAATCATTATTATGCTCATTATATGGTTAAAAAAATCACAAATTTTCATTGCTTTTACTGGTGCCTGGTTGTAATATGGTGCTTTCGCCAACTGGTGTCAAGAACCAACCTAATGATTCAAATTTGTACTGCCAACTACATATAAATGTAGTATGCACTACATACTGTAGTACGTAATATACTGCCTACTGCTTTTGACTGTAGTATAACAGTTCTCTTTAATCCATTTTTGTAGAATACTATGTTTGTTTTTGGTTTTGGAAAGTGGAAACAAAGCTATCACTGAAAGAAAAACTTCTTCTGAAGCATCCATACATGGTTTGAAAATTGTTAAGTGGTTTGTATCATATTTTAAAGATTTTACAGAAGTAAACAGTTACCTGTGAGATGGTTATTATCTCTTTTATGACTAGAAGTGACAAAATTTACTATTGTTTCTTCAAAATTACTCCATGGTTTATCTAACGTACTGTCAAACACTAGTGTTTCGTATTGTAGTTTTAATGCTAACTTATCCCAGTGGGTGGCAGTAATGCGCCTCAAAGCATGGTTGCCAACTTAGCAGCTTGGTTGCTTTATTTAGCAACTTTTCAGACCCTCAAGGGACTCTTTTTTTTCTTTTTTTCTTTAGAAAACTGACTAGTGACAAATCTAGCGACTCTTCTGGGGTTCAGAGACTGAAGTGTGTATAAGGACCTTACTCTTTTCAACAAACCGACAACGAGCCGCTGTGGGCCACTCTCCCTGTTACCTACACAGGCGAGTCTTCCTTACCTACATAACAGTCCCTCCCAACTGCAGCCAGAGCAGCTGGCTCTTTTAGGTCACTTTTGCAGGTCCTGATTCAGGAGGGTTGTCATTTTGACCTTTTCAAAAACAAGACCAGAAGAAGGTTAATGTGTAGTTCTAACCATGTTTACGGTGTTTTACACAGTTTTATGCAAATTCAACCATGACATGATTTAGTGACTTCTAGCAACTCTTGGTTGCTTATATAGTGGGTGATTTGGAAAACTGTAAGTTTACAGAAGATCACAGATCAGCTTTGCCAAAGACGTGAAAAGTACACAGTATCAGCAATGCTGGGAAAAAAAATGTTTTTGGGAGTGTCAATGAAAAAATCTTGTTAAGCACCAGCTTTTAGGAAAACTAAAACAATAGGGCTTGAATACAAAATTATGACTTCAGGGAACGCACTGGGTAAGACAAGATGATGAGGGGAGACAGAGTTTTTGTACATGAGGTAACAGGTGAAAACAGTGAGAGCAGGGACAACAATCACAAAGGCAGGAAACACATCAGAATGGGAGGGGAAGTTCTCTGAAAGAAGAGGAGAGACATTACTACAAAGTAAAGCCAGATTGAGTTACAATGTGTGAACTTTACATAAATGACAGGACATGACAGATGAAGGCCAAAGTGGTTTGCTAGCTGCATTAAATAACAGGAAAGGAACAGTGACTACATTGAATTGAAACAAGAAACACGCTGGTGCGTCACAGAAACATGGGTGTTAACGTCAAGAGAGTTGCAACCAATCACCGAATAGAGGCCACTTAGTAATGAATTGTATTTTTGTTTGAAATGTCCATTACAAATGCACACCTCCAAAACTAGAAAGCTTATATTTTGACCTGACAGCTAGAAACAAAAAACAAAAAAATTCAAAGGTTAACCTAATCATATCTTCACTGTCAGTGTTTTTATTTCCTGTGTAGCCCTGACCTGACACTCATCCTCTCCTGCGTCATACATCCTCTTTCTGTCTTCTCTCACCTTGTACCTTTCGCTTCTTTACCTTTGAAATCTTTGACACCTGTCAGGTGCAAATATAGCCTTTCACCTTCTCACATTCTCTCCCTGTCTTCATAGCTACCTTTGTTTTCCTCTGCAAACCCCTCTCGCCGTCCTCTTCATACACTAACAAACAGCACAGGGATGTTATTCATTGTGGCCTGTAGTGTAGGATTAATTCCCATGTCCCTCTTTAAACATTAATGATTTCGCTTTGATGGAGCGGTGTTTGGCTTTATTTTAGCCCACCTTTAACTATTCATAACTCTGTTATATAACAGCAATTATGCAGCAGCACAGGGGCTCGTATAGATAAGAGCCTCATAGACTCAATCCTTAGAGTGGACAGTGGAGCATGAAATCCATTCATTTCAATTACACACGTTTCTACTCCAAGAAGTGACGTTTGCTCCACCGAGCATGTAGCAGAGCTGGGATAATTTGCAAACAAGAGAGCTCTTTTTAACTCGGTGACACTTTGGATGAGTGCAAGTGTGTGATTACAGAAATGAAACTGAAAACCATAAAACATTCTGCTAACAATTAACAGAAAAAAGGATCACAGTGGAAACATGAGACCAGACAAGTTGATATTTTTACTTTTTAAATGTCAATCATTACTTTATGGTTAAAGCTGGGAGTTGAAAGCTTGCCCTGTTTGTGCAAAGTGATCAGAAACTCCAGCTAAAAGGAGCCCTCACATGTACTCAGTGGCACTTAAAGTTGAGCAGGGGTAACATATGAGCTTGTGAGCAATATAACACATATGGTCCAATATATAAACTACTCCAAGAGGAAAAATACCCTCAGAAAATAAAATTCCAACTAGAGCTGTCAGCATCAAGTCTTTGGGTTTAGAAGTCAAAATTAAGACACACTCCATGTCAAATGGATTGAAATCACCAGAGCACTTTTGAGCTGCCAGCTGTGAGCTAAGCATCCAGGCGCAGCTCATCAACCGCATCACAAAAGCCACCAGGACATATTTTAGGTGATTGATTCCTGTTTGAGTTGTTTCCTCGGAGCAAATTCAAGGAAATGGATGAGTTCTAAGTTAGTTTTTCATTTACATCCTCAGTTTCAACAGCACTTGGATTTAATATTGGGTGCTTTTGTCTGTAATGCACTTTATTGAAGTGTGCTGGACATTTTGGGTACACTGATGCTTAATGCTTAAAATGAAATGGTGTTATCAAACAAACAAAAAAAGTGGTATTAAACAAAATGGAATGAAAGGTGTATTTCACAAAGAAATCACACTATAATGAAGTCATACAGAGAGATGTAGCAGTTCAGCGTTGAGTTAAATGCTTTAAATAAAAAATTTCAAGCTTCATATGATTCATATATTCATTTAAATCAGAAATCAGGACATAGATACGTTTTTATTTCAAATGATAAATATGGGCTACAAAATGATGCCAAAATGTGAAACAGTGAATTTTCAAACGTTTAATTTAAAGTTTAGTTGATCACAATTAGCTACTGAGACTTGGCGATTAAAAAAGTGCAAGTGGTAAAAATGCTAATATGCATTAGGCTGAACCATATTATACAAAGCTGCACAAACCATGGTTTTTAAAACAAACATCAAATGCAGATCCTGACTATATATCATAACATCAATATGAAGATGACATAAATACAAAAAACAACCTTTGCTTTGTTACAACTATTCATATTTTCTTTTTTTAATACACATATGTGTATCCAAGTTGTAACAACAGATCGTTTAAACATTCCAATAGAAACATTACATGCTGTATCAAACTCTACTGACGATCAATTTTACTTTTGGATTATGTGCTCTATACAATATTCCTTAGTTTGGAGTTTAAGTCTGAAGAGTAAAAAAGGTGTGAGTCAATCATTAATGTAGCTGGAAACAAAAATACCTCTGCTAGGAGACAGTGGGCGAGACACCAGACTGGCTTGTGTTGTGTGTGCTGTTCCAAATAACTATGAAGAGCTGTGTTTCCTCGCACATGATGCGATTAGATAAGGCCAGATGAGAGGCTCCCCTCAGGCCTGATCCACAGACATGGTCACTGTAACAGATAAGGTGATGTCTCTCTGTCTTATTTGGTGTGAAAGACACAGTCCTTTACATCCTGCTCTTTGATTCAGGGCTTTGATTTGCGACAGAGCAACTTCTAAAAATAGCTCATAGAGGAAGACAGAGACAGACAGACAGAGGGGGAGAGTGGGAGAGACAGACCATCGGACACAGACCGCTTTGGTCCCCTGAGAGTTGGTTACATTTGATCTTTTCATCACCTTCACTCCCTCTGCGTTTCCACTATATCACATTTTTACATTTCCTCCTCTCACTCTCACACCTCTCACTCTCTCCCTGTCTCCCTGATGCCATCTGTCTTCAATCCCCTCCTTCACCAAATCCCTCTTTACCCCCTCTATCTCTCCCTCTCGCTCTTCCTCTCTGTCGCTCTGCTCTCCTTTGCGCACACATTGGCACGCACATTATTGCCGAGCTGGGGGTTGAAGCTGGGACTGCAGCAATAACACAGACAAGACTGAAGAAGGCGGCAAAAGAAAGCGTTGACATACCTGGAAAATCGGACAGAAGGAAAAAGTCTCATATGGTCACGCTGGATTAGAAGCCTGTATCTATTTGGGCTTCACAGGAGCTGAACTGCACCGCTTTTTTTTGTGCCAGTCAGGGACAAAACACCCACAATAACTCATTTACACACAAGAGAGCAAGCACACCACGCGTCCAGATGCCTGTGTCCAAGGTACTGTGATCCATGTTTTACTAATGTGAAGGTCAAACAGAGGGGTCTTTCCGGAGACTTCTACTGGTGTAGTGCTGAGATTGGGGTTACTGTGTGTGTGTGGGATACAAATATCAGCATGAATGGCTAAAATAGATGTGTGAGTAAGTTGCAGTGTCTGAGGGCTGGTATCATAACTGTTCGATAAATGCTCTCGTCACAACTTTTTCAATTGGGTGCTGTTTTTTTAATAATTACTTTGCCTTAAAAAAATATTTTTGAAGAGTTTTCTATCTTTTTCTTTTTCTTTTGACTAAAGTGGGTATTTCCAAGCCCTCCTGATTCAAATCTTCCACATTTCCTTTATTCATTTTGTTAGTTATTTTTAAGGCTTTTTTGTCTTTATCAAATAAGAACAGAACAGTGGATGAAACAGGAAGCATGCAGTGAGGCGTCACAGGTTTGATTCCAACCAACCACTTGAGGGTTAGCCACACAAGACATACTACTACCTGTCCTTTGGTCTGTTTTGTCTTTAATATTGGTGTTTTCATGTCAGAAGATTTTTTCTTCAAGATATTAAAGCTACACAATTTTTATTATTAGGTGCAAATCTCACTCTAGCAGCAGGCGGGCAGATTGGAGCTGTCTCAACTTCAGTCTTTTTGGCTCTTATTAGGTCATCAATAAGTTCTGCTGAGTCAGCATTTCGAACATGATGCTGATAGGCTTTGAAACCCTTTTTCAGGGACGAATGGAGATAAATAAATGAATAAAAACCTCAAAACTCAAAATTAATTTAGTTAATATAAGCGTGTCTGTTGAAGGGATATATCCTTATAATGGATCAATTGAGAACCACAACTATAACACAATCATGGAATTGCACAAAACCTAAAAAATGAAATCAAATAAAAGAAAAGGAGAAAAATACAAATTTGGAGGTTTTTGTTTACAATTTGAGAAATTTAAATCTATTAAAAAATAACACTGTGAAATTGATTTAAATTCAACAGTTTTTTTATTTATTAATTTTTTTACTATAGGCTGACTTTAATTTATTGTTTATTATTTTTTTTGTTATATCTTCTGTCTGTATTCAGAAGGGACAGGGTAGTGGATAGAGCAGAGTGAGAGAGACCTGCAGTAATGAGGGTCACAGGTTGGATTTGACTCTGGACCAACTGCTCCAGTACTAACTTTGTGAGCCATGCAACCTAACTTCTAAGCTAAAGCAGCATATAATTGTTGCTGTCTTTGTGAATTTGCAAAGTTCGAGTGTTTCCCACAGCATGGCGCACATGAACACACACACATATCTACACATACACCAACAGCTTTCCTCTTTTTATACAGTGTCGTGTCCTGTCCCACCTCCAACAGTTTTGTTTATCTGCATCCATCTGATCTTTTAACATTGTTCATCCGCTGTGCGTAGTATACAGCTTCCAAGATAATACAACTCCAGTTTTTAAATTCTCTATTTAATATCATGTTGTTGATATGTGTTACTGGCAAACAAACAAGGCTGGTTAATTGAGTTTGGAACAGTCCAAATGTAAGCGCAGAATGACATCTGCAGCAACCAGCTGCACATGAAACATCCCACCTCAATTACATCATTAAACAGGAGGGACGCATTGTAGGACCTCACAGTCTCTGATCGCCTGCAGAGCATGAGCCCTGCAGGCTCTGGCTGAGAGCAACAAGTGATTGCCTTGTTCATCGAACATGCAAGCCAATAATAATTTAAAGATTTTTATGAGTCCTGGTCTCCCATGAGGTGAGAAGCCATGGGATGGGTATCACAGTAATTAGTGCGCCACAAGTGCAACAGTTTGGAATTTGACCTTCAAACCCCAGTCACAGCGTGTTATAATCACAAATGCCAGAAAATGTGTTCAGCTTGGGAGCTCTTTGCCTGTCTCTGAACTGTGGCTTGCAGAAAAGCTGATTTGGTTGTGGTGAAGATCAAGCAACTACAGGGGCTTTTACTTAACAAGACCTCTATCATTCCCCTTTAAGTGAGAGATGTGAGTGAATGATTAAGAAGACGCTGCCCAGTCCTCCAACCAAAAGCTGAGTAATGCTTGGTAAATATGAGCCACATGCTGCCACAGCCAGTGGGTTGAAAGAAGACCGGGCCTTGCCTTCCCTCTGGATGCTGAAAAGATAGTCCTGATATTGAGCTAGCATTCGGTCACATCTGCCTAAAAGGGCTGCCCCATCCAGAGAAGAACATTGAGGTCGAAGAGCCGCCCAAAGCAAGTGCAAATCTGTCGTTTTTCTGACACAGCTGTCGGAACTGTCTGTCATTTAGGTCAAGGACTTTCAGTTTGTTTATTGCTTGAACTTTGGCATGCAAAGGTGGACGCGCACCATCATCGACCCATGAAAGGACGTTGAAGGTCTAAGCTTCTCATGAGAACCGTCTGTCTCTTCGAGGTTGTTCCCAGCAGTTACATTAACATGAATTTCTTATTCCTCTTCTGACAGTTGGAGGTCTTACAGGGGACGTATGCCCAAAGCTCTGATGTCGTCAAAGGGGATTGCCTCAGCTAGCTATAGGCTAAATGTAGAGTTTCGCATGAAGGCACACAGCTGCTCCCATAATTTTTCTTTTTTTGGGGAAGGGCATTTTATTTTCTCTGGTGTCCTTACTACGAAGGTTGGATTTCTTCAGATATGCAGTTCCTGGCAACATCAGGACAGTGATCCCCCTTTTGATGGTGGAGATTACCATTTTCTCTTAGATTGTGATTATCTGTGGTTCGAGGTCGCTATTCTTCTGGATTATCTACCTGACTGAGAAAGGAGCTGAATTTGCTCTTGTCCTCAAGGACCTGAGATGAAATGCTCACGATTGATTGGGTCTTCTCAAGGTTCTCCTTTAGATATGAGGATGGCTTTGGCTTATTTCAAAAGAGCTGTGCTGTTGTGGCGCAGAGGTATTGTCTATCATCTCAATCCAAAGGATGTTCTGAAGCAAATAATTTCCACTAAAAGTATATGGTTAGCGGACTTGGTCTTGGTCTTGTATTACACTTTTTAGTCTTTTCTTGCAGCTCAAAGCACTTTTACACTGCTAGTCACATTCAACCATTCTTGAAACATTCACAGACTGCAGGCAAAGTTAGGAAACAGTAAACTGTTAAACTGAGAACAATATGACTCAGGATCATATGTCTAATTGGTTCATGAAGTGTGGCAAGCATTGGCAGCGCTAACATCACTGGTTGTATAGCATTTCAACCAAACAGGGCTTCATACAACTTATATTTCCATTCTCTTGATCAAAGTACTGCCAAAGCGAGAAAAGCCTCAAAAATATGACTTTCAAACACTTACAAACAACACCACACTATGAGATGTCATCCCATCTGTGCTCGATCACATACCAGTTAGCTTGGTAGCATTATGGCAGGACTCATAAACTGCAGCTACAGCCCCAGCTAATGGTGAGGGACTGCACCACAGCAGATCTGACATATAACCAGCATTTCGAGTCAGCAACAATGAACACTTTGCAATAAAAGCTGTCTCAAAACTAGAAAAACACAACATACAATGCATCCACTGCTAAGCATTTGCTAAAAAGATGAGTATGCTGGAAGTTGTGGTCGAGGTAGCTCTTGGCTTCAGCAGATCACCCGGGGCAGTGAAACTGAAGGGTTTCCATTTGAAGTCCACGTATGGACAAAAGAATGGAAATTGAGCAGGTATCTAAAGTTGAGCCATGCAGCACACCTCAAACTGCTTGGGGCGTTTCATCCATGTGACATCTCTCTTGAACTTCCAATGTATGGGACTCACTTTGCACATGTATGTAGACTTGTGTAGATAGGAAGACATAAGAGTATATGAGAAGATCCTCTGTGAGATCAATCACGTTTGTCTTCCTTTTCCTGCTATATAAAGGTCAGCAGGTGCCGCGTATGCCTTCCACATTTCAGTTGCAAATGTTCCATGTCACACTGTGGATATAAAAAACCTGCCTCCTGAGTAGTGCTGAGAGGCTCTCGAGATAACAGAGTGAAGAGAAAGGTGAGAGACTGACAAGCGAGAGGGTGTGTGTGTGAATGAGTGAATAAGAGAGACAGAGAGAGTACAGTGAGGTTCAATAAGCCACTTAGGTATAGCAGGTACATTTGTTTGTCTAACAGGACTCACCACTGAGGTTTCTACACACATACAGCACCATGTCTGACAGCTGCAGGAAATACAAGAGTTGCTTTACGTTAATTCTTCTGTTTGATCCCAGAACACCAATAAAGATTATTTATGATGAGGTCATTTGTTCAAAATGTCCAAGCTGTAACCATAAATAATAGAAAACTTAAAAACTGAAACTTTTTTCATGTTAGAGGAAACACTGCAGTCTGCCAGCTGCTCTGAGGAGATCTGATGTTTTGTTTGATGCTATTTTTAGTCTGCTTAGTTGAGCTGAAGCTTCAGTGAATGTTTAAATCATATGAGTTACATATGCTGCAATTTATTGCCAGATTTTTTTTCAGTGAAATCAGCTCATACAGAGATTTTCTAATTTTTGGTCTTAGCATTGTAAATTTAACCTTTTTTCTGTCATTTGGCATTGTTTGTGGTGACACCTGTGGCTGGAATTGGCATTTTCCAGGTTAGAGACTCCGTTTCCCATGAGCACCATCACCCACTGTCATAAAAACATGACTCTTGCAAAGGCATGCATTTGTTTTGGAGGCAGAATTGAGATCTGGGCCTGTATGCATGTCCAGTCATTAGGGAGGAAAATGTACAGTTTGTGCCAATGGCAAAAAAAAAAAAAAAAAAATCAGTTAGCAGTATGCATGAGCCGAGGCTAACAGCCTGCAGGAGCATTATATTTGATGGCAGTTGACTCTACCATTACAGACGCTAACGGCAGAATTAATGCACCTGTTCCGCTGTTTAAAGGCAGATATTGTGCTTATGCATTAAGGTTTAAGAATAAATGGATCAAAATAATTCTTTGGTAATATGATGATGTGGAGCTGTACAGAAACATTGGATTTAGGAGATACAACATTTTTTCAGTTAACAGAGAAGATATTGGGGGCAGTTGAAGTCTCAAACTGAAAAGGCTCGCTGCCGTCAGTTTTGCAAGTTTGATTTGCTCTTTGCCTTTATGTGTCTGGATCCTTCCAAGATGTGTGTGATGAAATGCTGGAGTTCATCAGACAACTGCTTGTGGAGTTATTCATCCAGTTACAGGGATATTGAGGTGCTTGCTCCACAAAGCAGCTTTCATATTAGTCAGGGATCCACAAGCTCAAAAATGGGTTAAACCTGACATGGTCTGTCATTCTTTTTTGTGTTTTTTTTCTGTTTGCTTGGACACTAAGATCCAATAATTAAAGGGTCAGCTCTGCTGGGAAAATTGTGGAAAAAAATGTGGCCATTTTAGGATTCAGGATTCATTTAAGTTTATTCAGACAAACTTGTTAACTGAGCGAGAAATAGCAACAAAACAACATGGTAGTCTGAAAAGGAGCAGGCTGAGGCTGAGGCTTATTTTACCCGCCCCCAGCACAAGTTGCACTGCTTTTAAAACATATAGATGGCTACCAGTCCATACATCACAGCTTTAACAGAAACTACCAATTCTTTTTTTAAGCCGATGTGCATCACAATGCTTTAATACAAGACACAAAACAAAATATACTGGATGCAAAGACTTTTCAATATTTTTTTTTAAAACAGTCATTGGACATTCTCAACATAGGAATTTAAAATGTTTTGCTTGGTTTTCTTTTTGAATTGAAATAATGACAAACAGTCTTTTTGCTCTGGGACCAACTTGTTCCAAATATTAACCCCAGCAACAGAAATACAGTGCTGTTTTATGTTTGTTCTTGCAATCTGTTTTTTAAATATTTCACCCCCTCGGAAATTAAAAACCATATCTCTCTTTTGAAACAATCCCTGGATATGAACAGGTAACTTGTTGTTCTTTGTTATACATAAACTGGGCTGTTTTAAAGACAACCAAGTCCCTAAATTTTAAAGCTTTCAGTTTGATAACAAGTTTGTTTGTGTGTTCCCTCTAGGTCACTTTATTTACAATTGTAATTGCTCTTTTTTTTGATCACACAAATCGGATCAAGATTTGTTTTATACGTATGTCCCCACACCTCTACGCCATAGGTCATATAAGGGAGAACTAGAGAACAATACAAAACATAAAAGTTTTTTTCATTCAGGAACTCTTTGACTTTGGAAATTATTCCTAGTGATTTGCATAACTTTGCTTTAATATAGTTTATGTGAGGTTTCCAACTAAGTTTGTTTTGAATAATTATTCCAAGAAATTTTATTTCTTTCACTTGTTCTATCTCAGTGTCATTTATTACTTATTTTAGTGTATGCACCCCTCTTTTTTTTTTTTTTTTACAGAAAAATGTGAAAAAGTATTTTTTTCCTCAAACCCTTTGTGGGTTTTTAGGCTGTCAGTGAATGAATAACGCCCTGGTTGTTCCTGCATCAACACACTTACAACTGACCTCAAAAAGGCAAACTGTGTTTCAAACTGATTTCCCGCTGCTTTTTCACACTTTTTTACATTGATCCGTTATTGTATGCTTTTTTTGTTCACAGTTGGCCTGCTGCAAAACACACGAGCTCAAGTAACCTATGTCAGACGCTGTTATCATCTTCGTTTACTACCAGCATGTTCCAGTTTTCTTCTTCTCTCGCGGGCTCATTATGTCCACCTTGCTCTTTCCTCATTCAGTGTTGTTCGAACTGAAAGGTGCACTGATGTCATCCAAGTCAAAGATATTGTGACGGGTTATGACTCAGTATAATTGTAGAGAACAAGCATCCAGTAGCTATATATAGTAGTTGGGCAATGCTTACAAGAAGTGACAAGGTAAAACAGACTCCCTGTAAGTGTAGCGCTCACATTTCTTTGTGTGAAATTAAGGCCAAAGGAGATAAAAGCAGGAAGTGTGTGTCATTCATGTCATTACTGAGATTTTAAAGCCCACCTGTGACACATGGATGACCTCACTCTCTCATTATGGCTGCTGTTCTCTCCTCATAATATGAAGTCTTTACAATATCACAGTTCCTGCTCCTTTTATTGTCGCCTCATGCAGCTCTACTGTGAGCGCCTGACACATATAACTTAACTCGTGCTGCTCAGATTAGTGTGTGTGTTTGTGTGTGTGTTTCCAGTGTGTCCATTGTGGGCTTTGTGCATCCTGTGGGACCTGCCAGTAGTGCCATAATGTCTTCACAAAGAGATGAAGGGCGGGGGGAGCTGTGCAGGGACAAATATGTACGCATATGTCAGACAATATTTGCAGACACACATCTGCAATCATTGAAACCAGGCAGTATGTATAAAGAGCACACACACACACACACACACGCACACATGCAGGCATACATGTGCTTCTCTTTGAGCGCTCACTGCTCATTTGTCTCCTCTCATTACCGCTATCTCCTTCCTCTCCTCCTTTCCTCCCCTCTTGTTTGTGCAGCTTGGGAGTCTACCTTCTTCGCCTCTTGGGCATTCGCTCTCTCTTCCCCCCTTCTCCCTCCTCTCTTTCTCTTTCTCTCTCTCACTGTACACACACTGCTCAGTTGGCCTAGCCCACATTGACAGACTCACACACGCCAGCCCAGCTAGCTGGCCACAAACACTCACACGCCGGTTTGTTAGAGGAAGTAGGCCACTTTAATGGGGATGTGTGGAGTGCCTGTAAGTGGATTGTAACCTGGGACCACTTCCTCGTGCCAGGTAGGCTTTACAAACCAGCGCTTTGGCTCTCATCGCTGAAGTATATCTTACTTTGAAGCTAATCTATAGTGGGAATTTTACTCCTGTGGATTTTGTGGCTTTGAAGGGGCAGGTTTTGAGTATCTGGTTGGTTAGTTTGCTTGTAGTTGTGCTGCCAGAGGGATGGGAGCAGTTTGGTCACAGGGAGATATAAATAAGACAGAGGGATGGGAGGGAAGATGGGGAGATTTAATAAAGCCATGCTTTTCATTCGTCCCTTCAATCCTTTCACTCATGGCTTTTTTATTGTAATACATTCGGCAAGAAACGCAGTTTTTAGGCAGACTTTCCAACCGATACATTGTTGACATCCCTGATGACTTTTGCTTTGTTTGTTTCCGCCCCGTTCATGTTGAAGTGACATGTCCGGGAAGTTGTTTGATGTCAAATAAAGGAAGCTAATGAGAAAGCTATTAAGAAGACATGCCTTTAAGTGAATCTGAGCTAAGTGTTCGAAGTGATAGCGACGAGTGAAGAAGAGAAAGCCGACAGAGGGAACAACAGGAAGCGCACTGAGGAGGTTATTCTCCACTTCGAGAAAGAGAGAGGAGAGACAGTTTGTGTTCATGTGTGTGTGGCAGCGCCTGTTGATACACAAATAAGGAAGTGATGTGTAGAATACTGTTTGTGGGTTTTTCTGTAAAGATATGGAGTGTCATCCCCTCAATCTTTCCCTTGTCGGTGATCAATGGTTGATAGTGTCACTGGCCCACCCGCAGCGTACACACACACCTACACACACAAACAAAATGACACACACAAACACACACACAAGAGCGTGTCTGTGACTGAATGTGATACATTGGCTGCTAACGCGCTGCCAGTCCCAGCCTTGTACAAATGAGATATTTGTTATTTTGCTATAACCTGAGAAATCCAATCTCACACTAATCACGACCTTGCGAACACACACACACACACACACACACACACACACACACACACACACACACACACACACACACACACACACACACACACACACACACACACACACACACATACACTCACACACACACAGCTCTCTGCTCTTTTTTTACTCTCTTTTTCAGTGGTCACATTGTCTTCAGCTGCCTGGCGTCACGGGGGGAGTTGCGTCAGTGACATTTTCTCTCTGAACCCTCGGCTTCTATCAATAACGCCTTTGCATCTTTCGGTGCGACACACTTCCCCCTCCCAAAAAAGAACCCAGGCCTTGACTTTACACACCCTATGAGTCGTTCTGATCCCTGTGAAAAGGAATCTTTAATCCTCCAAATTTTTTTGCAGTGTTATTCTTAAAAAAGAAATACCCACAGTTTAAAGACTAAGACAAAAAATGCAGGGCTATCACTGTTCGCATACACTGTAATGAGAATAGATTTCATGCTAATGAATGCATTTGACAACGGCAAAGTGAATGCACCACAAAGTACTAATGTGAGGGATTGATAGGTTGTCGTCCTGGTGATTTTCCTGCTTCCACAAGTTTGCCGACATACAGATTTTTTCTGCTGCTCTGCACATTTGGTCTTTGAGCTGAAAAACTGTGTATTTAGCTTAAACTGTGTGCAGAGTCAGGGAAAATCTCCCTAGTTTGTTCTTTTCTCTTACAACTTTGGCCACTTGAAACCTGCAGCCTCAAATAAGCAGCATTTTGACTGTTGAAACAAAGGTAGAAACTTAGTTGTGGGATAATAAATTTACCCTCTGAAAACGGTCTCACCCTGGGCTAGTTCTTTCCAGAAGTCCAGGAACTTTGTGGGGCATGACCGAGAAGTTGAATGTTTCTAATTGGTGGAGCACACACAGTGTTTTTATTTCCCCCTCCATCTACAACAAGATTGTCTACAATCGTATTTTGGGCCTCATAGCATGAATGCGTCTGATGTTACAGTTTTAAGAGTGACCCTGTAAACTGTTGACCTTCAGCTGAACGTGCCAGCAAATATCCAGTTTGCAACAGCTGTTAAAACACGGAAGAAGTCTTTACGATTACATTCTAGTTTAGTTTAAGATATGTGTCAAATATCCTCATCAGTTGAGTGACTGATGATGATTTAACCCTTGAACTTGCTGCTCAGTCAGTTGATAGAGCATTTTTTTGAGTCGCTATTTCTCACTGAAAATATGTTGAACTGAGTAAAACACAAGAAATCTCATTGGGTTGTTTCTACAGCTTGATTTTTTTTTTTTTTTAATTTGTGGTCTCTAATCTTAGTGCTACAGAACTATTTTTTCTTGGTTGAAACGTTTAAGGGGTAAAAATTTCTGAGAAGGATGCATCCCGCTGAACATCGTTAAACAACAGGCTCATTTTTCAAGCTGAAACACCAGTCAATCTCCGCCATCCTTATGCTTTAGACAGTAGAGTGGTCCACTCCATCGCTAATGGAAGCTGTCTGGGTCTTTTTGAAATGGCAACTTTCCCAAGTCCTACTTTATTGTCTTACTGCCCTCTACTGGTCGGGGGTTGTTCTGCATTGCCTGTTTTTTTTTTCCTCTAGCCATCGTTGTACTGTTTTGGCAGAATCTGCCCAGGTGCTCTGCCCTGAGGTCGAAACACAGACAGACAATGGGTCACAGAAACAATTTCGTTCTGGGAATTGTTTAACAGGATCTAACCGATCCTGGACCCTCTGGTCAAAATGCAGCTGTAAAAACTTGAAACTGTAAATCCACTAAAAGATAAAACAACTTTATCACTCTCCGTCACCAACAGTCGTACGATGCAGTTCCTCCAAGCGATCCAACCATAATATCTATTTCATCCACCTTTTCTCTTATCTCTCTGGGTTTCCTCGAAAGCACAGACCCTCTTTCCCTGTAATCCCTTGCTTGCTTTTCCATTTTCTCCCCCTCTCTCTGGCCTAGACACAATAGCCGGGGCTGACAGATGAACAACTATTACCGTCTCATCGCTCTTCACTCAGTGAAATCGAGGGGAAAATAGGCCGGTGCATTGCGCTGCATGTAATGAGGCCACTCAGAGATTGATCATCTATGTGGCTTGCTGACTTAATGAGTTATTGCTATAACACCAAGCAATAATGGCTCGCAGGTTGATCTAAAAAGTACATGCCACAACTTATCATTTGTCATTCATCATTTGTAAAGCCACAGTTGGTGAAATCAAGCAACACACACATGCAAACACACAGATCCATGGGCTGTTTTCACATAAACTTTACCCATACTTATTCTAAATACTCATTCTTGCACCAGTAATGATCATAAATCAAAATACTGCTAACACGTGAATCTCCCAAATTGGAAAAACCATGTGTGAGCAGCTTGTAATGTGTGACCTGTGGTTGCAGGAATGTAGAAAATGAACCATGAGTCTGAGATTACATAACAACCTGTGACGTAGGTTTGAGCAAATGATTTCACTTAAGGCAAATAAACAGCTTGAGTTTATAAGAAGAGGTTAGAGAGAAGATGTTGTTTACAGGTGCTGTGAAAAACAAGACGTTATCTTTGAGGAAAGAAAGAATCACCACTTTTACGAGAAGGCTAATGGTCTAAAAATGTCAGCTTCAAAGGGTTTGATATCAGAATAAATACAAATTAAGCGTTTTACTCTTGTTCCTTAGATTAGTTTTAGTAAACTCCACTTCAGACATAATTGGTTTTCACCAGAGCTGTTTTTAAAAGTAACTCTACATTCTGAGTTAGTCATTATTTAAAATGACTGCACAAAAATTATAGCTATTTTAAGATGTTTTTAACATGTTATAAAACAGACTGAAATTTACACTGAATTGTTTTTGTGAGCTAAAAACACAGATCATGTCTGCAGTTAATTTTAATGAATTTAACTTCTGCATGGTGTCAGGAGCCACTCTCACCACCAAAACACTTAGTGATACATATCTAACTGCTGCAATGCTATTTTTCTTTTTGGCCAGAATCACTACGTATAAAAATTACGAATTGCATCAGTTTAAGGGACCTTGTTAGACAAATTATTGGAGCTGTTGTTTGATCATCAAAGCTAATACAGCTGAAACTATTGCTTGAATAATATGACAGCAAGACTTGGTTTTACTCAACATTTCCGCTTTTATTTCAAGTCAAGAATCTGAATCCTGAATAATAGAATGTTTTTAAGTTTAAAGGAATTCCAAAATACAATAATGGAATTCCCTTACACTTAAAAACATTTTAAGTGCTAACATGCTTTTCATTTTGTTATGTATTTGAATGTCACGTTGGAAAAGCAGAAGAAGATTCAAAAACATAATCTGACCCACATAGGGCGTGTTGAGTGAGGCTTGCTAACAAACTTCTATAATATGCAACCTTCTTTTTGAGATTCTTTTTGAGTTTGAAAATCAACTTTGGCAGCATTATCCCCCATTGACATGGATTACATGGACTATTGCATGTGGGAAATAAACTTTTCCCAATAACCAAAGAGTTTGGACTCTGTGTAGAATGTAATAAAGATGTTTATTTTTTGAAAATCCTTCAAATTCTAAATTTGGTCAAAAATCAGTGAAGACATTTAACATAGAAACTGAAGATTTGTTGCTGTTCAAGTGTGTTAGGGAAAATGCTGTAAGCAAAAATAAGTAAAAATCAAACAGGACAGCACCCTGCTACACCTCCCTGGTCATAAAATAAATCCCACTTTGCGCCCTTTTCAAAATTTAACATTCATTTTAGAAATCTGAGAACATGTACAGATGCCATAGTGCTTTGCTAAGTAGTTTACACATCTCAGAAGGCGCCATTAATGCTGAATTAAAAACATTTGGTGTATCATGAAACAACAAAATGCATTAAAGAGATTTCTGTTTGATCAACTCAGATCCAATGTCTTGTTTCCTCTTTTGACATTTAATGTGGTAAGGCCTGGTTTCTAGATTGCACTGACCTTACATGTCCTTTGAGGAAATCAATAAGAGAAGTCTGTTGGCAAAGAATACTGAGGAATTGCGTAAACAAGAGTAATGCAGACTAATCGGGTGGAGATACATCAATTAGACATCCTGCCAGCCACCTGGCTGTCATGTGCATCCAGCGCTGAGTTATTAGTAGGAAGAGAGTCGAGACAAGAGTCGAGGGAGTGGTAAAGAGTAGAGAGCAGAAAACATGCCCCTTTGTTTGCCAGTCTACAATATACTTAACAGGACTGCTAATTGAGTTGAGCTGAATTTATGGAGGATGGAGTTGGGTTTGGCATTAAACCATTAATATTAGTCTGAGTAAAGTGAAGCAGGGAGAGACTTTAATGCTCCACAGTTTAATGTCTTAAAACCACAGGAAATTGAATAAAGGGCAGGAGAGAGAATGATGAGAGATGGCACCTTTGGAGTAGGATGCAGGCAGGGTTTGGGGATGAATACAACGACAGAGGGTTCAGAGGTGCTTCTTTAGCTTTCAAAAACAGCTGCTCCCCTGGGATGGATCTCATCGCCATGGTTACTGAGGGACATAGGTCAGAGGATTGTCCCCAGATGACTGTCAGTGAGTGTGTTTATATGTGTGTAGCTCTATCTTTAAAGGAGGACATGGACATTCAGAGTTGGTTGTCAGTCTTCATTACTTTTTGGAGAGGTTTTGGGGGATGGGACTTGGTCTTGTTACTTCTTTCTTCTGTACGATTAGTTGGCACAGCTACACTTTGCATGAGTCACTTGGCAACATTCCCTGGAAGATGGTACTTACTTTCTTAACAGATGGTGTTCAAATCAAGGCATAGGCTTTTTGTTTGATATGCTGGTTGGAGGAGAAACATATGCCACACCAGTTTTGTATTTGAAGTATGAAATGAATGAATATGAAAGGAAATGAGATGACTCAACATGATATGATATAAATAATATAGTAGGGATGCACGATAGTGGATTTTTGCCGATATCCGATATGCTGATATATCGAAACCCCTTTTTGCTGATACCGATACCGATACCGATACCGATACCGATACCGATACCGATAATCACAAGTTTGTTTGTTTTTTTCACTGTAAAGAAAGCTAAGTCTATCCTGTACTGGAATTTATATGTTAGTCTTATTGTGACGGTCTTATTTGTTTGAGAAACACACATAAAACAAGACAAAAAACATTTGATTTTACCATAAATAAGAAATGTATTATTTTTTCAAACTCAAGACATTCAGTATTGAAATACAGAAAAATATTTTCTTTAGATCACATGAACTTTAAATGTACAATGCATCATTAAACATAACCAAGTTGCATTTGATTATTTTAGAGCTACTGTAACAACCTGGTGACAGATACAGAGCTCTGCAGTGCAAATAAATAAAGTGCTACATTTTATTTAAGGAGCTTATTTTTCAGATGGAAAATAATAATAATTCTAACTGAATAGCACCTTATCGGCTGTGCTTATCGGCATAAATTTTCATATCTGGCGATACCGATAAACGTGTTTTTAAGCTTTTATCAGCCGATACCGATATTGTGCCGATAATATTGTGCATCCCTATAATATAGTATGATATAAAAGGATTTGTATTGATACGATACATTACACTACAAAATGTTATGTACAGTGTGTTATGATACAGTCTGTAACAGTAGGACATGGTGTGATACGGTGCATTATTACATGATACATGATGGTACAGTTTGAGAAGAAATGTTTTGCTACAGTACAATGGGATATGGTGCTTTGACATAAGATATGAAACAGTATGGTACATTGCGATACAAAGCAGTATGATAAAAATGTGCTACAATATGATACATGTGTATAACATATACAATAAATGAACTTTTTATGTGAAATATATTATAAAGTACATTATCGCATGATACGATAATAGAAGTAAGATACAGTAAGATTTAATGTGGTAGGATACAATACGGTATGACACATTACGATACAACCTGGTACAGTACCACAAGATACAATATGATAGGATACCCTGTGCTACAATATGATATGAAACAGTTAGCATGGTATGACACAGTTCAGTCTAATGCCGTATGATAAGGTTCAGTACATTAAGATACAGTACAATACAGTTAGGTAGAATAGGGAATGAAATGGTGCAGTATGATATCATGTGACGCAGTATGATTCAATATGGTACAGTACATGACAATATGATGTGGTACAATGGGATACAGTACATTACAAAGTTATATGGTGTGATATGGTCTGGTACCATATGATATGACACAACATGTTATGATTACTATGTTACAATTTGCTATTTGTCAATAAAGCATAATACAATAAGGTACGTGACAGTATAATATTGGTGAGATATTGTATGGTACAATACAATATGATGTGATATGATATGGCATGATATGGTAAAAATTTGTTACAGTCCAATACAATACAATATATAGCTTAGACTTATGTGCTCCAGCCTCAAGGTGGATGTTAGTGACAATGCATTTCCAAGTAAACATAGCAGAATTTAAGTTTACGATGCATTTATTTTTGTGTAGTTCTTACCAATTCTCTTGGGCAATTCATGTTCAGTTATCTCAATCCTTTTCATCTCAGAGTGCATTACTTTTCATAGGGAATGGCTTTTTGTTTATTTTGATTCTCAACATTGTAGATGAAAGCAACTCAAAGGGTTCCTGCACTCTTTTGTGTTGTGGTACACATTAAAAGTCACAAAGTACTGGAAATGGGGTCAAGAGGGTTTTTTTTTTCTCTACAGCCTGTTTTCACTACAAAAGCCAAAAAATTCCAATTATGGATCTTTAAGGCCTGAGAAGCATGCAAATGTTTTCCCATCAACTTGTTTTTCTTTTTGAAGCCCAAATGTATTTCAAGGGGATGAGACTTAATTGACAACCAATGTGTTTCTCCTCTTTTAATTTGTTTTTCAGTTTTTGCCAACATGTTATCTTTCTCAGCTTTTAACTTATGCATCAAAAAGATAAGCTGTTGAGCTGTTTGATTAAAAAGCACTTCAGAGTTTGACTTGTGAAAGTTGATGTCTCAATCATTTTGTATCATCAATTAACAAATTGATTGGCCCTAATGTAAAATAAGAGCAAGGCTCTTGACAATCTTAAAAAGATTTAGATGAAGTGAGCACTGAAGAGACATGAGTGTGTGTGCATTATTTATTGTGAGGTTGTTAATAGCAGAGAGACAGGGAGAGGTCAGTTAAGATTTTGACGGGGATGAAACTTTTGAAAAAGTTGAAAATACAGATGCAAAGTTCATGCTTGTCACTTGGTAAAAGGTGCAAGCCAATGCAATATAACATCTGATCGGCAGCGCTAAACAAGAGGTCATTCATAATAGCAGAATACGCTGCTTGGTATTGGCAGATTTGGCAAATTTTGATGGCCACTGTCCACACACCCAGCTCTGCTGCTTATCCCACAAATTAACGTTCCTTACAAATGTGGCACCACTTAAAAGAAAGCTGCTAGTGATTTAATGAGAAGTAAGGGGGCCACTAAAGTCCAGAGAAGTCACCCTGTGGTGACAACGAATATCTGTTTAAAAATCAAAACAAAACATTGCTGAAAAAAAAAAAAAAAAGATAGAAATGTATGAAATGTGTAAAGGGTATGGGGTTTTCAATTTTGCTGAGAAAGAAAGAAAGAAAGAAAGAAAGAAAGAAAGAAAGAAAGAAAGAAAGAAAGAAAGAAAGAAAGAAAGAAAAATTAGCTGGTATGTTTCCTGTTTGACCTTTCACACACTAAAAAAGCATCTTCTAAGCTCACCGAACAAATGGGGGTAGCCAGCCAACAAAGCATTAAATTGCATCTCATCAGTCAGCTGAATCTAATCTCTACTTTATGACCCTTTGTGAAGACTTATAAAACACTTTCTCTAACTAAATTATGTTTGGAAACTCATATGTGCGGAATTAGTTTCTTTTCTTGGTGGATAATTTTATCACGCCTAGTCGCTTTGGAATTAAAAGAAATTTCCTGCTTAATATGTCTGCTGTTAGGTCACTTTGGAGACAGTTATTCTACTTCTAAGTCATCAACATTATGAAACAAAGATGGACAATGTCCAAGATTTACTCCCCACTCATCTCCTGTGTTATGTCTTCCTCTCTGTCCTTTCGTACTCATCTCATTTCTGTGTCACTGCCTTTCTCTGATTCCTCTCTTCCCTTCTGCCTGTCTTATCCACTTTGTCTCCTCCATCACTTATACTCTGCATCCCACTCTCACTGCCTTTTAGCGCTGCTTTTGTTTTCCTGCCAGGGTTTGTATTGTGTTAAATCATTGATGACTCTGAGCCGTATTTGAATACATTTGCGTTGCACCAGCTTATAAACATGCATATAAATACGAGTGTATTACCCATTAGCTTGTGACTTTTAATTCATCTTTTGAAGCAAACGCATTGAAGCGGGAATTTGAGAGGTGCTAATTAGCAAAATCAGTAAATGCCTTGAACATTTTCATGTTTGTTAATGAGTCTATTCTTTTATATTCCGTGTAAGACATGAGGACAGCCTTGAAAGAGGGTTCTTTTCTTCCTGCATGTCTTTTTTTGTGTGTGTGTCTTCCCATGTGTGTGTCCCCAGACAAGTGTATCTAACAGGACAGGTGGCTCCATTGTGTCTCAAGCCATATCTTCAACAGACAGGGGTTTCTGTATGTAAGACAGGGAGGGGGAGAAGAAGGTCAGCGGATTGGTAAATGTGACGGAGGAACTGTCAGTGTAAATCACGGATCTAAATAAAACATGGGTCAAAATGCCAATAAACGCTCCTCTCCGTGTTTTTTCAAAATGTTTAAACTCTGATGGTGACTCACAAATCAAAAGTCATAATTTTTCTCACAGTGAGTCACTTTCCCGACAACCACCACAGCGAATAAGTGAATGAACAGGAAAGGGAGGGCGGTAAAGGATAGGCTCTACTTCCACTTTTCTACACTGATGCTTTTTGCCCCCCCCCATCCACATCCAAGAAGCCTCGCTGACTTGGTTTTAACATGACTGTGAACTATTGGATGGGATCACAGGGAGGTTAAGACGGAGTTAGAATGCACAATGTGAGTCAGAAATACCTTGGGGTAGCTGAATATATCCATGAACATCAAGACAGATCAAGGTTGTTTAATGCTCTGAATCTCTGTTCTAGTCTCAAGAGGTTCTACAGCAGGAACACTGGGTGGAAAGGTGAAATATATCCATCCCTTGTAGAAAAAAAGCCAGAAAAAAGGAAAGGTGTAATGAACCTTGGGTTAAACTACAACATCCAGACTGAGGGCCAATCCTGATTCTACCTCTTAGGGCGTATTCAGACCTGGACTGTTTGGTCCACTTTAAATGGACCAGGGTTTGTTTCCCACGCTGGTGCGGACTTTTCATGCAGGTGTGAATAGACACAAATGAACCCTGGTGCGGACCAAACAACCGGACCAAGACCCACTTTTTGAGGTGGTCTCGGTCTGCTTCCAAACGAACTCTGGTGCGGTTCGCGGTTCTCCGGTGCAGGTCTGACTACAAACCAAGGTCCATCCGAACTAACTACAGGATACATGTGCCTTTTGGGCTTATAAAGCCACCGTAACCTAACAGTCTTTGGTTCAAACCTGATCCTCCGTCTTCTGTTTAGCCACGCTGTTGCTAGCATGTTGTGGGTCAGGACATGCAGAGCATAGCGTCTCCTTGCTGCGCGCATTTGTCTTCGCTGTTCCAAACTTTGAAACGGTGTTGTTAAGCCTGATTTGAAGGAGCTGCTCTTGAAACTGAAAATGATTTTGCAGCTCCAATAAGAGCACAAACACACGTTTACCTCCATTTCTGGGTCTGTATTCTGTGTGCCGCCTTCGTCAGTGCTGTCCAATGAGAGCACTGATCGTCACACACGTGGATGTGTTGACAGAATATAGTCCACTTGCAAAAAGTACAATCTGAATACGAACCGCACCAAACGAAAAAAATAAAGTCCTCTTTTGGTCTGGACCAAACAAGTGGACCAAAGGACTTTTCTGGTCTGAATACAACCTTAGTCCTTTGGGTTTGCATGTGCACGTCTAGCAAAGTGGTGTTTCAATTCTTAGAAGATCAAGGAGAAGGGAATGAAGACAAACCAGGACCTCACTTAAAACCAAGGGGTTTGACAAATTTCCCATGATAATATATTTTTTTATGATCAGATATCCAATCCTTTGCTACTTTATGTAAATATAAGACATGTTTTGAATTGTAAGTTGTATTTTGTATTTTGAAATCGCCCAATATAACGGCCTACCCCATCCTGCCATAGGGACAGCCACAGCTAAAGCTAATTATAGCCACAAAAATATCAGACCAGGGTGACAAATTTGCCGCAAACATGCTGTGAACCATGTCTTATCATGTCATGATCTTAAGTGGTTTAAAGCTGCATCAGCTACATAAGCTATGAAAAGTGAACATTACAGTATTGAGAAGCTACAGCATAGTCTCTAAATACTGTAACTAGACATGCACTATTCGATCGGTGCCAATTTGCTTAATTTTAGGGTATTGGCCCATCCTTACTGTGATCTTTGAAATGGATCTTATATACCTCCAGGTAGGTCTGACAGCCAGCCATTGTTGCTTTTTGCTCTGAGACCTCAAACTCAGGACACGTTATTGATTAAGTGAAAACATGAAGATTTTATTGTTTCACAGGTATTGTTCAATGATTTTCAATAAAATAAGATTGGGATATTGAAGGTATGTGCTGTCAGTTATAGAAAATAAAAAAATAGAAAATCGGCTCAAATCACTATCAGCAGGTCAGGCTTTTAAAAGATCAGGGATTGGCCAGAAAATTGTGATCGGTGCACCCCTACCTGTAACGTTCGCCTTTCATTGCTTAGCTGTCTAACCCCTCATGTAATGCAGTACATCATAGTGAAGCCCAATTGCTGTAAATGTGTCGCCCTAATCTGACATCTGTTTTTCATCAGTTTGTAAAAATATATTTGGTCTGGAAGTGAATAGTCACTCTGCCTACTACAGCCAGCGAGCGTCTAGGGGTGATGACGTAGTGAGGATTGAGTGGCGTATCATTTGTGTTTTCTCAGATGTGTTTTCACCCCTTCCCTTGGCCCTCCGTTTTAAGGGAAGGGGTAGACGTGAGAAGTGGAAGAGTGACAGGTGGGATTGGCCTTTAGACTAAGAAGTTTGGGAACATGTGCGTGCTGAGTGGGAAAGCAACATGTTACGATATTGGAAAAATTCTGACTTATTTTAGCAACTTTCGTTTCAGTTACGGGGAATCAGGGACCTGATTTTCACTTGTCCTTCTGGGTGGCTTACAAAACTTGTGCTACATTTGAATTTCTTCTCTTTTGGTCCCTTCTCTTTTGGGGCAGAATCTATATTTTAACAGGCAAAAGAAGTTTCAATCTCAGTACAAGTAACATCAGAATGAGTATATGATTGCTTTATTTACGAGTCGACTCTAACCAAAAGTCCCAAATGCTCTCTGCAGAGTTTATAAACACGGGTCACATGTTTACAAGTCAGAGCATCTTGGGGAAACTCGCATGAGCTTTAAAAGTTCACAAACAGCTTGTGCAATATCATGAGAGCTGTCTGAAAGCAGGCAGCATTATCTCCAGTGAGAGCAGAGCGTCTTGTGACTACAGCTTGTCATCAAAGGTTAACTTGACCAACACAGTTAAGCCCTTCACAAGATTCACTGCTGACTAAAAGCAGGTAGAATTGATTTCACTTTTTATTCCTTTAATTTCAGAACCATGCAAATGTTATTTTCGGGGGTGGGATGGAAAAAGGATCTTGTATAACTTCCAACAGTTCCTTAATTTACCTTGGCTTGCTCTGTTACATAACAAACTTGGACACAGAGAGAGTTTATGTAGAGGGATTACAAGCTTTGTGGAGTTTTGGTTTTTGTACTTTTTACACACTTAAACTTTATGATGTGTGGCAGAGTCACTTTGTTGGGCTCTGAGAGGTTGTTGGAAGGCTTGCATACTGTATATGTGGCTATTTGGATGAAAGGGGAAATCACAGTGTGTTGAAATGACAGAAACATATCCAAGTGTCTGATGCTAACACTTTGTAACAGTAATATCATACATTCCTGCATGAGGTTGTTTTCATATCCCACATCCCCCAAGGGTACAAAACCAGTCAGTTTGACGTAATCTGTGCAGAAAGCGCGAGTGGAGTGAAATAGATAAAGCTACAGGAGTGAGAAAACTTTGGTTTATCACAATATTAACTATCTTTCACATGTGTTACAGTATGGTGCGTGGCAGACTGGTTTTGTATTGTTCTTGTGAACCAAAACCAGGACTAAGAGAGACCATTTGTTGACTTTTTTAAATAGCTGATTAAAACATTAACGCTGTGTAAGACTGGGACCTGATTTCTTTATGTCTGTGTCCTAGCTGTTATTTGTCAACCACACAGAGCATCACTCTTAAACATATTCAGCTTCATAATTTTCACCCTGAATGGGTCCATTATTTACAGGATAAATATCAATAAGTGACAGACAAAAGTCATCAGTGAATCTTTGCTGAAGTAATAACTCAACTGAAAAGTATCACCATCTTTCACTTACCTGTATCCATCTGTCTTCTTTTTCTAAATGACACCATGATGTATAACCAACAGATGTGAGCTGAAATTGTTCAATATTGCAACAATGATAAGATGAGATAGAGGCACAAACATTAACCTCCTGAGACCTGAGTTTTTGTCTGGTGTGTGTTTTTTATTTCTCTTTGCTATTTGGGATAAGTACGACGTAATAAGTACAACAACAGAGAGTTTGTTTATTCGAGTTATGAGTTTGCTATTATTTATTTGTTCTGAGTGTTATTGTACTTAAATGTGCTTTCATTTTCACTGGAAGGGGTGTAATGTGATATCACCAAAAATAGGTCAAAGTTTAAAAAAATTAAGTATCAGTTGTAGAAACACAGACGAAGGACTCAAGAGTGTGTCTTACTCTAATACATTTGTCAGAATATTCTCATCAGATAAGTATTTAATGATAATCTGAAACCTTTTGAGAAGGATGCATACGATTGCAACACTGGTTGATCTTTGCAGTCTTTATGCTTTTTTTTTATAACAAAGCTCCAAAGCTGTTTTATGCTTTTTGAAACAGTTTTGGTCGGCGACTGCTTTGCCACTGGCGCTTAACCCTAACCCTTCCAACTAATCTATCTGCAGTGCAGTGAAGCACAGTCAAACCAGCACATGCTAAATACCCTCCATGATAATATCGGCTTGTTTTGGCATTCTGTGGTGCCATTTTGTCTCACGGCCCTCTACTGGTGTCAAGGTGTAATGCAAATACTTTTCTTTTTTTTTTCTCCATACATCACTAGTTTGAATTATGTAATCTAGTGGAAACACACACAGTTGATAACAGGTGCAATTTACTTCTAGGGCATGGTATAGCTCCTAGGCCTTCTGGTCAAAAGGCACCTGAATGGTGTCACGTGACATTATATTATTAGATGCATAATTAAGTTGCATTTGTTTGCCAAGAGGCTCAAAGTCCACCCCAGTTCTATGTCTCTGTATGTGTCTTAGTTGACCAAAAAAACTGTAGTTTTTGTGTGTGCTATTCTGTCCTACACAATAACCCCAGGCTCAAAAACCTGAAATAAAACTGAAGAATGAATCTAAATCAGTCATTTTTAATCCAGTTTGTTGGCACCAACTCACCTGAAAATGTGAGATAACAATGAATCAGTGATATACTGTGCAGCCCTATTTCACTGATATAGTCTATAGTTTGAGAGCATTCGTTGTAAAAGACACTTCATTCTTGGTCCTTCCCTTACTATCAAAGGTCAAAGGTCATGAATGGCTTTATAGTGTGGTCAGGCAGGGTTCAAAATGTACAATCTGTTGAGTGAGTCATGGCAGCACTACAATCACTTCTCCTGACATTGTGACCTTATGAAAAGACAGAAATGTCACCTAGTCTGAGCTGGGTTCACTAACATTTAGCCCACCGTAGATATTTCAGAAGCTAATTCAATAGCTGTTAATGGGATAGTTGTGATAAGTGGGTTTGCTCTCGGCTGTGTAGTAAATCTCAATCACACAGACTTAAACCTGTTAGATTTATAGACAGTGCATTAATTGTCCAAACAGATGTGACTAACCACCCTCTCCTTGTGTCTCTCTGGCCTAGATGTTGGAGCCTAAGGTGGATGCCTCTTCATGTGAGCTGGGAGGAGTAGGAGGAGACCGAGGAGGGGTGTGCCTCCACCTGCCGCCCCGCAGCTCTGAAGGTGAGGAGAGCAGCCTGTACCCCTCCAGTCCCTCAGAGCCCCCTACAATCGGCAGTCCTCACCCGTCAGAGCCCCTCACTCCTCTGGATGAGATCTACACACCTCTTGGAGGGTCTGTGGAGCGACATAAGGTGCCTCCCACACCACCTCCGTCCACCGAGGGGGAGGATTGCAAGAGCATGGAGGGGAATGAGATGGAGATCTGGAGGGTAGGCAAGGACATGGAGAGCAGGGGGGAGGAAGAGGATGAAGAGGAAGATGGAAGAAGCAGAAAGAGTCCAGGAAGTGAAGGTGTGGAGAGAGAAGAGGAGGAAGATGGAGAGAGGAACGAAGAGGAGGTGAACATAAATCTGCTGGTGTCAAACACAGATGAAGACAACGCCTCAGAGCCACCTGACACCAACGCCCCCCCTTCCTCGTCTTCATCCTCCTTCGTCATTCCCGAGCTGCGCCTCGATCGCTCCTTCAGCGCAGATGCCCTCTCCTCACCCAACACCGATGACGAAGACTACGATGAAGATGAAGACGAGGAGTCCGAAGAGGAAGAGGAAGAGGAAGAGGATGAAGACGACAGTGACGACGCCTACCTGCAGCGCAGCGACAGCAAGCGGCGCAGCATGGTGGAGGGCGCCACCTGTGAGAAACACGGGGGAGGTGGGCTCAGTGTGCAGAACTCCCTCCGCAGGCGCACGCACAGTGAGGGGAGCCTCTTGCAGGACCCGCGCACGCCATGCTTCACCTCAGACAACGCCATCAACTGCCTGGAGGTCGGAGGAGGGCATCACAAGGGCGGGTGGACGCTGCCATCACCCAAAACCTTGAAGAAGGAGCTGACCAAGAACGGAGGCTCCATGCACCAACTGTGTATGCTGTTCTCTGGGAGGAAGGTGAGCAGAGTCACACTCAGATGATAACACTCAGGATGACACAGAGATGTATAAATACACTCTCAAATGTCCTCACACTGACACTCACTATAATTTCATACTAGCCTGTTATTTCCTTTATAACACCTGACTGTATCAGCAGCATGTGAGTGATTTAACCATTCAGCCCAAAGTCTTAGCTTGGGTGACATCAAGTGGTCAGAGAGAGGAGATACACACAGACCCTGCATGTAGAGGGCAGTTTTGTCCAAAATGTCAAAGTAATTACACAAACAGTCGTCTGACGCACATTAAAAGTGAAACTATTTTTACTGAGGTGCAGATTTAGTTGAATAAGTCTAAGTGGACATTGTTTACTGAAGCTCGGTGTCTAAAAATTCAAAATGTGATCGAGGTGTTATTATTTTGCATCAATAAAAACATTACAAAGCACATACATACATCTGGATGTATATAAAACTCAGACACAACACGGCACAGTTGCATCACAGAAAACTAACTTAAAATCAAATGCAAACTAAGTGAATGAGTTGAATGAGGCAGATTCACCTTAAAATTAGTTTTTGTGGAAAAATATTAAAGTAAAAAATGACCTCACAATTGCATTAATACTCCTAAATGACTTTTAGGCTGTTTTCACCTTTTGATTTGTTTTACTATTCGGAACGATGCCAAAAATCTAATAGTAGAAAGTAATAAAGCTCACGCTGCAAAAACTGGAATACAAGGAAGTGTCTTTGTCTCATATTTAGTAAAAACGGTCTAATATGAGCTTCTTTTCCCTTACAAGTTGAGACAAATGTCTTATTTTATCACATTCACAGATAGAAAAACTTACAATGCTGAAGGCAGGTGCAAGTACAATGAGGCCTATGTTCCAAAAAAAAAAGGTCCAGTACACCAGAAGACAGATACAGATGCTACAGTACATTTACAAAGGTTATTACTGTCAATGTTGAGACTAAAAAAGGTCAGTACATGAGGAAACTACTCTAGACAGAATGCTGGAAAAACACACATGGTAATCTGGCAGGGATTTAAGGTGAAAACCTGGGCATAAACAGCCATAACTAAACGACACATGACTAGAAGACTTAAAAAGGAAGCTTGTTGGTCGGCTGAGAGGGAAATAAATTTGACAGGATTTTTTTTAAAGACAAGTTAGCACAATAAAACAGAAAGTGAAAATGAATGTAAGTAATAATGGAAAACTTGATGCATTGGTCATTACGGTGCTTAAATTGCTTGTAAGGAATCAAAAAATCTCCCAGTGGGGCAAGACAGATGTTCTGGTTTAGTTTCTTTAATTAAGACATTATTCTTAATCCAACAAAATAAGCAAGCATTTTTTAATCCCACTGAAAGATTTTTTATATTCCTTACAAGCAATTTAGGGATCAGTTTAAAATAAAGCTCAAGTCGTATGAGACTAGTCCAATAAAGCCAGAATATCACAATAAGATTTTACAATGGCAATTTATTTATTGGTGACTTTTAAAAAGTTTTCTTTTCACACATTCAGACTCAGACCTATTTTAATGTAGAATCTATCTGTCAATGAATTTTGCGAGGATTGTTAGACTTTTTTATTACGTTGTTGTAAAAATGTTCCTTAATTGAGAGTTGTGTCTGGAAATGCAGAAACCAGAGCTGCTGAATTCAAAACCTGTATCATAAATAGATCTCCTTTGTTTTTTTACCTCTTGAAAGAAATATCGTGCAGTGAGTTTACTCTTCACTTCAGTGGAGATAGTAGTAAGACTCAGTGTCCAACAGAGGGAGGCATTTATCACATCTTGTTGGCCCAGCAGCCTCTGATTTGTGTGCATCACATCATTTCTCACTTCACTTTGGCCAAGGTTGAACAGTGAGAAAAACCCCTCAGTGGCTTGTTTTCCGTGAAGTAATGAGTTTTATGAATTCTCAAGAAAAATACACCCTGGCTGGAATGTAGAGAGGTCGTAATTTCTCCATCGATTTCCCCTGAAGTGATCTGAAACAGCACACCTTCACACCTCAGTCATCAGCATAGATTTTTTCCCGATGAGTCCTCTTTAAAAATGATCAGACAAATGAAGAGAAACAGAAAAGGGAGAACATGACAGCTGTATCTGGGCTCTGTAAACATCATGTTGACTTTATGATACACAAATGACAGAAGTGATGAAGAGCCCACTCCGTCATTGTTGACTATCAGAAGCACTGCTCCGCTTTATCTATCCCTCCTTCCACTCGTCTGTCAGCACACTCACTGGCCTTAAATGGCAGTTTGTGTGTGAGCTGTGCAGGGGAGGAATGCAGCAGACAGGGCTGCGGCCTATTGCTCTTGGCAGATGCAACGGTAATTTTACTACCTTTTCACGTCACACACTCAGTCCCTTCAGTGCTGGTGTTTCCATTATTCCAAATGATCGGTTACACCACATAACTCATTTATTTATCATGTGATACTTTTAGCTGCAGGAGTTGAGATTGTACGTCTCACTTTTGAACTTGGGAATCTCTCGTGGGATACACTGGGATTGGTTTATAAGAAGGGATGCACAGAAAAATTCAATCCACAAGTTTTTGCTAATGAAAAGTTATAGAGGAGGTGAGGCATATGGCTAGTAAAACTTATAAACACTGTTCGAAACAGGAGGAAGAAAGGCTACACCGGAAAGCTACAAAATTAGCTGCCACAAAGGGAGGGAGCACACAGAGATTAGGGTAATCAAGGACACAGGAAACACAGAGGAGTATGAAATCAGTGGACCTGAAATGAGAGACAAAATAAAACAGTAAGCAAAAGGCATGAATCATGAGAGGAGGAAGTGCAATAACTAATCAGGGGGCATGAATGTGTGTCATCAACCGTAAGCAATAACCTTGCTAACTGAGGTGAAATTCTTCGGAAATCCCTGAAAGAAATGCCCTTGTTTCAGTACATACTCCATTGTTGTGCCTGTTCCTCCATTTCTGGTAAGTCTCAGTTTTACTGTAACTGATGTATAGGCTTCCATATGCCATATGCCTTACGTTGGCAGTACAACCCAGATATTTCAGTGAAACCAATGCGTTGTCATTTTATTACATCCCTCAGTGTAATAACTGTTTGTGGTAAGTCTCAGTTTCACTGTAACTAGTATTCAGACTTCTGCCTGTTTATTTTTTTCTGCAACAGTTTCACTGTTCCAACTGTAAAGAATTCCTCAGCAGTAAAACCCAAACATTTCTCTGAAAGGAACACCATCATTTTACAACATCCCAAGGTGGAGTGCCACTGTAGCAAGTAAAAACTTCCACATCCTCATTTCATTTTGTCCCCAGTGTAGTACCTGCTTATCAGTTTCTGGTGAGTCTCAACTTCATTGTAATTAGTGTAAAGACTCTTCTGTGCCATATTTTGGCAGTATGACTTTAAAAAGTTATAGGTGTCCTTGTGATTTGCCTACAATGAACAAGTCTTAATGACGGCAACCTTACAATGCAGAGTTCTTCTTTGCAACAAGGCAAGCTTTGTCAGGTTTGTCCTCAAAGGATAAGAAAATAACTTTTTTAAAGCTTGTTTGTTGACATGAAGTTGGATTTATAACAGATTTTGTACTGCATCTTTTGCTCTCCATATGGTCTGTTTTTGTGTAGGTACAACAAACTTTTCCTGCATTAAATCTTTCTGATCCATATTTGGTCAATAGTGAGGCATATACTTAACCCAGGCCCCTGTGAGATGCAGTACCAGTTAAAAAGGCTTTTTTCTGAAGCTAGTTTTCCAGCTCCATTTATAACCACTTTTTAATTTGCGTAGTAATTAGTCTGACATTGTTCATAGTTAAGATATATTGCTCGTAATAATGTATGACATTGTTAGGCAACTTAAACACTTAGTCAGGCTTTAATCATTTGTCTCAGATTACAATGAGGATCCATATAAAAAGTTCCACTGTGCTAGATACGATCTTCACATGTAGTTTTTTTTTTTTTACATTGCATGAAGAGATGAGTGTGATAGAGAAAGACAGTTATTGTAATTCCACTGATGTTGCATAATGTGAAGCCTCTGTCATCCCCGTGTTTGTATCTTTCCGCCCATCGCCTCACTTTTCTTTGCCAGCCTGTGTTTACTTGCCCTTTAACAAATACACTCTCTGGTCCTATCTTTCTTTCCACTCGGAACCTTTTCCTCTCTGCACCTTCTCTTCCAAGTCAAAGTGGCCTATCATCCATGCTAAGAGAGCAGGTGACAGACAGACGGGGAGCAGGTTAAAAGGGAAAATGTCAGTTTGTTTGACAAGGGGATTTTCTTGACTGCTGTAATGGAAACTCTGTAAGTCCTTTCACTCACAAGGGGAAAGTTGTGACTGAATCTGCTGAATCAAACTTTATGGGTCACTTTTTAAAACAGAGTGATGTTTAACCAGAGGTAAACAAAAATCAAATTCAACAAAGGAATACATGCAACTCCTACTGTAGTGTGGCTGTTGTGTTCTTTCAGGTTTACCTTGAAATACCTTTGAACTTCTTCGAAAAAGGAAGCGTGACAGAAAGTGCAAAGTCTGTTCACTCTATTCCAAGAGGGATTGTTTTCCTTTTAAGCCTTATAATGTGGTGCTGCTTTTTTCCAGGTTAAATGCTTCACATCAATCCACCAACTCTTATTTACGTAGCATTTTTATACAAATTAAATCCAGTTCAGAGTGCTTAACAGTGTAAAAAATATTTCAGATTAAAGGCTAATGCACACCCAGAGCAATGAAATATATGTACTTAAAGTTTAAAAGTTATAATAAGTTAAAGCATTTAAAAAGCAATAGGGTATAGTTATATGAAAAAAAAGGTAAGGATAAAGGTTGAAGATAAATAACAGCATTAAAAATCCCATATGCTATAATTTTAAAAAGATTTAGCGTATGTGACGATAAAAATGAATAAAAACTGTCACCAAATCTGAGCTCAGCGGAACTGGTAAGTACTTTCTAAACTAACATTATGTTTACCAAGACTAAATTTTTTTTTTTTCAGTGTAAAGAAAATATAAAACACAGACTGTTTAACAACATGTATAGCACAACAGCTTCTCCCAAAAAAGGCCAGAGTGCCCCCCTCCGATATATATTCCTCCGATAAAACAGACAGAACATGGGTCTGACTTATAAATGGGAAAAACATTTTTTTTTAAATTACCATTTTTGCCCATTTATTAGTTACAAGTTATGTGATAAAAAAACAACAACAACATGGTAACATGATAAAAAGTGAGTTAGGGTATGCAACAATCTTTCTCATTCCATTACTTTTCACTTATTATTTCAAATTAAAACAACTTATTTGATAATTCATTGGCTTATTTAGACAAAAGCTAAGGGCAGCAATTTCTACTTTACTCTAAATCAGCAAACACATTTTTTAGCTTAACATACGTAAACTGGTAAGTCTGTGCCAAGCTAACAGTATGTTCATCATTCTCTGTATTAATGATATTCTGGGTTATTATATGGATTGTACAGGACAGGCAAAATAATCCTCCTTCTCCTTTTCTGGTTACAGAGTTTGTTAAAAAAAAGAAGTGAAAATTTGCATCGCAGTGGAGGGCTGAGAAGTTGAGAGAGAGTAAGGAAAGAATTGCCATAAACAGTTTTCTGGTGTGAATAGCAGCCCAGATCTTGTTCTGATATAATGCTTTCTTTGCTGCATGAAGGCAGGAAGTGAACAATGCAAGTTTCAGCTGAAAAAAGGACAAATCAGTGGGTTTTTCAGACTGACACCACTTTCTTTCTGCTGTCCTGAGTCCTCTTCTTTTTTCTTTTCTTGGAACTCTAGAGAGCCATGGACAAGGTAGATTTTTCTTAGCTGGTTTTGACAGTCAAGAGACAGTTAGGAGAACTAAGAGTGGTCAAGCACACCACATCAGTCAGCTGTGTTATTGATAGATTTCAGTGCTTTGTACTGTAGTTTAAATTGATATGAAATAGACTGTGTATAAACATAGATGGCACAAGAGATCCTCCCAAGTGAGGTCAGAACATTTAAAGCTTCCCCTGGTGACTGGCTGCAGTATAAACACATGCCAAACTAAAAAAATACAAAATCAGGTTCACTTTTGCTTCTTTCATTATCAGTTATTCAGTTGTCAAGTTCTAACCCTTTTATAATCACTCATTTTTTTGTGAAATGGTTCATATTGCAGAGAAGGTTAGCTTGATTTATCGGTTATTCAAAATGCAAAAGTAAGCTCTTGAGTTATTTGCCATATAATCATAACAGACATTGAACGGTTTGAAAATTCAAAGACACTAAAGTCACTGAACTTCACATAACTTTAAGTTTTGCATAAATCAGCAGATGACTTTGCACCGTAGCAACCTGAGGAAACCTTGTTGTTTATTGGTAATTTAATTGTGTTTTTTATTACAGAAGATGTGAAGTCATTCACACTGCCAGGTTGTGTCTGGATGATGTACCTTGGCCCAAAATTAAACTAACAAAGCTGTGCGTCAATGCAGCAGCATTTTGGCTTCATTTTTTTAGAGTGGGAAGAAATCAAGACACGTCATCCATATTTTGACATATTCAAGTGTGTAAAAAAATTAGCATCAACTACCTGGCTAACTTTAATGAATTGAAGTGAGTGGCTAGACACTAAATTAGGTGCTGTCTGCATGTAGCTAATGAGTTATCTGTTATAAGCTCATTTCCATCACAAAGCAGCAGCAAGAAGCATGTCTTAAATCTCCTGACACTGTGGAACAATGTCAAGATTAAACCATGGTATGTTCTTTCCACCAGCACCATTAAATTAAACCTTCATCTTGCTTTCCAACCAATCAAATCCCCCCTTTATAATTTCTAATCATCACGCTGTCCATCATCTTGTTTCAGTTTGTGTATGTGCTGCATTAACACACAGAGATTGTTGCATGTTGCAACAGCTGGAGGCATCTGATTGTACTGCTTTTGGCTCAAACAGGCCAAACATTTTGTTTATGGGGTGTAAGTGTTTGTTTGAAATTCCGGTAAATAGCAGCTCACGGTGCAGATGTTTGGGGGGCAAACACTTATAATGTGTTTACTGCCGGTTGTGTCAAGGCTCACATTCCTGTGTTGTGTCACATAAATGAAAAGTACATGAATTCAGGTTATCATGCAGCTGCACTTGAAACCCGGCATGCAAGTGTTTGGTGCAGCCCTGAGACTTACACACTCTGACACACAGATGTGGTATGCAAGGTTTGACACCTACAGAATGATTCAGATTGGTTGTGAAATGGAAGTAGATGCTGGAGGTAGTCACAGAACTGACTTTTGCGGGGAGTGGTGGGGAGTTTAGTACAGATAGTGAAGAACAAAATGAAATAGAACTGTTATACACTGGCGAGGAACATGTGCTTCTGTCCTTAATCTCTTATTTAATCACAATTCTGTCCTTGATACAATCTAGTTATAAAAAAAAATACTGACATTAGTGTAAAAATAGTAGTTCCAAAACTTGAGACTGAAGCAGCCAATTTCCTTTCAGTCTTTGGACACTGTGTGCATAATCAGCCCATCATTTATTACTGTCTTTATACAAACCTGAATGCTACTACAAAACCAATCTAAGATTTCAGAGTAAATTAAATGAAGCTACCTAAGCCTGATCATAAAACAAACAAAAGAAAAAAACAACAAAAAAACTGTAGGTTTGATCTACATTACTGTAATCTAAACTAAAGAAACTATATTTCTAAATTCATGCCGGTTAAATGCTGCTAGATTTAACATATCGTTAAATAATCCAAGTCACTGGGGGGTGCGTCCATGAGATGGCATCAGCCCATCTCTGGCCCCACTTCTTTATTTTTAACTGTAATTGGCTCTTCTGGCAGAGACTAAATCTTTTTTGGAGCACTTAGCGAGTGTGGAGATCCTAAACAGTGCAGTTCCTCTGGTATCCACTTGAGGCTGGCTTCAAAATTAAGGAATGCTCATTAAGACCTATATTGAAATCCCTATTTTCACAGCAAATTGAAACAAATCTGCATCTTTTTTTAAAGTTATTCTTTTGGCTTTTATGCCTTTGATTTAATGGAGGAGAGGACAGTGAATAGTGGAGGAATCAGGGCAAGAGGGGGGAGAGACATGCAGTGTGCAGAGGCCACAGGTCGGAGTCAAACTCAGGCCACCTGCACAAGGGCGAACCTCATGGAGCACGACCTAGACCACCAGGCCATCTACCCTGCATATATCTGCACGTTACAGGTGGAGGCAAAGATGACATCTCTTTGTCAAGTTGGCTCCTTAAACTGTACAATATACAATATTATGTCTCTGTGACACATCCATTGGTTTCTGAAGCAGTGCTTTGAGGCATATCCTTGATGGTTAACTTTATTTGGCACTTCATTAAAATATGCTGAAATTCAAAATTTCACCCTAAGACGTATTTGGACAGTATAGCTAAGCTTTCTTTCTGATGAGAGGTTTTTCTATTTTAATTTTTTGAGTGTGTGCGAAAGTTACCAATTTTAGTTCAGCGCCTCATGAGGGGTTAATCCAACTTCTGTTTGACTCAAGACAAAGAGGTGGAGTCAAAGCTGGTGTTCAGCCTCCTTGATTGCAGCTGTGTCTGCCTGTCAGTCAAGTAAACTCTGCCCCACACATGTTGAAAAAAATGTGTTTTCAAAAAACATACAAAGCTAACAACAAAACTAAAAAATAAAGATACAATGTGTATAGATCATATACTGTATAGTTTATTAACCTATCTGTGTTGCCACTCATCTGTTTTTTTTTTACGTTTTGAAGCGAATCAGTGTTGGGAGCCATGTTGGTTAAGGTGGGCTGTGAGCCCCTTTGCTTGCACCCACAGAGTGCCTGCCTGTTAGTCAGGTGAACTGTGCCTCAGGTTGAACTTGTATTTTCAGTATCTTCTATACTTGTGAGTTATACATATAAAAAAGTCCAAAGTCAAAGTTGTTGTGTACATGATTTTCAGTGTTTCCAGAGCTAGCCTCAAGTGGACACTTGATGAACTGCGTTTTTTTTAGCATTTCCACATTAGCTACATTTCTCGTGGCTGGAGGTTGCTGGTGGTGCAGATAGAAAACGAGAACATTTTTTTAACCAAGAATTAATCATGATTATTTTCCCCTAAAGATCAGATTTTATGAATGGGTTTAAGGCTTTTAGTGCCTCTGGAGCCAGCCCCAAGTGGACACAGTCCATAGCACCTCCTTATTGGCTTCAATCTAGAATCTTATATCATCCTTTGGAGTTAATTCAATAATTCTCTGAGCAAAGAGAGTGTCTAAAAGATCAGTTTAGTGATGCAAATGTGTGTGATCTCAACTTTGAATAAATTGCACTAGGATGAGCCCAGAACAACATGTTTGCAGTGTTGTGTTTTCAAAGAACAATGTGTCTTCCATTTCCTGGACCTCCACTTAATGTCCACTTCTCTGAGATAAGCAGGGTAAACAGTAACAGGAACCTAAACATGCTATTTAAAGCCTAAGTAGAACAATATTAGTAAACTTCTTGTACTTTCCACTCCTCTACAAGTACCTCAGGTTTATGTCTAGACTCTCCAAGAAAAGTCTATCCATGCTGACCTCAGTCAGCAGGGCCTAATGTCCTTGTGCCTTGTACTTTTCCATATCTCAGCTCAAATGTTGGATTTCTTCCTTACATGAGTCAACATAACAACTAATGATAATGTTTTTTTTTCCATGTAGTAGTCATTGAAAAAAAAATCATAAACTTAATAACTTGTGTGAGTCTCAGCATTTTAACTGTTTTGTCCAAGTACCACAGAAAATGAGCTCTGTGGGGAATTTTTGCTCAAACAGCAGTGTAAATACACTCTATGATATACAGAATAAAATGCTGTAGGTAAATAAGACTGTTTTCTTCTCTTTGTGTCTGAGTCAATGACCTCAATGGGACAGAAGGTCTCAGGGGTTCATGAAACCAGGCTGGATCTGTCCAGAGAAATGCTAAATGAGTAACAAGTAAATATTTACTGCAGCAAACTGAACAAGCTTTCAGAACAGTCAACATAGTGTCAGGTCACCCATGTGTATGTTGACCATCACAGGAGTGAACGTGATGTTTTGTAACTTTGAATACAATCTTAGAGACTTAACTATCATAAGACCACCTACAGTATGGAAGTCAGTATAAGGTAAAGAGATGCTCATGAAGAAAACATTCAAGAAGTCATTCTCAGCGAGTTTTAGCAGACATAGCGAAGATATATTATATATTATACAACCATATGCCCTCAAACAATATCCTTCCTCTAGTCCAAGCAGCTCTTTATTCTTTTTATTTACAACCTTGGCCTGAATAGTTTTGAAACAGAATTTATGATGCTTTAAATTACACCCTGAAACACATAAACATGCACAAACATAACATATGGTTGCAAGCATTTTGTGTTGAGTGTTCCCTCTGCTTATTGCTCAATAAATATTGTGAGATAAATCAAAGTTCACACTATTCTTAGTTTGTTCTGCAGGGTCTGCTAAGCTTTTAAATTCAGCACAGCAGAAAAGCAGTTTAAGTCATAAAGAAATGACAATGTGGACTTTGAAAGCTAAAATGAAAACAGTAGTTGAGCAGATTTAAGCAGCTAATGCTGCTTGGATTAGCAACAAACAATTTGTTCTAATACACTGTGGTCTTATTCAGAGGGGGAGAGTAACTGATACCATTTACTCATGTTGCAGTAATTCCATTTATTTTTTTTATTTTTTTTTTGTATTTGAACTTTTGTGATGAGTTCTCAAAATCAGTAGGTTTTCTTTTACAAAAGTAAATTTTTGGAGTAATTACGGAGGCTTTCATCTGTACAACTTATCAATGAAAGTTACATATGAATTCTCTTTAATCACTATTTCTTTAGTGATTTGTCAAAACAATCAAACCTCACTTGTCCCCCAATCATCTCTTAGGAACAGATAATAAGTGGTCAGTTTTCTGCAGTATTATGTGTCATGTAAACATCAGCAAACTCTGTTCTCTACAAGGGGGCAATATGGGGTAAATATGTCAGGATTTTTGGGGGCCAGATCACAATCTGGATTTTATCAAGTTTGTTTTTTGTGATGTTTTTAAGACTATTTTGACCTCAAACAATATTTTTAGGCACAAATATGTCTCACCATGCATTTTGAGCTATATAATGTAGCACTTTTGCCTCTTTCTACACCATTCCATAAATTTTATCGAGTCTTGTGTCCTCTATTGTGTTTTTGGAATTTCGCCCACAGAGCACATTTTCACATCATGATAAATACATTTAATAAAACACCTTGGCTGTAGGAGTTATTCAATTTCTGCAGAGTATACAGAGCTTTAGCTGTAAACAAATGGCCTATGCATAGACTAGTTATAGTTGTGTGAGACTTTATTAGATATACTTTGGTTTATTTTGTGCACTTGACAGAAAAGGTAAATGTACTAATAATGCTGAACATGATTCCTTTGAGATGAGAGTTAGGGGTCATATGAAAATGGGGCCATGATTGGCTCCCAGGCCTGGCTTGAGACATACATTTTTAGATTCAGAGACATTTAGATACATTTTTTGGGTTCACATCACCCTGGAAACAGTCACAAGGCTCTTTCCAGTCCACGTCAACTGCTTTGACTAAATCATTAAAAACAATGACAGTGGACCTGACAAATAAACCAACACAATAAACACTCATCACATCCAACGTAGGACCAGCTTAGGGGAATACACAACAGTTACCGTGAGCGTGTCTTATTTTTCGTAAAGCCTGATGGTTTGATGTCACAGCACTCGGTGACTGGACATATTCAGCTCTCCCACACATCCTGCTAGCATCAGTGCCCTACTTTGTATGCTGTAGGTTTATTAAGTAACAGAACTTTGCATGCTGTCACTGCTACAACAAAGCCTTCTCCTGGCTTTACCTACTTCAGGAGAGGATCCAGATGGCCCCTCGTTTCATAGCTGTGCTGTGTGTGTTTGTTTGAACTGAGGTGTTTACAGCGCTCGTTGCCATAGCAGAATTTTGGCTGAATCTTGAACGGTTACATAAATGGTAATAAATGGTCTCTCTAATGGGAATCTACATGCACTAATGCTCTGAAACTTGCACCATATAGTCACAAATCGTCAAAGATACACAGTACAGACACAGTGTGGTGTGATGTTTTTCAAGCACTGTTGTTTTGGAGCAATGATACTTTGTAGCTGTAAAGATCGAGATATTATCTATATCCCACATCAAAAGTTGGCATTTTTGTCATGGCATTTTGATAAGCTAACAACCTAATTCCAGTATAATGAAGACCTTTAATAACCTTAAACAGATTGTTTGACTTTTCAAAATTGACCCAGGCCTTTGTAGTTATATCACTGACACAAGTCCAAACACAATGAGATAATTTGAGTGCAGTTGCTTGTGACCTGCTACTGCTCCAAATCCCCCAGGCTGACCTGCTCCAAAAGCTTAACCTAGTCAAAATGACCAAAGATCAATAGTTTTTCCCCTTTTAGACTGTTTTTTTTTTATCATTATGGGAAGTACATTGAAAAGGATATCAATTACCATTTGAATCATTAACCAAGATGTATGATTGTAGACAATCTGGAAAGATTAATATTTATTATTATATACAATACCTTTTAGTGCAGTTGTGATCAACAGGCTGTATTGGTGTTAACTCCTTTTTTCTTTTTTTCTTCTTTTTTGGTGTCAAATAGAATTAAATGATCACAGATGTAAAACAAGTTTAAACAAATAGTTCTAAGCTAAGGATACAGGTTCACTTAACTGCATCACAAAGTTGTGCATGCAAGTCGCAAATCTTAAGGTTTAGGACACATCCTCAGATTGGAACAAATAAACAGATAAGCAAAGAAATGGGGAATAAATAAAGGATAATGTCCTGTGAGGACCATAGTCTCTATATTTTAGGGGCAGAAATTAATCACAAAGTCGACCCAGTGCCCTTAACGACTTTGTGTTTTTGTAGTCCTGGAATCAGAAATTAAACTAGAAATAGAATAGAATAGAATAGAAAATACTTTATTTATCCCCAGGGGGAAATTCAGGAGTCACCGCAGCATTTAAGAAAACAAAAGTAAGAAAGAGTATAGAAAGTGCAAAAAGGTCCATAAGAAATTAGATGATGACATCCCGGCCACCACTCGTCCACCACTCTCCAGCCCAGCCAGTCTCCACCTCCACAGGGTCCAGGACTGAGCTTCTTCAGCAGTCTGTTCAGTCTCTGTCTCCTGGATCCTGTCTGCTCACAGCAGGCGAAGCTCCTCCAACGTGGAGCCGGCGTCCGATGTCAGCTCCGTCAGCCACGTCCGTGAACAGCACGATGCCGCTGGGTTAGCACAGCTAGCTCATCCATCCCCCGGGGCTAGATCCCACGTTCCCAACAACAATGGATGGAAGGACAGGTCCACGTCGTCACCTCCCAGCTCACGCCCGAGAACCAGCACGTCGTCCTCACCTCCTCCTCCTCAGCTCGAGGGAAATCATCAAGCCCTACATTAGTTAGCATTGACATGCTACAGGCTGCTAACAGCTAATTTCACATGTAAACAATGCAGCCATGGTTACATGTAGGATCTCCAGACAAACACAGGAGAAAAGTAGTAAAAAATACCGCCGGAGCCACAAAAAGTTTGGTGTCCGTGACCGACAATGAACCATACAAAGTGATGATCCACTCCAAATACAAAGATTACGAAAAAGAGACGAAAAAATTATAAGAAACGGACAAAGACGAGAGAGCTGCTGCAACAGGCAGCTACTTGGGCAGCGCCTAGCAACGGAATGAAAAAAACTGAGAAAAAGAAAAAGAAAGAGAAAAGAATTAAAAAAACTGTTAAACAATTCACTACCATGTAAGGAGGCCTTTTGCAACCAAGTGTATCAGATACACAACTTTTTGTACAAGTCTCGGTGTGTTCTCAGCTTCTACAGCATTCAGAAAAAAAGGAACATACAGTGAGAATACCAAGTACGTTGTGTACTTTATCTGCATGCTAGTTATGTGGTCCTCATCAGCATGCTACCTTGGCCCCCATTGAATGCGGGACACTCCACTGTGTATCAGCACAAGCAGAATCAGCACACGACCACACACAATCCCTCGTACTTCACAGTTGGCAGGAGTCAGGGTTAACAATGAGTGTGGGATGATGGGAGCAAACAGGCTGTTATAGGTCAAAGGAACAGAGTGTCCTGGTGGCAGAGGTAGGGAAGTTCTCTTCTTGATGTAATAATAAGATGAGCGTTATGAAATTCAAATTTGTTTTGGGGGTTTTTTGTCCCTCACTTTTGGTTTTGAATGGAAACAAATCAAGTACATGGTAGTTCTCTTGCGTATAAACTGTGGTGAAGTACTCTTTTATAATGTCTTTTTATTGATGCCAAAACCACCTACCAGGTCTTCACAATTATGGGTTATCATGCAGAGCAAATACAACAGTTTGTCTTGGTATCTCAAAAGGGCCAAAGAGTGATAAGAATTTAATACATTCATAAGATGAAGAATGACACGAAACTGTAATCCATCCCAATAAAAAACAAACAATACAGAATTTAAAAAAATGGAACAAAGTATAAGGAAAAAGGAAACCATTACAAGAGTTTACAGTTTCTTTTAACATTTTTGGTCTCAAATTCTTGAGTTGGACTGGAATATTTTGGGCTCTAATCTGAAAAACCGATCTTCACCCTCATTCAGTTCATTGTGTGACCTTCTAAAGGAGCAGACAAATTTTTTTAATTTTTGTATTTTTTTCTTGGCTATGAGTTATTGTACATGTGTTACCCAAGCAGCAGTCCCCCCATCTAAAAATATAAAGCCAACATAAAAGTGCTAAAAATTGCAGTTCTTCAAGAGTTCTCATGAGGCTGACTTTTGACTGACTGGAAACTTGAAATTCAGAAAATACAATTTACACATCATTAGTAAGCATTTCTACAGCCTGGTTCTTAAAATGGTTCACACCTTACAGAGCATGGTTTTTATTCTTAGGTATCAAAACTAACGCATGTGGTCAACTCTGCCATGTAATTAAGCTAATTTTGAGAGAATTCGACCAAAAGACTAGAAAAGTGTATGTTGAATATTTTCAGCACCTTATGTTTTCTTCAGACAGCCATCTTTGATTAAACACAATTTTCTGACACTACAAATACCCCTTACCTAGTATAATCAGCTGTTTAAGTCTGTAAGCCCTTAAAAGAGATGAAATTGCAACCAAACAAAAAACTATGAACTGAAGTAGATAAGAAGTATAAAGGAGAGGAATGAGCCTCATGTCCACTTTAATATAGCACAAATACTCCTTTAGACTTTATTTTGTTTATTTGGATTTGTTTACTCTTAACTCAATAACCAAACAACTTAATTTAGCTCAAGTTTGCATATGCTTATAGCAATTAACCATTTTAAATCCAAGCAGTGAGCTACAGCTTTTTAAAGGCTTGTAGGCAAAGGGTCTAGCATTATGTAACACATTTAATAAAGCCTGTAACTTGGACCTCTAGCTTTGCCAAACAGCCAGTCAACAGATGCCTTAATTTCATCTGTCACTCCACAAATAGAGACCAGCTGTAAACTTATTCCATTCCTGCTGCGTGGTGTTTACTTCCACTGGGTGTTAGAGTGCGACCTTTACACTGGGGTTTGTATGCCAGGCATCGTTCCCTGTCTGCCCCTGTCGGAATCTCATTTGCAGTATTTCCTGCCTCCACTCTGCAATACCAAGCATCCCACTCTGATATGCTGCTTTCCTGGAAACCACTTTGCTTGTCAAGAAACCTACCCTTTATTTAGGTTGTAGATGGAATTCTTGAAGTTCATAATTGGCACCTGGCAGCATCTGCACAACACCTCCTTGAACAAATTTATCAGTTTTCCCTCCCAGAGTGTTACCACATAGGAGTCAAGGCCGAAGCTGTTGGAGGCGGTGAATTGGAGAGGAATGTGAAGAGGCTTTGGGAACGGCCCTCCAGTCAAGGCAGTGTGATAATATGCTGGACGTCACTCACATAAATGTTCAAAACATGACCGCAATTAAGTGTGAGAAATGAGTTTTCTGTACATTAAAATGCTTTGACCCTCTTAATAAGGGAGGAAGATTAATGACTAGTTGTCTATGAATTGGAGTATGTTGGTGGATAGAAATACTGGAGTACACTGCGTCCTGAACATAACAGTGAATTTGAAATATAACTGGGCTACCACCCTGATATTCATCTAATCCAAGCAGTGATGCTGTACAGTAATTACTCCATGAGAAATGGCTGTGCATCTGTAACAACTGGGAGAAAGACATTTAGATTGTGAAATAAAAGCCACCAGCCTAATCAGTCCAAACAAAACATCATAAAATTAAAGCCATTCAGAACAGACTGTCTCTTAGCAGAGGAGTGTAAGATGTAAGGAGGCAGGTCCATGGATGTTTTAGCTGTTTGGCTACCCTGGGCAGATACCGGTACCAGTACCAGTACCAGTAGCAGAAATACCCCCTGAACTTCTTTGACATAATCTGTATTAGAATCAGTTAACCTATCCAGTATATGACTTTACAATCCCTACTTCACCAATAAAAATAAGCCTATGTGGCAGTAATACGTAATGTGACTGTGACTCCCTACGCCTGGTTCACACTTCTGTGTCAAATTAATGGTGTACCCTACCCTAGGTCAGGTGATCTGACGACCATACAGATGACCTCGCCCTCTTGTGTTTTGGAGGTGTGGTGCAGAGGACTAACCTGACATGTCAGACGGACAGTTTCATATATCCGCCACGGAAATATTTCACTAGTCTATCTGGGTAGCAGCTCTTCCGATTTGTTTTCAGAGGCGGGACTTTAAAAAAAATCAGCAGCTGGTGATTGGACAACCGTTCTAATTAACACACTCACCACGGACCAATCCACATCAAGCCACGGACGTACCTAATGTGGGCCAATGCTTCTGAGAAACAATAGATGAACAACTACTGAATCACGAGAAACAGCTGTGAAAAAGGCGTTAGACGACAGCTTCCGTTTTTATAAATTTAACTTAAGAATCAAAGGAACGCTGACAAGTACGAAAGTCTGCTGACGTCATGTCTGCTCCCACAGCTCCCGCCTCTCTTCCCTCATTGGTCCGGTCAGAATTCAGCCGAGTGAAATCGTTGGTCATTGGAGCCTTGCAAGATGGACCTGCAGGAGTCCAGAAACTGAATCAGGCAGGTCCGTCTGCTCTGCAAGGTTAGCAGAGGACCCGTCAGCGCAAAAGGACAAAGTCCTCACAACTGCGTCTGGTACAACAGTGTAGTGATTAACAACACAGAAGTATAAAAAACAAAACATTTCACGGTAACAAATCTTATATGTAATATTAATAATATGTATATATGGTTTATTGTTATATAATAACATATTTGGTATGGTATAATAATATATATATTATATGGCTGGAAAGCCTTTTAATTTCACTTTTAAATGATGCCACACTTGTAAGGAACATGCATTCATGTGATTATCAGTAGAACTGAGTGTGTGAGTTGCACTCATGAACAATTTGCCAAATCTTCTCTGTCAACGCCCAACAACTTATTCAGTCATTGATTGTGAGTGAAGAGTAAAGTTTTTGTAGTGGCCTGTCCGTAAGTCCAGGTATTCAAATTTGCATCAGGGCAAATAATGATACGCAAACTTTATATTTTCCATTTCCATTAAAAAAAAATCTAATCTTGGCTGCATGACTGCAAGTGGTGCTCTCATCATCTTTGCTTTGTCTGAGAGAGTCTGAGAGGAAAACAGCCTCAGATCAGACAACAAACTACAAGCTTGGAGTTACAAATAAATTAGTTATTAAGCCCTTGGAAACAAGTGATTTTAGTCATTTAGCGACTGTTGCACATTAGGAAAATATACATTAGAACTTCCCCAGTGTGTCTGCAGCTTATTGGTCCATTTGTGTTTCTGCTGTGTTAATACAGTCGGGCTTCAATCATTTAAAATACAACGCTGAAGGTCATTGGCTGGTCAGTTAAATGTCAGTAACATTTTGATGTATGTCTGTAGTTACTGGTCGGAGTACCCCTCCAGCTTTTCAGAGAAGTGACGGTTTACAAGTATTGTTCTTTAACATCCTGTGACATGGGAAGTACTTGTGCAGGAAGCAGCAATCTCCCAAGCTTTGCTGAATAACAGTAGACACACACAAATTCACACACACATATACACACAATTTTGCGGACAATGCACCTTTTGTATCTGCTTTCATTATGTAGTTTGAGAAGGAATGAGTCAGTATCCTGTCTGTGGGTCACTGGGTTTATTTTGAGAGATTCCTGCATTTGTTGGCTCTGCTGTTATACTGTATGTGTGTGTGTGTTAGCAGCTGTCATCAAGTTACACAAGCTTTCACGCTTCCTGAGAAACAAATACAGAAATTAGCACTCCCTTGGCTATAACCACTGATTTGTTTTACCCTGGGGTTCTAATTTTTTAAAGAGTAGTTTGTTTGACATAAACTAAAAGAACAACAACAAAAAAACATCACAGTATTCTAAAAGTTTTGTTTTTAGACATCAAGGAAAAATGAAAGTCTTTGAAGTTCTTTCTTCAAAGGAAATTAAAGAGATGAAAGACATCAATACTTTTTCTGTCTCTACTTTTAGAAAAACAAAGAGGGAACTGTGAGAAACTCGCAATATATTTCTTTGTGAATACCTTCTGTTGGCACAGTTCATGGTCAGTATTTCTGTTAGCTTCAATATATAGATTTAATGATGATTCAGACTCATTGAAACTTTACGTTTTTGATCTTACATTTTTTTTAATCTTGCTTCATTCCCACCTCATTATTTCTGACTCTTATAAAGCTCCATTGTTCCTTCAGTACCACAAACAAAGAATCCCCAGTCTTCTTTTTTTCCTCTTTTCCTTATTTTCTTTTGGCTCTCTGGCCAAAATCTACAAGGAAGTGTTGACACTTATCGTGGCCAAAAAATGGTCATGAATATCATCAAACAAACAAGCTGTGTCCTGTTATTTGCTTGGTTAAGTGGTACCAGTTATTTTAATGGAACGTTTTAAAATAGAAACAACTAGCATATTTTCTTTTTCTTTTTTTATATGAATTGAAATTAGGCATGTGAAATTTACTGAACTAATATCAAGACAGCATCAGATCCAGCTTCATTTTACAGACAGGACTCAGTCTAATCTTATTTTAATCCACCATAAGTAGAGCACATTGGCAAGAGAAACCTTCCTTCAATAATGCCCCCAAACCCTCCTGTTGCAGCTGAATATCTTTGAAAAATAAAGTTTTTCCAATTAGAGCTTTTGTTCAAAGTAAATCAGAACTAATCTATTATTACTCTGTTGCACTGAGAACCCTCAGAATCCTGGGTGAGATTACAAGACATATTTTAAGTGAGAAAAAAAACAGATCCTAAAATTGTAACATCTGCTGAAATCAAAGCAATGTCACTTTTAGATCATTAAGACTTATTTTATCTACTATGAAGACTTGGAAACACAATCTACTAGGTTGGATCCTTGTAAATAGTTCCTTCCACTCTCATAAAAAAAGAACTGTGTGAACTGACTGTGATTCACATCCCATTCTGTGCCAAACCAAAAGCTGCATGGTTGTCCTTTTACCAGTTATCATCAAAGTAATAATTATGGAGAAGGTTCATGTTGAACAGCAGGCTACTCTTTTGGATAAGAAAGTAAAAAAGCTAAAAAGATTTTAGCGCTTTCAGAAATTGAATTTTAAACATCCCATCAACGTGGGCATACAGAAGCCTTGCAGCTAAATGGCCTACTCAGTTTTTATTGCCCTCATTGATAACCAAATAAGCAAGGAATTGTGTTTTCTGTTTACTAAATAATGTGCCTCCAGTGAGTGAAAGTGGTCCAGGCTGGTTTGGCTAGTCACATGAAAACAATTAGGGGAATCATTTCCCCCTCAGTTTGTGCTGTTTATAGGTCCTGATAATGACATAGAACTTGGGTTAAGTCTGAAGTGGATGCTTTTTCCTGACTCTAATAGTGGAAAGTAAAAGTAGATATGCACGGAAACAGCTCTGCCAGTAAACCGCTTTATTTATTTTCTCAGAAATATCAACTTGTGTTTATAGAGTTAACCCATTGTTCGGATCATTGAAGCCAATTCATCAACCATCATCCACACAGGGCCTGAGATGGTAAGCTCTGTGTGTATCACTGCCCCAAACATCCACAGAATAGCAAAATATGCTACCAACACAAAATCCCAATGTGTAATATGAGCATTTCATGTTAGATAATCATCCACCCAAGAATCAAAATCCACACACCCTTTCAACATAATTTCTTCTATGGACAGCAAAACATCCCTCTTGATTTGCCAAAAACAGATTGAACTTATATTCATTACACTGTTGCATCTTCCAATGAGTGGCAGCCTCTGTTCTTATGAACTAAAACTGTCAGACTACTCAAATCTGCAGTTCTTTTGAGTGTCCACTAGGGGCTGGTTGCAAACTCCCAGGAAGCTACATTCACATCCATTCTTTAAGTTGATCTTTACGGCCAAAAACAAAAAAGTTGATCAACAAATAAGGGGCATGGCTGTTTTGACTGCACAGACTATGTAATGTATGGACATGGTGTCTGTGGTTGCCCATTTGTATCCAAAACAAAGTTTTGAAGTCTATCTGAACTCTCCCTAGCTTGTTTGAGTTAAATGAGCCACAGAGGCTGACCTTTAGCCTCTTTGCTAACAGGTACAGGGTGCTCACCTGTCAGTAAAGACAGCCATGCCCTTGCCCTGCCATGCACCTAGCTTGACTGGCAGTTGGGCACACTTTAGCTGTTAGCAAGTAGGCTAAAAGACCACCTTAGTTCCAACACTTCAGCTCTAGAAGTTCAACTAAAGTCAGGTTGTGTATTTCTAGCATTTCTAATATGGCGACCATGATGGATAGGCTTCAAAGCTCTGCCATATAAACCACCAAGTGATGTCATTAAGATACAGACAAATAACACAAAACTGCAATAATTTAAACTTTATATATCAGTTGAAATTAACTGTTAAAGCACATGTTCACATAAAAGCTGATCAACTTCAAACCTCATGTAAATCAAGGAGAGGAGCAGGGTCATAATGCCTCAATTAGTGTTGTTACTGCGTCACCCCATAAGTGGAATGACACACTTTGCAACACAGTCATCCAACAAACGCTTCACTAAATGGTAAGGAAGATTGTCTTGGTCCCGATAACTCAGGTCAGACATGAGAATGTCAACTTGTTTTGACATGAAAGAAAAAGCATGGGAATAAAAATGAAGAAAGCAGCCCAGGGGTGGTCTGATGAAGAAAAGCAGTGGGTGTTAAACTGGTGAGAAGAGTGAGGATCTTTTCTTTACCTCACTGGGTTTTAGCTTGATGGAGGATTTGGAGTTTGGGTCAAGAATGTCTCGAAGCTTTGTGGATAATATTGTTTCTTGACTGTGTTTGTTAGCGTAAAGTGAGGAATGCACCGTTTGTTGAGACAAAGAGTTTTGCCTTGTTATCAGAGAATGGTAGACCATTTGTGTCTGAAATTCTTGCACACACACATATACACACACACCAACCCCCTCCTCCTCTGACTTTGCCCAAACAGACATGTTCCCGGGTCATGTGCTTGTGTGCCTATAAATGTTTTCCTGGACTTACTTTAGCCAAAAACGTGATTTCCTCCACACGTGTGTGTATGTTACACTGTAGACTATTGAAGTGTTTTCCAAAACACGTGTGCAACACACATGCAACTGGCTTAAACCTTTATCTGTGTATCAGCACGACCATCCAACAACCCTCAACATTTACATGACATGCCTGAAGGGGCTGTATTATTGTGTGGTCTTTGGCTGATTCTGTATCTTCAGCCAGCACTGAATACACACACACACACACACACACACACACACACAGACACACACACACACACACACACACACACACACACACACACACACACACACACACACACACACACACACACACACACACACTTAGGGGTTATTTTTAGAAAAGAGTCAGACTTTTTTATGCTCTGCTAGGCTTTGCCAGGCAGTCAGGGGGTGTGAGTTTAAGGCGCTTGTATGTGGGGCCTGTTTGGGGTAAGAGACTGAAAGTGGTCAGTATTTAACCTATTCTGACAATGCTACACAGTTTTGGCTCAAATCTGCTTTTGTTTATGGCACATTTAGGCTGATTGTGTTCATATTTTCCCTTGTTCCTCACAGTTGATCCGATTATAAACAGAATGCTAACCGTGGCTAAGAGCAGAGATCTTTTCCTGTTTGTGTATCCATCTGGATCTCATCCAGCTGGAACATAGCAGTCTGGTGTGAATGAGCATTCAGTCCTTACATGCAGCCAGTGAGTCGAGCAAAGGCTGACCAAGCAGACAGACAATACCCCCTCTCATCTCTAGTGTCGACGCAGCGTAATTTTCTCTCCTGATACCCCCGAATAATCCCGTCCTGGGGACAAAAGCCGCGTGAACTGTCTCGAAAGCGTGTCTGACGACTGTGTCACTGATACCTCTCTGTTACACTGTTACCTCTCAGATTAATGGTTAGGTCTGATGTCTTTCCTCACCTGAAATGACTTCAAACTGTTTTTAAAGGCTGATAAAGCAGCTTCTTGACCTAAAAATCAAAACAGATCATCTTAGCTCTGTTTATTGAAAGACATACATCATTATCTGAAATCTTTTTTTACATCCTATAAATTCACCATCAGCCTGTCAGGCCTTTGTTCCCATCAAACAGCAGCTCTAAAAATATTTTGTTCCAGCTCTTAACTTGTACTTATATTTAGACAGCTCCTGCATAACGCACTTCCTCACCTTTCACAGTCAACTGCGACTTCAGGCAGAAAGTATTTAGTGCATCCCTGAACACTTTCTATAATCTGATGCCCTGTTTACACAAAATGCATGAAAAAATCTGCTTTTACATGGAAACGCTGAAGGACTGAAAACGCTTCTAGTAAGCATGCCAGACCTGTAGTTGGCACGATAACCGTCTTGTCCAGAAGTGGACGATACTTTTACATTTCATCCTAAAACCATTGTCGTCTAAACAACCCCTGAATCTAAGTAGGAAGGGGATAATGAAATGAAAAGATGAATCAGAGAGAGAGATGATCGAATGATATCCAGGACTAGTCTGTTCACAGATTTATTTCATCGCCTACGTAAATTGGTGCTCAACTTCTCATCACTCAATAAAAAAACTAGTACAGCTTTCATTCTGAGGTCAAGGAGAGCTTGCACACTGTACTAGCTGCACCAGCATTGAATTAGGAGCCATGACATGAGCACTGTCTGTGCTGTGCTTCTTGCAGAAATCTTTAGAGGATCAGATAATTGTCAGGATCAAAACATGTCATAAATTTTAAGGGGCACATCATGAGCTTAAACCAGACTATTAAACTATGAACTATCCCCATCTACTGCAGGATTGCTGCTGGTAAAATGTACAACATACAGTAAGTTGTAAGTTTAAAAGCAGCTTCACACAAATAGTATGGTACTGTTAAAAACACGCCCAGGCTGAGAGGTTTGTATCAGGTGAGAAGCAGGGAAGTCAAGATATGTAATTACTGTAAAAAAAAAAACTTCTGAATGGTAGAACAATTCATTCACAACAGATTCAGAGATGAAGGTTTAACTAGTTGAAAAGTTTCATGTAAGTGATGTATTCACCAGATCCAACAAGATTGCAGAAGAATAACAGGATATAACTCCATGCAGCTGTTCTTAGATCAGTCTACAGTAGGAAAAATGCAGGACGTGGTTTCTCATGGGGCTTAGCATTATTGTTCAAGACTATTATAATCTGACAAACACAGTGCACACACACACACACATACGCACACACATTTTGGCTGTTTGAATGCACAATTCTTCAGCACTAACCTTTGCTCTGAATTTTTAACCCAAAGTAGTTTGACATTTTATAGAAACTTGTTCCATAGCCAAGTTGAAATTACTCTATTTGTAGCTAGAGTTAAGATTTTATTGCACTAGTTAAGAATTTGGACAGAAAAACAGTAGTAGGTAGCTGTTACCATTCATGTCATTAGCTTTGGTAGGGAAGGAAATTGCTGCCCAAAAACTTAAGCTGCTTCAGTAAAGAAGAACTCCTCTCTGCTTCTGTGAAATTGAGATGTAGCTTGACAAACTGTAGTGTGTTTGTGGATGAGATGTTTCAAAACAGTAGAATATGGCACTCTATGATACAAAACTTTATGACAAGAAGTAAAATATTTGTTGGTGCCCAACACAAAACAAAGTGGATACGGTAAGTTATGGTACAGTAAGATATGGTATGGTAAGATACGCTATGATATGGTACAATAGGATTTGATGCGATGCAATGCAAAATGATACAAAATGAACTGCCATGACATAAAAAGAAAATTGGCAACAATACCATGTGGAACAATTCATTATACACTATACAACATGTCACAATACTATATGATACACTGGACACAGCTAATAAAACAGTGGCATCCTTGAATATATGATGTTTCAAATATGACGTGATACAATACGATACCGTACAATGTAATATGGGATACAACACCAAGCAAATTCAAGAGAATATAACACAACATGATACAGTGTAGTACGATACAAGGAGGCCCTGAAAAACATCACCTAATACGATAACAATACCCCATCCCCAATACAGTGTCCCCTGACAGTTTCATATGATACGATATATGGCATCACATAAAACTACTTTAAGATTCAATACAGTACCAAACATTTCAACACAATTTAGTATGATAAAATGCATTATGACACAACAAGATACAATATGGTACAACACTGTACAATACAATATTAAACTGTAAGGTAAAACAACAATGCGACAACAGGATGCCTATAAGGAGACACAAAATCTTTTGATAGCTGGAAAAACAAAAGAACTTAATGTTGATTTGAGAAGAAAGAAGGAAAGGGCTCCTGAGGGGAATGTGTTTCCTTTTCATGTTTATTATCAGGGAATCTTGGCTAAAGTGTTCTCTTCTATACTGTGCTTTGTTGTGTGTCTGGGTGGGGTGAAGCATTTGTGTAGATCTCAAACAAAAAAATCCCTAAGCTGATCAGATAGGCTGAATTTGTGATTGGCATTACCCTTTACTCTTTTGAAGTCACCCTGAAGAAAAGGATAAGGACCAAAGAAGTCTGTGGTTTTAGGAGACCATTTCTTTTCATAGTGTTTTTAATGGACATTATATGTGACAACACAAAATTATACAATAACGGTAAGTGTTGATTGTTAAAAGGACAAAAAGTCTAGGCTTTAGTGGTTTGAAAGGTTTCTGGAACTACTTTTGATAAGAACCTTCATTAATCATGAATTCAAGCCAATGATCATCCACATCAAGGTAGTTTCAGACTGTGGTAAAAAACCCCAGGGGAGGACAGTTTCAGATAGAAAGTCTCTTGTAATTCAAACAGCACCTTGAGAAAAAGAAGGTCAGCTGGCAAAGGTCTGTTATCTGCCCAGAATGTCCTCCTCTTGAAGGTTGATAGAAAACACACGCCATGTGTTACCAGCTGTTACTCTGCTCCAGCTCTGATTCAACTTCTGTTCCTGTAATACAATGGCTCATTATTCAGAGCCTCTTACAATGGAGCAGCTCCAGGCCATTAGATTAGTGCAGATTGACCCCTTCCCCACCCTCAGGCAACTTCCCTTTTTCTCTAACCCAATCAGAATGGAGGGTTGGCAGAAAGTGTAATGTGAAACCAAGGGTCTTGGCTCCACACTTCAAACCTAGGGCACAGTTGGAGGCCAACAGAAAACAGCCGTAGCCTTTCACACTCTCACACTTGCAGAATCTCCTGACTTTGCTAAAGTTTACAAACACCATCTGCTGCACAGTTTGATTCATGGATGCACATCTCTGAGAGCTTCGCCTTGTGGGATTTACACAGTGGTCTGCTGCTTTGGATTAACTATTTTGGTGCGTTGCGGTCCAGACTGGGCCAAACTCAGTTAAGCCAGCTGAACCCACTGAGGCCTGACTAGCTCACTGGCTAGCTTGACTGCCCATGAGGGCGAGTCAGAGCCTGTATCTGCTTTAAGCTTCAGGGACCTCTTTCTGTTTGGAGGCTGGATGATGCAGTGTGTGTTCTCCTTCATTTCCCCCCAGCTGAGCTCCGGATCTCCCTGTAGCTGTGAGGTTGGCTCTGACGGAACAAAGAAGAAAAAATCCAAGAACCTGTAAGTACATGCTGAAATGTATGTCTGTTGTGTGGAATGGTGTTTTTCTCCACCTAGGTGTGGATTTTGAAATTAAAAAGACTTCAGTTAGCTTCTGACTTTTGCACATATCTAATGTTTAGGTCAAGGAGCCTGTGAGAATAGAGTGGATGATACTCTCAGAGTCCCAGCAATCTCATCACATTTGACTTTTGTCTTGTCAGCACTGAGTAATTGACCCTTATTCTCATGCAAATGTAACCATCATGCGTATTCTTTAAAAAATTTACATTTTCACAGCCTGCTTTTATAGTTTTTACTTTGAAAGGATGTCCTCTTTAAAGCTCAATTGATAGTGACTGACAATGGCTTGTTTCAAGCACATGGGGGGGTTAAAAATGAGATTTGTGGAGTGACAGTTTCTGCTGGTGTGATTGGATCAGGAGACTGGGAGATGTCAGTACATGTTCAGCGTCATCTATGAAACCTGAGGTGACTGCTAATCATTTAACAGTGTTTAACACTTAACTAACAGGCAAATGATGTGCGTACTGTTAAAGTGTACCATTTGTATAACGCAGATTTTAAACAGTGTGTGAAGTAAGCTTGGTGTGTGTTTGTCTGTGTGTGTCAGATGTGTCAGTTGACACCTCTGTGGTTCTTCAGCTGTTGAATGAGCTGTATTCACACTCTCCTTCATCAGGATGAAAGCACATTTCACACGGTGAGGACAATACAACCACTTACTGTGGCTGATAGGCACCCATCCTTGAGCACGGGCTGCGGTTTTACATTGTTTAGTTAACCAGCAGATTAAGTGATTAAGATTCCTCAACCCCCCTGTTTGCCTTGAGTCCAGAAGTATGGTCGCTTCTGGCAGCTGTTGCAGAAAGATTCACTTTGAGTAAATTATTAAATGAAACTATTTTTTCTGTTTCGGTGGCTGTTTTATGGTCAGTTTTGTTAAAATTAAAATGCGCATTGACACCTCTGTGACAGTTAAATCCAACAATGGTCTGCAGATCGATAACTACAGTAGATTATGTCAGGGTCTTGTCACACCCTGTTTCCACTGACGACCTGACAACTGCACATTGTCCCACCTTTAACCTGTCTACTAACTTCAGATACAAACACGTTGGCAAAAAAACATTACTGCAATTTTTTTTTTTAATGAATTAAATGTTTTGTTGTTTTTTTTTGAATAGTCCCAATGATCTAAGGGCATTTGGTGTTAGATTCTTATTTTCCAGTTGCGGTCAAGTTAGAATAAAACTGTCCTCAGTTAGCTTTCCTTCTCTGCTTTTTGCAGTTCATGCATCCTCTAGAAATACACAAAACATCACATCTTGTAACCTTGCTGTTATCATCACCACCATTTTAAGTGGACAGAATCTAGTATGAAAATATCTATGAAATCTAGCTTGCCAAATTAGCTTGCTAAACTTACATCTTAACCACATTGTTCATTAATGTGAGGCTAACTGACACTGTCATTTTTTACAGTTCTTACAAATAAAATGCTAACCAGAACTAAGTTTAACACATTTTTTTACCAACATGATGCTAACAAAAGCTAACATTTTTGCCACCTTTATTAATGTAATGCTAATCGAAATTAACACAGAAGCTTCATTGTTTACCAATGTAATTAAAAAAAAACCTTACATTTTAGCCATATTGATTACTAATATAATGCTGAAAAGAAATTGATTATGCAAAAAAATCTAACATTTCAACCACATTATTCACAAATATAGGCTTACTGAAATTAACCTACAATGCTAACAAAAATGTATGTTTTTAAGTGAGAAAAACAACAATACCACCTTTTGCACTTTAACAAAGAATTAAGATGAGGTTAGATATACTCAATAGATCTCCATAGGACAAAAATGTAATTGATAAAAGATATATTGGACATCAGCAGATCGGAATCAGAAATAGTTTATTGATCCTTGAGGGGAAATGACATTTCAGTTTCATCCCTTCCAAGAAACCTAAAAAAGACAGTAACATCATAACATGGGGAGTAGAGGGGCAGGAGAACTCTGGAGCCTACGGAAAAGAGTACAACACAATATACAAAGTGTACCTTTTCACTTATGGACCAAACGTGTTTACATGTTGAATCTATTAAACTGCAACCCAGCCCAGAATGAGTCACAAATGAGACGCTATGTCAACAGCAGACGTACGTGGACATTTCAGCCTGTCTGCTTGAGGGCATTTGTTGACATACATCGGGTCAGGGTTAGCAAACAGTCATTGTGTTACTAATAATAGGTAAACAAGGATGCATCATTAGGTTAGCTAGTCTAAAATTACACATGGACTTTGTCTCTGGAGAATACTCTGTTTTTTTAGATTAGTCGTATTGATTGTGGAAGATAAACTCATGAACATGTGAAATAATGTTACAGTGACAAAAGAAAGGTTGAAAAAGATTATAACCCAGATGAAAGTACAAAGACAGGAGGATAGCTGTATCCCATCTTCTTCCATATCACCCTCCCTGTTCTTGTTGCTGTGCCAGTTATTGATAGCTTGCTTTGTGAACACATAAAGCTGATAACCCCACGTGAGTCACGCTTTGTCTTGCTGTTAAAGAGACATCTGTTCACAGCGATAAAGCTGCATGGAAAGAAATCTTCAAACTGACCTCCAGCTATTGAGTTCAGCCTTTTGTCTGCCAGTGTTGGCCAATTACAGAGCAGAAAAAAGCAAGTTGGAAACTTGACATGTTTACTCACTCATCTTGTCTTCCGTCTTCATAGCCCTCGTTTTCATTAAACTCAAAATGTCATCAGCCTGTTATCGTTTATAAATATCTTTTCATTGTCCAGTGTTTGACCCTTTTTAGCCATTTTTCATTTTGCCACCCTGTAAACCAATAACAGAGGCAATAATCTCCTCAATCACAATAAGCCACACCAATAAACATACCCTCAATACAATCTCTTCCCATGTTGCTAAGAGGAATACGGATGCAATAATACAAGGGTGCTATATATAGAATACCAGACTCCAGGAAACCAAACATGAAGGAAATTATTTTCTTTAGATGTTTGGGAGTGATTTATCATACAGGAGGAGACAAGCAGATGCATACCAGTGGTCACCAGCGAGGTATCTTATATTGTGGGGAAAACATGCAAGGCTGCGGCAATTTATAGCTTTGAGAAGGCACTGTGGCTTATGGTACAATATGATACGACTGAGACACGACACAATGAAGGGGGTTTATTTCAGTAAAATCCATACTTTGTTTCTCTTTATGTTTCTGTTGTAATCAAAAAAGGAAAAAGAAAAAAGATCTCAAACATAAAAACCCAGTAAGGAAGAAAGTCGAGATAAGTTACGTCATAGAGTTAAATTATGAGTAAAATACAACATTCAACCATTTCCCTCCTCACACAATACATTTGGTCATTTATGTGTCCTCTTTTAAAAAGACACCTATCTCACTCACCTTCTTTTTAATTTTACAAAGCACTTCCTAAACTTTATTTCTTCCCCTACTGTTTTTAACTCTTTGTCCTTCCTGGTTATCTTTCTTCTGTCCCCCTGTGTCTCATTCTCTGGACCAGCACAGCTGTTTTCCTTAAATTGTTCACATTACCCCCCGCCCCCTCCAACTCCAAATTATGGTCTTTTGTTTGTCCTCAGCCCAGGTGTCCTGCTTCCTCAAGCAATAGATCTGATTGTTTCTATAAAGTGGCAATAAAAACCTACAGCACACCAAGTGGAGCACCAGACTAATGTGCAGCAATGTAAGCTCCTCGACAAACTAATCTCACGTTATAGCAACGATGCAGACCCAGCAGCAGATTTTTCCTACTTTTTTAGAAGATTTTTTTAGGAGAATAATCATCACAAACAGGCAAAAAAAAATACGGGATTGTTTTACTGATACTCTTGTTATTAGAACTGGTGGTGAGCTTTAAATCTTACTATAAAGCAATGGCAAAGATAGAGATCCACAAAACAGTAACAGGGTGTTACTGGAAAACACAACACTAATTACTGTATGTAAACAAAGGATCTGATTAAAACTTTGGTGATTAGTGCTTCTCTGCCGTTGACCACGCCTTTTTTACAGATAGAGAAATGTGATCCCCTCAGCCAGGTAACTTAGAGGAAAAAAAAACTATGCTTAGTGTTACAGGAATACGAATACAATCTGGGATTTTCAACTCCAGCACCAAAAGTTGTAGCACACAACTACTCCTGAATTTACCTGAACTGACAGCTCTTGATACAAGTTTTTAAAAGGAAAAGCCAATCTGAGAGTGCAGCAGGAATTGTCATGGAAAATTCCTGAAAACTTCTTAAAATTTTCAAGATGAGTTACATGTGTGAATGTAAACAGGTGGAATTTTTGGCCTGATTTCACCTGGACCTTTTCTGCCAGTTTTCGAGTAAAACTCCAGTGTGAAGTCAGGGAAACCAAAGTGGCAGCACGGATAATTCAGGAGCAATTTGAATAACATCAAAGTTTGGGTAATTTTGAAAATGAGGACACCGGTGGAGCTGGAAAAAAGTCTATACCTCAAATTCCAAAAATGAAAAATTTGGGGTGTTTCCAGGAATGCATGTGTGTTAAATGTTTATTGATTCAACAGAAGCAAGGTCTGAGCAGAAACAAGAGAGGGATATATTCAACATGAAGTATGCCACTTTCCTAATCTCTCTTACCAAATCCAATTTTCAAACCAATTCAAACCAAAATCCAGACCAGACCCCAGAGGAAGGACTCTATCCCATCTCAGCACTGCATTGTGATTGGGTGAGCCTAGGGTCCGCCTTCTCCAGACCCTCCTGACTATAAAAAGCTCAAGTAGAGCCTCTCAGGGGTTAGAGGAATGTGATAGTCAAACAAAACCCCTGGACCCCAAACATCGGCACTCCTGACACGCGCTTACATGCGGTCAAACTCCCGTTCACAGCGAGTGAACCTCTGGACAGGCTGGCCCTCATGTTTCAAACTATGGTCGATTTCTCTGAGAAGTACCTGGAAAGGTAAGAGCAGGCGTGTTTGTGTGCTTTGGATATCAAGAATTGAAAACACAAGAGGGGAGGGTAAGGAAGGAAGGAAGGAAGGAGAGGGTGGGGGCTGTTTTTGCCTCCCTCAGGAATGGTTCCTCTGGTAGGAAGCTATGTGACCTCTACGTGGATCTCATTTGACAGTCGCAGTGAGGGAGAAAGAATCCCCCTGTGAGGCTAACTATTTTGGAGGAAGAAGCTTTTTAACTTCTAACTTCAGGCTGCCCCTTTTTCTTATTATACGCAGCCTGGATTTCAGGAATAGGACTGCTCATGTGGTGTTGGTGGCTGGGAAGGTGAGTTTGCTCAGAAATAGAGCTTTTTCTCTCTCTTTGGTCCTGATTAAGAGACTGTGGATGAGATGGTGTTATATGCATGAGGGAACTTAAGGACAACTCCCCTTTTCTTGGTACTTCGAGGAATATTGAGCGGCTCCCTCTTTGTTTGGAGCATCTGTTAGATTTGTCTTTTTGATGTTTTGCTAAGTTTCTACACATCTCACGTCTCATTTGAAACAAACATCCTGAAACACACTTTTACACTTTCACAGTTTTCTGTTTTGATTTCACCTCAACCTTCTGTATACAGAAAGTTGCTCTCTGACTGAAAACATGCTAGAACGTCACTCACCTTTCATCCCCTGGATTTCAGTCCCTGTCTGTCCTCCCTGCTGAGCCCCACACCTCACACACCACTCTTTACAGAGGGTTTACCCCTGTCATTGTGGGAAACAAAGTGGGGTTTAAGCAGGGCAGCGGCCCTTTGTGTTCTGCAGCACGTCTATCTGCAGCTCTCTCCCCACATGTGCTCCCAGAGCCTATCCCTGGGAGTGCGGCCTACTTTTTCAGAACACCAGGAATAGCCAGCGGGGTGCTATTAGTGCGTCTAATGTGAGCCAAGCAAAGAGGGAATAAAAATGACGGAAACCTGCAGATAATTGCAGAACTGAAGACCTCTTGCTCCTTCACTCGAGCACGTAAGTCGCTCTCACACAGGCAGACACTCAGGTGTATGTACACATTATCCCTGGTCTGCAAACACACTCAGTGAAGTGTTCAGCTCATGATGGCAGCATGATCAAAGATAGTCCTGATTTGATAATCCTCTTTAAAGCATGTGCCAGTCTTTACTCATATGAGGTTAAGGGAAGGGTCGTGATGAGGAGTGGATCCTATGAAATGTGATACATCAGAATGCTAATGTTTTAGAGCTGTTGAGCTATTAGCATGCTCAGCTGGAGAGACACTGTAAACTTCACTGAATGAGGTCCCTGCTTTGAATACAGAGAAACCTGAGAATCTGCTGCACCACAACTTTTTTTTATATTTTTGTCTCCAAGCTGGTGTTTAGCTCAAATGCCATGTATGGACAGCCTTTTAATCCAGCTTTTACTCAGTGTCCTAATCGTTCTTTCCCTTCCCTCTGATTGGGAGATTAGTTATGGGGGAGTTATCTAATATTGCTAATCTTTGGTGTAAAAGTGTTAATCTGGTGGCAGGCAGGGCTGAAACACAGAAACAAGGGGGAATAGTTGTTTTCCTTCACTGAGTGAGTTTTTAACTTGAATGGAGCTGACAGTTAACTTTATTCAGAGGTACAGTGAGTGGAAATTGTAGTGCTAAGTGATAAGCGGTCAGATTTGGTGAAGTGATGGTGGCTTTTGAGAGCAAGAAACTCATGTGCCTCTTTTTTCCAGGTTGAAAAACAACAATAAAAATGTATTTATTCTTGCATTCAACAACTGCAATATGCAGCCTTGATCTAAGGGGACCCACTGTGATGTAGATATATATGGTTAATTCAAAGTTAACAAACACAAAACTATTTTTTAATTTAATTTTACACATTGTTACACTAGTTTAAGGCTTTTTGTGTTTTTAGAACAGGACAGAGGATAGAGCAGGGAGGAGTGATGTGTGAGAAAAGGGCTGCAGGTTAAATGTGAAGCCCACTATAAATACTGCACACTGCACCTTCAAATGTGCCTACGATTTCATCACACAAACACTTATCAAACAGCTTTCTCCAACTCTGACACTTTCTTGTAAACTATCAATGTGTTTTTTGAAGAAAATTGAAACCTCCCATTTAGATGGGTTTTCATATGTACTGGTTTTGGCGCCCCCTGTGGTACCTCTAAGAACATCTTATCTCAAACCTCATCCTGATGTCCTGACAGCGGAGCCTTTTTCTTGATGTGAGGTATTTGCTCACATGCCTTTGTTCACTTTGTCTGATGCCCACCCTGCAGCAGCAGCAGTGAAAGGCCTTCAAAGTTATTTGTAAAAAATCACAGATAGTCATTTTTGCTTTTAGGGGTCATGCTGAGACATCAGTTTTAATTTCAGTCTTTTTCATGACTGATGAAAAACCCCTCGTGGGAGCTTTAAATTCTATCTTTATTCAAATATTCAAATTAATGTTTATGAAACCGCAAAAGTGAAATCTTTGCACATTTTATACCTTAGTTTTATTATTTTTTTAAAAGTCTAATTAGACTTCATATGAGCTGCATTCACCAGACAGGTCCAGAAATGTCTTATGTTTATTACTTGTTAAGAATAAAAAATGTATGTCAATTTTCTGAATAATACAAGAAACTACAAACCATAACATTTTCTTATTACTTAAAGATTTTTTTTACTCGTTTTAAGCAATTCAAGCTTCAGTTTTGTCAGAAACATATATTTTGCCCATTTATTATGTCTTATTCAACTTTTTACTGATTTTTCTTTGTCGTTTTCTAACATCTTATCATTTAACCTGTACTTTCATTTATTCATATACCATATTTTTAAAATTATCACTCTATTTGCTCTTCTCATGTTTTGGTGTTTTACCGTTGTCTGCCACTGCTGTCTCTTTCTGTAGGAATATTCTGTCTGTTTTTTTAAGAAGCGCTTTGGGCTGGATTCTTTATATTAATGAGTTCAGTTAAATGCAGCAGTAGTGGCAAAGCCTTACATCTTATACATAAAAAACTGTTACCAAGGTTGTTGCTCAATACTCATTGCTTGTTTTGATGGAGAAAAGTATCCGTGCCGTGTTTGAGCTCCTGACGATAATTAGTGAAATAAATCAGTGTGTTGTAAACACGTTGTAAGCAGCTGACGACTTTGAGCCGACTCAGAGTGAAAGAATACCGTGGCAGCAATCTGTGCTGCTGCAGGGTGAAAAATGTCGCCCTGTTTGTGTTTGCAGTATCCATTAACACCCACATGGTGGCAGGATAGAAACATACATTTGCCCTCACTGTGACATCACTGTTACATCATCCACATGCAGGCGCTGCTTGTAGAAATCCAGACATAAATAATGAAGAGCCTTTTGTCGGCCAACAAAACATTTTCCAGCCCTTATAAAAGCAAAGATCCTCCTCACACATACTGGCTCTCTTCTGGAGACCACATGCACAGCCCAAGACCGAAGTGCCTCGAGTGGCAGCTAAAAATAGAGCAATCTAATGAATCCTGCTCTGGGGTTGTGAGTTTAGTTAACAGCATAGGGTTTTTATTTGTGTAGTAATGTCCTTCAGGCTGGAAAGTGTAAGAAGATGAAAGACAAGCCTGTTTCTGTTCAGCAGTTCTGAATGAGGTGTAAGTCTGCATCCAGCAGGGAGCTTGTATTATTTCAATCAATGGATGAGTCATCGCTCCAGCAGTGACACTGAGAGGACGCTCAGGTATTCCTCTGGAGAGAAACTGGAATTCATGCTGACGTGTGTTTGCTTTTTGGGGGCTTAGAGAGGGGATTTTGACATTTTTCATTCTTTCTGTAGTCATTTATTTCCCTCAAGTGTCGTATTTTTTCACTTCCTCTCTTGGAATTTGACAGACTTGGAAATACCAAAGATGTGACAAAGAAGAAGCCATGAATTCATAGCATTATCTTTTGTGTGTGAATTGAGATGTTCACATTTAGCTGATTGAACATTGTCATCCTTGCCAGCCGGCACAAGAATTATTTGTCAGGAAACAAATGGTTAGTATGTTTTTATATTATGCAGAAGCCTTCACATGTATCCCTGAATAAACCTCTAAAATAAAACAAAGCATTGAAACTACACTTTCCAGAAACCCTGATATTAGTCCACTGAGGAAGGTCATGCCTCCTGTATTTACAACAGATCTGGAACTGCCACACATCTTATGACTCCTCTCCTTGATTATAATGGAAAGTGTGTGTTTTACAACATGTCTTAACCTCAATAAAACAAAATGTGCTCAAAATCGCTCCCAAAGGCAAAAAAAATTGGCAGTCTGGAAACAGGCATCATAAAGGTAACACTGACATCATGTGTTTTGGAGTATTTCAGACACATGGACACAGAGTATGTAGTGCGTATGACTTCATCACCCACTACGGTGTAAGGTCAACACAACAAACCAGGCTTAGGGCTGGAGGTACTACCTCTGCTAATCTACGACCAACTCATTGACTGTATAATTGTTGAACGTAGTCTCCCCGAGTCTCCACATAAATATTTATAGGGCGCCCAACAGTCACGTGAGCTGAGCTGGGCCTCTGATTGGGCAGACTCGCAATCTTAGTAGCTTCTAAACTGTTAGAAGCCCAGTTAGAAAAATATTCACGCCCCCATACAGTGTGTGCCAATAGTGAAATTAACGATTCAGACAAGAGACGTTTTTTGAACCACACTATAAATAGGTTAATTTTTGCTGTGAAAATTGGCTTTTTTTTGGCTTGGTGTGTATGGGACTTTTGGTACCTTCAGGGCCAGCCTCAAGTGGACACTCAAGAAACTGCAGATTTGGGGACTTTAGTGTTGTCTCATTTTTTAGACTGGAGGTTTGACCATAAAATGACCATGAAATAAAATGGTTCAAGTTTCAAAGTTATTTATGGAGCTTACTCTTCTGGGATCGTATATTTTCAATATCGTTGGTGTAATCTACATGCCCACCTTGGTATCTTATATTTAGTTTGCAGAGATATAGCATCATATTGGCCTGTTGGACCTGTGTGATTGCTATCCAACTGTGGTTGGACTCCGCTGTTTTTGTACGCCTTGGTGCTCAGCGGCAGCAAATTTCACCCATAAGAGGACCATGATCGATAGGGTCGCTGGGCTCCAGCACAAAAAACAAACACAGTGATAAATTAGTGATTGAATCAACACAGAGCATGTGAGAACCATAAAGAGCTAGAGCTGCATCCATCCCCGCATCGTTAGGATGTTGCTTCCTCTTGGTTGAACCAGACGGATACGGTGCGACACCCGTGCATCTTGGCATATCAAAAAGGACACAGCGCCACCTGTTGTAGCGAGTGAGACGTTCTCGGTCACCACTCCGATTGTCAGTAGGCCAAATCTCTCAGATACACAGAACTTCTATTTTTTGCTTTGTTGAATCGATTTTCACAAGCATGACAGGGAGTCTGGCACTAAAAATGCATAAAAACATCACTCTGACTTTCAAAGTAAACCATGCTGAAACCAGATGGTATGTAAGAAGAAAATCCATCACTTCTTTAAGTGACACAAAAACTTATCTTTAGTGGTAATTTGGAATTTGAAAAACTTTTGAAAGTCACCCATCAGGCCAGAAAGGCCTCTTCTGCTCTGTCAGTGAACTTAAGTAACCGTCTTTCTTCAACCCCCCACAACCCAAACACACCCAAATGAACCTCACAAAGGTCACCCTCAACCTGACTCTGAAGGAGCTATTCATTCACGGCTGCTGCCAACAGCTCCTCTAGTCATCTTGTTTCATGTGTGGGGCACGTTTCGACCTCCCCAGTTGGAAAAAACTTGCTGACTGTGTTCTCTGTGTCTCGATCGCAGCAGTTCACGCACGCATAAATTATCTCTACCACTTCCCCTTTCCAGACACACACAGGGGGGAGGTTTCCAACACCTGGGACTGGCATGAAAGTGGCAGTGAAGTGGGCATGAGCTGCCAAAAATAGAGAGGGGGATTCTCAGAGTGTTTCATCCCCATCTGGGTGTATTGTTGAGCAGTTTTTGTTTTAATCTGCAGCTGTTGGGTCTTCCACCCCCTCCTGTGTGTGCAGATTTCACTCACATCTATTACTGAAGCCTCTGTGTCTTAATTTGGGGTGTTGGTGCTCTCCTGGGGGGGATTGTGGGTTGGCAGTGGAACAGCTTGCAGTGATTAGGGCCACTTCAGCGCTGCATTATTAGCAGGCCAGGCAATCCACAGTGGAAATCAAAAAGCAGGGACTCAGGAAATGGGTGTTGAGTGAGGTCGCATCCCAGCGAGGCAGCACGTGCTCCAGGTCGGGAAAAGCCAGGACACGCACCATGGGATTGTGGGCATGCAGGGATTGAGGGGTTGTGTGTGTGATTTAAGGTGGTAGCTACACATGCATGTGTGTGTGTGTGTGTGTATGTGTGTGAGGGAGAGGTGGAAAAAGGTGACACAGGCGGTCAGGAGGATTTCAGATGATGCAGCATGAGGTCACCGTGCCCCATTGCCTCGGCCCTCGGGGTCAGCTTCCTCTCAGAAACCCCTGTGGGCACACTTTGAGGAAAGGCGTGATGAAACAGAGGAGTGAGGATTGAGTCTCTCTCCTCCTTCTCTGTCACTTTCACTCAGTCCCTGCCAAGGAACCTGCCAGGGACACATCTCGACAGCGACGAGGTATCAGATTGACAGGAGAGACGGTGACGAGAGGGAGATTAAAGTCGCCTTTTTGGAGTAATTCTGACTTTTCACCAGGACTTGAAGACAAAAATGTACACAAAAGCATTCTTTCCTCTTTTCTGGCTTTTATTGAATGTTTTTGTTTGGATCTACAAACTTAATTGGTGACGCTCTTGCCTTTGGATTGTTTCAATTATGGACTGGACTTGGACTCAACATACTTTCCTCTTTTTCTCCTCCTCTACTTTCCTTTATCCCTTTATCATCCCATTTCCTCCTTCCTCCTATCTTTCCTCCACTCAGGGCCAAAGACATGAAGAATCGGCTGGCGTTCCTGCGGAGGAGGAATGAGTCCCCAGGAAGCAACCCAGCCGGGAAGTTAGACAAATCTATGAAGTCAGTCAAGTAAGTGGCCACTTCCTGACAGGGCATGTGCTGGTGTGGGTGGGTGTCAGACTCATGTCCCGGGTCTCACCACAATAAGTGGCTGTGACCTGGCCTTGGACAGACAGACGTGTGGGCAGAAGGAGGGATGGGAGTGTGCCTGGTGTTTGTGGAATTACTGAGATGAATGTGAGGATGTTCATGAGGCAGTGACACGACATGGGAGGGAGGAGATTGATCTGTTTTTAGCTATTTAAAAACATCTGGAATAAAAATATCCAGTGGAAATTTAAGGTCATAAAGCTCTCTCTGATAGTAAAGGCAGATCTTTTTTCTATTGTGAGGAAAGAATCTTAAAAATGATCAAGTCTTACGGTAAAACTTCACAAACTTCACTGACTTTTTTTTTGCAATTATTCATTTATATTTATTTCCTTCAAAAATCTTGGATACATGTAAATAATTTGTTGAAGGACAAATTAACATCAATGTAATAAATCATTCGGCATTTATTAGCAACTGCTTTAAAACAAATTTCAGTCCCTTCTTGAAACACACTGTAAACTTGATACCCATTTTAACATAACATTTAATTTTATTGCTGATTTTTCTGAAACATGTTTAGTTTCCAGTATCAACATCCTTATCTATGTAGGAGTTTTTGTAATGCATGCAAAAGCTTCTTGAGCTCAAGGGCCAAATCAAGCGCCCTACTAAGTTTAAAAAAACGTAGCTGATAAAAGTAAATGTTAATTTATGTAACATTTAGGCAACAAGGCAATTAAAAATCATACTTGAGGAAATCATACAGAAAGTTAAAGGGAATAAAACAGATTTAAAATGTTAGTTTTTAAGTTACAGTGCAAAGTTGTGCAGTAAAATAGACATTTTAAAAATTCTCTTCTAAAAAGTAGCTGTAAAAAGTGAGATTTTCTAGAGCATATGGGATGAACAAGTCATCCCAAGAGCTTGACGTAGAGAGGGGGAAATCTCAACTCCCAAAGAGAAAGAGTCCCCGAGTTTGCGTCATTTTTGATGATATTGGTCACAAAGGTAGCGGCTCACTTCTCTTAAGCACAGTGAACAATGTGGACGTGGTAGCTTAATTCATAAAACAGGGCAGAAGCAGAGATGCTGGCCTAGGGATGCACCAAACCCACCTTTTAAGTCCTGATTCACATATCGTTAACCTGGCCTTGGTACTGGTGAATACTGATGTGGCTCTGATCCCAAAACAGAAATGAATTCAGCATTCTCTATTCCTTAATATGTTGGCAAAGGAAGTGTGAAATACCTCCAAACTGCTCTGCTGTCGTAGTCATTGTCTTTCATGCTACTTTAGCTCTGCTTAGCACAAATTTACCAACCTACATGGAGCTTTACAACAATTCATTGGAGGCCAGAAGTCGACATTTTGGCAGGGTGCACCATTACCCCCCAGCATTCATAACAGCAATAGAATGAAAATTTTAGCCTCATAATTTATTTTGTTTATATAGACAACTCGGAATAAATATTTTTTAAATTTTATTTATTTTATTTTATTTTATTTTTATTCTTTTTTATTTTATTTTTTAATTCTATTTTATTTGATCTTAATTGAAAGCCAGAAAATTTGTTGTGATGAGTATAATATTTTTAAAGATCTTTTTTCCGGACGCATATGTTTGTGTTAAAAAGACTGAAAAAGGAGTATGTTTAAAATGTAGCCAATAAATATCTTAAGAGATCCATCAGATTGTTGCTTCTCTGACTGAAAATTTCAGCACTGATTTAAAGAGACGTCACAGTGACGCTGAAATTTAAATCAACAGTCAAACTGCAAATAAATAATGTTAAACAAGGCTTCAGATGTGGATTACAGTGTGTGTGAGATTAGAATGAGAGGCAGCAGGGGGCAGACAGACACCGAATGGGGGGAGGAGGGCTCTAAACCCCGTGAATGTGTCCCCATTGGCTCCCTTTAGCCCCTCCCCTCCCGCCTTCAAAGAAGCATTCAATGGGAGTATAAAATCCTTCCCCCCACTTCTCTGGAGCAGACAGACGCTTAGTGTTGTTCTATGAGGCAGACCTGAATGTGAGTGAGTGAGTGAGGCGGACACAGAGCTGAGTGGAGAGGATTTACACACTTCCACGTTTAGACCAAAGTTCTGCGGATGGGTCACACAATGAGAAACCTTGCTGAGATGGGCTTGTTAAAGAACCGCTCTGCTTTCATCTGCAGGCCCACCCCGGAGGAGGCACTCAAATGGGGGGACTCGCTTGACAAGCTGCTGGGGCACAAATGTAAGTCAAGTTTATCTTCCTTTTCTTTTTCTGTTTTAACTGCTGTGTTTTTCTGTGAGTGTGGATGCAATGCTTGCACGAGGTTTCGGGGGAGGGCAGGAAACAAACATTATTGGATTACACACTCACACACATTGCCAGCTTGCACCAAATTACCCTAATCCCAATGGAGACAAAGTCCATGCAGAGATTTAAAAAAGCTACAAAAACTGCAAACATGTAGGTCTATCTGTTTCCAAATGCATCCCCCATCCTTTCTCCAAGAAGAGAAAAACCTGACATGAATCCAGCGCTACATCTGTTCCTCATTCAGCAACGCTGGCCTCTTTCTTCCCCCTCTTCTAATTTCCTCTTACCTCACTCCTGCTCAGCAGCATGAGGTAAGAGATGACCGCGTGCTCTGGCTTGCTGTATTATAGAGCGTGGGGTGATTCATGGGAACGGAAAGGTGCAGACTGAAGCTGTGGGTGGACGCTGCTTCCTGCTATTCTTCTCCTGCACGCCGTCTTCCTCAAATCATTAACTGGAGTGAAACTTTAAAAAAAGCCCAGGGTGACAGAATCAGTCCTGTTTCCTCGTTTTTTCACGCTGAAACAGACACGTCTTTGTTCACGAGGAAGGATTGGGTCAGCAGGGTGGTGATGTCACTCACATGAACATATGTTGAGAGTTATTTTTCCTACTGTCTCTGAGCTATTTTTGTGCGCCGAAACTTAACGGGTGCTTCGGCTGTGAGGTTGCCATGACACCCCAGTCAACTCTCCTCATGTTTACCCTCCTTCTCCCTCTTCCTTTAGATGGTCTGGCAGCCTTCAGAGCTTTTCTGCGCACAGAGTTCAGCGAGGAGAATCTGGAATTCTGGCTAGCATGTGAGGAATACAAGAAGATCAAGTCACAGTCCAAGATGGCGTCGAAAGCCAAGAAAATCTTCGCAGAATACATCGCCATCCAGTCTTGTAAAGAGGTAAGTGAGAGGAGAAGGCACAAACAAAGTGAGAAACATGCCTCATCTCTGTGAATGCTCCTTCAAATCAACACGTTTTGTTGTGCTCTCCAGGTGAATTTGGATTCGTACACCAGAGATCACACGAAGGACAACCTGCAGAATGTGACGCGCTCCTGCTTCGACCTGGCGCAGCGGCGGATATACGGGCTGATGGAGAAGGACTCATACCCCCGCTTCCTGCGCTCAGAACTCTACTCGGACTTAATCAACCAAAAAAAGCAGAGCTCCACTCCGACGTCCTCTTCATCGTAAATAAGAGACCAGAGACAGAAAACAAGGATGATGAAGAGAGGAAAACAAGAGGGCAGACTGTTTGATTTGGTTGGGATGTGAGGTTCTTTGTTTGCCTTTTTTTTTATTTCGTGTCTTGTCCTTGTGTCCACTATGATCTTTTTTTATTTTTTATTTTATGGTGTTAGAGGACGTGGAGAAAAAAAAAAGCTATGGCACTGCAAAGGAATGTAGTTTACACAGTGACACGGTGGATGAGTGTATGAGTGAATGCATGGATGGATGTTACTAAAAATACAGAAGCCCACATGAGAGGGCCGGAGCAGGAGCTGGACGCTTGTCTGATCACTGTCTCATTCGTTTTTTATGGTATCAATGGTCTGGTCCTGTTCTTGTCCAGTTGTACTGGAGAAAAGAAAGGGTTGCTCTAAACCCTGCAGACATGAAGACAGTCCGGTACTGTTTTGTCACTTTTTTCCTTGAATCCCCCCCTGCCCACTTTGTTCTCTGTGAGGCCACTTCAAAGCTGTCGGTACGACGCCAAGTTTTGTCTTTTTTTTCGTCCCGTGGTTTTCTGTTTTCTTTTTCTTCTGTATGACAGAGAAGGGGGGGAGAGAAAATCAAGATGTCTGAATGAAAGCTAGCGCTACAGCTCTGTTTCACACCTCCACCCTCACAAAGCTTCTATAAACAGCTTTCAGCTCATCTACAGACTTGCAGACGGATACTGTGAGCGGGGACGGAAGTGGAGACAGCGATGGCAAAGATACTGAAGAATCCACGATGGACTGTGAGAAAAACGTACACAGGCATATGTGTGTCACTCTCACATTAAAAGACATTCAAAGTCACTCAAAGCCAGTAGTGGAAAAAAAAGACGACTTCCTGTCTCCACAGACTGTTTACAACAAGGAAGGACAAGAAGAAAACGAAGCAGCCAAATGACATTTCCTTTAACATAGTAGCTCATTCTGGACTAACGGGGGAAACGTTCTCAGGACATCGCGACAGGTTCCAGTTTATCCCCTCAGCTGTTTCTGTTTTTCTACACTCTCACTGTTTTTTTATGCGTTAGGGTTCCTACCTGCACTCCCTTAAACCTACTGAGCAGTGCACAAGAGGTTGCTCAAGTCATAGAAAATGCTTCACGTTGTACAAAAGTTTGCCTATTTATTTAGATAAACTCGCTGGATGCTACGACACAGACCCTCACCTCTTCTTAAGCACTCAGCTAAAAAGCTCTCACTTTCCCTCTTAACCACCAAACAGGTCCAATGCTGTCCTGAACTTTAAGTGCAATATTTTTTTTAATTTTATTATTATTATTATTGTGTTGGTTCATTTATTTGGATAATTTTGAATTTGTATGGGAAAGACGAACAGCTTGAGCTCTGTATTAACTATATTTGTTAAGACACACATAAAAAAATGTAGAGCTATAAGATCGACTTACAAACTTTCAAGAAACATAAGTAGTTTAATGAATTTTAAGCAAGTGATTCTAACTGTGTGTTAACTCCCCTGGCAGCAGGCAGCCGGGGGCATTATGGTTGTAAATATAATTCTTAAAGAAAACTATGTGATAACACATTAAAAAGAAACAAAAACAAGACGTGGATAGGTCTCTGCTGGTGATGAATGTGGGACCCATCTGTATCTATGTAAATATGAGAGACTTAAAACTATAAGATGACATGTATTGTTAAAAAAATGAAATAAAACATTAAGTGAGAGGGAGCAGGTTCAATCTGCTCTTCCCCTGGTCATACACTGCTTGTAAGGAGTTTTCTGAAATGCATTTTATCATTTTCACTGTTTACAATTCAAAATGCATCTCTCCTCTGATAGCAAGTGAGAACAGTAGAGTACATTTGGTGTCATTGCTAATGATAAATAAACCAACCAACTGATGAAGTCACATGTGTTGTCTCTTGATTTTCTGTGCCATGGACATTATCTCCCACAGCTGCTCAAACTTCCTGGATTTACGCCTTTCGTATCTCTAGTGTTTTGTTTTCATGCTGCAGTGTTCATTCAGCAGGCCTGGAAAAAGAACTTCCCCACCACAATATAAAAAAGACATTTTTGGGTCATTTCCCCTTTTATTGATAGGACAGCTGTAGAGACAGGAAATGTGAGGAAGACATTTGGGACGCACGCTTGAACTGCTGGGCCAGTGGCGCCCCCTCACCACACATTTTTAAAGAAAATCAATCATTCTTGTGTGTTTGGTTTGGTCCACACAGAGCTTTCTTTTACTTCCCGTCCTCATGTGATACTTATTTGAGGTCATTTTTTTTTTTTTTTTTGCCAAGCCAGGAACATTGCTGTGTTGCCAAGTAGGAGAAAGCTGTTGGAAGAAAACAACATCACAAGGTACCCAGATTTGTTGCATGGTTCGCTATAAACTTTTAAACATTTACATTCAGACATGGGGTGGTTTAAAAGTTATCTGTCGGGTTTAGTATCGCCTATATTCAAATCTGAAAATCAGCAAACTTCACCTTTAAAAGCACATTGTGACAATATTCTTGCTTGAACATCTTTAATATCTAAAACCTGTGAAGCTATTCCAGCTAATGCTACATCAAGCATAAAGACTTGACACTGTTAGCATGAAAGTTTCCAAACTGCACCCTTACAAACTCCCTTCCAAAGCAAAAATGTACATTTGGTATTGATATTGCCATCTTTTGGTATTCCTGCTCAAAACTGCTCATGTATCTGGTGAATGTGAAGTTAGTGCTAGCTGCTGTTCAATTCAGCTTAGCTGCCACTTGGCTAACTTACCTAACACACTAGGCAACATGAGTTTACAGCTGGCTTGGATTATGAATTTGTTGTTGCTATCAACTCTTTTGAGAAAATATAGAGCTAACATTCCATCCCTTTAACAGAGGGCTAGCTAAAAAGTAAGCTAACAAAGGCTATGCTGTTTGTGGCATAGAAACATAGCTCATAGTTTTAACATGTTTTGATGTTTTTAAATGAAACGAGGTACTTCAAGTTGGCAACAAACTTTCATTTAACTGACCCATGGCTTTAGCATTTTAGCATATGATTAAATGTAATTGATAAATGCTGCTACTGGGTGAAGTTTGGCCTTTGATATGGGCAAATCTTTCTTAAGCCTCTGCTGATTACTTTGCAAACCTGTTTGGTTGAGAAAGAATATACTGTAACATTATATGGTAATTTTTTTCAAATGTTGTGCTGTGCTAGTGATTCAGTGTGTACATTCAAAACATTAACTTTAAGTAATATACTTCTATCTATACCCTTAAATCATGACTTTGTTTGTTCACTTTGTCAAAAGTCAGATATTGCTGATGATTGAGGAGTGACATAAGATTCTGACATAAGATCCACCATCCCTTGTTCTGATCCCCTTTCTGAATTGTTGCACGTTTTTGTAAGGATGGGACAAAAGGAAACAGTCCACGCAGCTGAGTGTTTGTGTTGGAGGGGGAGGTTTGATCAGTCTGAAGTGTTGGAAACAGAAGTATCAGCGCCTAATCTTCTTTACCAGCTGCCATCTGTTTTGACAGTCACAGTTTCTATTCCCCAAAAGGAATTGTCATGTGGCCTTTCTATCGCCTCCCCGCCTGTTTCCTCTCTGTCTCACTCCCTGTAGACTGCATTTTTGTCTTCAAAACCCACGCTTGTATTTTTTTTTTCCTTTTTGATGCTCATCTTTCATGCCAATCAAGGTTCCGCTCTCTTGGCTGGATTCCTTTGCCAAGTCCTTTTGTCCAAGCTTCCTTCCTCCCAGTAATCTGTGTATACCATAACACAGTGGTTTTATCACTGTTTAAATACAGCTGTCACGTGAGCCCCTCAAAAAACGCCAGCTTACGTTCCCTCTGATATCCTGCTGCACCAAATAAGGCAGTCAAAGTTTGTACACTTTGGCAGACCTTTATCTTATTGTCTGTCAGTTGAAACTTTGTCAACAGGATATGGGGTAAGAAGCCTTATCTTTTCTTACAGCAGTTTTTTTAAAGTTATGCAACATAATAAAGATAAACATGTCTTGTTAGCCAGGCTTCAGGAAAATACCCCTCGAGCCTTTTTCTAGTTTGCTTTGTCATTTCAGTCCAAGTTGGTGTTCAAATATGCTGATTAAAACAAAGAACCCTCAAGCCATGTTCATTGTATGAAAAAAATGGCTTCTTTGGCTAATAAGTACAACAGTTCTTATATATTTGTCTGCTAAGTATAAAACTAGATGTGAACATCCTAGCTTAGCTTACCTTAGTTTAGCCTATCTTAATTTAAGATGAGGAGCATTTCAAAACACACTTCAGCCAAGAAACACATGGGCTAGTTGTTTCTTATCACTTACCTCAAAGCTTAGCCCAGCTAACTACACTAGGCTAATGGCTAGCTGGCTTTGACCTAATGTTTACCAGGAAAAAACAAGATTGGAATCAGTCTACCCCTTTTATCCCTACAAAGAAGTCAAGTGACAGCATTTGAAATATTAGTCTGTGGTATAGGGCTTTTTTAACCCTACATTTGAAGGTCTCTTGTAGCGACTAGCTAAAATAAGCTTAGTTTAGCACACAGAAAAAAAATGAAATAGGATTAAGAAATACTTCAATTCCATAACACTCTGTTACCAACAAATTTTTCAAATACATTTGTTTTCTTGTTGAATTTTTTTTTTTTTCCAAACTAAGATACCAAAGTAAGCTGGACTTAGGATATGAGCATATTACTTGACTTTCTTTCCACTACAGGGTTTCTAAAGTAAGAAAGTTTATACAATAGTTGACTTTTGCAATAAAGTTATGTGTGACAATAAAGGTTAATAGCTTAGATCAGCATTAAGATAGCATGTAAAGGGTAAACAGTGTAGAAACGATTAATCCTACAATTATGGATGATTTATCAAGATGTAAAGCAGTAAGCTGCATTGGTATTTGTTTCCAAAATTTGTCGAGAGTTTCCAGTAGTAAAAAAAAAAAAAAAAAAAAAGTGTAGTAACTATTGTCGCCAGTAGGATAAGGCAGGGTAGTGTAGTCATAAGAGGTATCAATGTACTCATCCAAAGCCAAGAATACCGATTAGGATGGGTTATTAAAAAAACAAAAACAAAAACAAAAAAACCTCAAGCTAATCCACGACTTTTCGTTTAATTTCATGTCAGGTAAGCAAATAAGAAAGCATCATGTATTCCATATTACCCTGTTTGGTTTTTAAAACAACAGGTGGCTCTTTCACGTGTATCGTACTTCAAACTTATATTTATCCAGAACAGAGAGATACCAACACATGTTGAACCGTTTGACACACACACGATTTTCAGATTAATGTCACTTGGTTACAAAAATAACGAAATTCATAATAATAATAATAATAATAATAATAATAATAATAATTATTATTATTATTATTATTATTATTATTATTATTATTATTATTATTATTATTAACTCTTATTATAGTGAGTGTGTTGTAACCATTCTTGCTGCCAATAAAATATGGACCGTCAACATCTGAGAAATGTGTTTGGCTGGAACAGATAAGCTAAATTTTACGAACAATAGATGTATAGTTTTTCCGTTTTCCAACAAATGATCCAATACCCATAAGTATCTTAAAAGAAAAAGAAATGAACATATGTTTTCATTACACTGTACCCAGAGGAGCCCTAAAACTGCAGCCATACTGAAGTCAGCTGGACTTCCTCTCCGGATGTCATCTATTTGTGCAGCAGTCAAGGGACTTAAGCCTCGATTAATCCTTAATACTCTGATCAGCCGATCCTTTCAACTCTTGGCAGGTTTGCAAAGGAAGCGTCATGTCTACCCAGCTGCCGTCTCTTAAATCCTGTTTGGAGTGTGTTTGTTGTTGTCTGGCCTCCTGTCGATGCTGCCTCGAATCTTCTACGCCAGAATCCCATTTAAAGGAATAATGACAGGATTAGGTTGATCAGAGAGTCTTCAGAAAGACTTTGTCTTTATTCAACACATTTCTCCATATCCTACATGAGGTTTTAAGAGTGTGAATGTCAGACGGTTCTTTTTGGTTTGTTGCCAGATTTTCCAGAGTTACACTAAAGTGATAATTATGTTCCTACCTTAATGAGCTAGGGGAGCCCCATCTGCGTCGAGCTCCCCTGTATTGTGGAACATTTTGTACCTGACACGCCACCTGCCTGGTGCACAGCCGCTTCAAGAGCGTGTCCAGTTTTCCATCATAAGCATGTAGCATGGTGGCTTACGCAGATGTCGTCATCGCTGCCGTCTGAACGGGACTTTAAAAACAGCAACAGGCAGCGGAAGGGAGAGAGGAAGGAGGCAGAATAAATTGGGCTGCTTTATCCCAGAGGTCCAATCAGAGAAGATCGGTTTTATTTATAGACAGCCTGCATGCAGCTGTTGTTTTTTGTGTTTTTTCCCCCAGCAAATATTAAATATGTTCATCTTAGACGTTGAGCAGCTGTAAGACCTTTCATCCCACTACTCACCTTTGTGTGACCAATTTTTTTTTACTTTTTATTATTTTTACAACCATAAATCTGTACAGCACACCATAAAAATTACTTTAAGTAAAAATGTAGCTTCATTGCTTTATAAGTATGGACACATTTTTTTCTACCATTCCAAGCAAAAGACTTGAGCCCTAAAAATTATCATGTCTTAGGCTAAGCTAACAAGCTAAAGTTTTGTTTTCCCATCTTTATAGCTTTTATGCTTGGCTACGTTGGTTGTTTTACCTTGACATATTTTTAGCTTCAGTGCTAGGTTAAGCTACCTGGAAGCTCTATTGTCTGAATCTTCAATTGTAATTAAATCACCATTTTCCGCCATCTTTGCTAAGCCAAGCTAACAGGCTGTAGTTTTATCCCCTCTTATGCCAGGCTAAACTCCCTGGCACTTGTCAGTCCCTTGTTGTTGGCTTTTATGCTAGGCTAAGCTACATGGCAGGAGTCTCAGTTTCACCGGTTTTAAATTTTCATCTTTGGCCAAACAAATAGACAGTAGTTTTAAGCTTTTATGCTAGCCTAGGCTAGTTGGTTAAATGTGTTTGAGGCTCTATCTTTGGCCAAGCTAACTTGCTATAGTTTTATAATCTTTTTGGCATGCTAAGCTAAACTAAGTGGCTATAGTTGTATCCCTTTTTCCATTTTCTATGCTAGGCTAAGCTACCTGGAAGTAGTTTCATTAAGTTTTTCATGACATATTACCATTCTTTGACCCTGGCAAAGCTAACTAGCAGTGGTTTCTTTACCTTTTTTTCCCATCTTCTGTGCTACGCTAAGCAAACAGGAAGGAGAGTTATTGTAACATGTTTTTAACTTCAGTTCCAGGCCAAGCTAACTTCATATCAACCTGTCTCCAGTTCTTATGCTAGGCTAGGCTAACTGGCCACAGTTTCCTCTTCTTATCAAATTCCTAACAAAGAAACAGTTGTCCCAGATCCAGCACACTTTTCATCAACTTGCTGCAGTGTAGAGTGGTGAAGTTTTTGAAGTTAGGCAGATTGCTCTTCTCTTCAACAGCTGATTCTTTTAAACTTCTGAGCCAATGACATCAGAACCCCAGTAACATTACATAACAGTTGTTGTCTGGGACCTGACCAGTGGCTTAGACAATTGTGTTGTCTCCATTCCTCCTCCAAAGTTATTTTAATGGACCACACATCCTCAGCTAAAGCTCAAGGACACAGTCTTCCTCCCGGGAGGAGCTTTAGTTCCAGATGGTTCCTCCATAATGAAACAGAATTTAATCAACGCCATCCAACGGTTTATTTTCAGCTCAAGTTTAAATTCAAAGTGACGCTCCACAAGGTCAATCAGAGCCCAACGCTGAATGGCGGATACACTAAGAATGGATCACAGACGCTAATAGCACCATGAGTTGGGCAGTGACTGCAGCTGCTAAATGCTCTACCTCAGGGTTTGATTTGCAGAGCGTATCAGTAACCAAGAGTGAAATGAAGAAAAAAAAAAACTGTCCATGAAGTTCATTAGGACATTTTGCTTGTTTTGTGTCTGCACCTCTTCTTTCTGCTGTGTGCAGCTGAACATTTTCACTGACTACAAATTTCACTGTTTATTAAAACCCCCTCCCAGGAGCAGGCCAGCAGTTTCATCCCCTTAAGTATAAATTACACAGATCAGAGACCTGAATAACAACCCAGACCTCTTGTTAGAAAACTCTTCCTGTGTCTCCTCATGCTGAGTTGGACTTATGACTGTTGAAGAGGGGGTCAGTCAAATCACCATGGAAATGTTTTCATGGAGGGCCAGGGGCTAATCTCATGAGGTGTGTGACCTGACCTCTAGGCCATGCTACCTCTCCCCATAAAGAGTAAAAAAAGAGACATATTTTGCATACTTCTTTGTTGGTAGTTTAACAAAGTGGGGTTAAAATGCTACTCTACGGAAGCCCAAAAAGGTCACTATTAATTATACAGTTTATTTTCTGTTTCCCTGAAATAACATGCCAATTTAATTTTCTTGAGATTTTGACTCATTTGTTCATTATTTGGAAAACACAAAGCTTATTTCCCTGTGATAGAGAGATAATTTTCTGGTGATGTAAAAAATCAAATCTATCTTAGCCAGAAGATGCGTGCCAATCTTCGCTTGAGCTTCGTGACTTCACTTACCTCAGTCGTGTGGGCAGCAGCGGATGTGCAGCTTGGCACATCATCTTCTGGCTAATGATAACAATCATCCAACGGAACTGACTTTTAGATCTCCAGAATTGATACTGTCATCTTAAGATATCCAAGCTTCATTTTCTCAAGGCCAGAAAAATAAATTGAGATCTAGAAAGATCTAGAGATCTAGATTTTGAGAAAACAGGGAAAATAAATTGTGTTCAATCATGACCTTTAAGGGCTTCCATACTTATCATCATTTATGCAAACATATTTGATACAACCCATGTAAAGGTCATTGCCTCGACTGCTAAAGCCTGGCTGTGTCCCTTGGACTTGCAACTTTTGGCAAAAAAGTTTGGGTGAAACTGACCACTAAAGGCCATTTAGCGGGCAATAATATAATAAAAATCAATTGTTTACTTTAGGTAAAAGCCTGTTTGTTTCCCTTTAAATTGGTACCACATTTGTCAGGAACATGCATTTCTGGGGTGAGCAGCAGAGCTGAGTATGTGGGTTGAGCCCATGAAAAAATTGCTTGATCTTCTCTGTCAATCTGAAACTTCTTACATTACCAAGGTAGAACTCCTGGACGAGGGCTTCTTTGGAAAGGGGAGCTGTTTGAGAGAAAGAAAGCATCATCAACCATTTATAGCCAATTTTTTTTCAGAGTTGTACGGCATATGATTTTATCAGTTGAGTCCCTCTGAATCATGTAATGTATTTTTTTTTTTTTTTTTTTTTTTAGAAAATAGTATTTTCATGACTGTCAACAGTGGGGGGGGGGGGGGGGGGGGGGTCTACAGACTTGAATGATTTAAGAATTATCGATATAATTTGGGGAAAAAAAACAGAAGAAATTTATGAAAATTGCTTATTTCCAGAACGATTTGCATCTATGACTGTAGCTGTGTTTCCATTACACCTAGAATTGCGCAAAACGTAAAAATCCCAATAAAAAATGGTGATGGAAACGCCACATTTTCAAAAAACCTCTCAAATGTCAATAAAAAGGTTTTACACTTTCATGAGGTGGTTTTTCAAAAGTTTCATTATCGAAGTTTCTCGCAAAAGTGCAATGGAAACACCTTTTTTGCAAAAATGTCACGTTGTCATAAAAAGGCACCTCCATCACCTCCTTGTACGTGTCCACTGCCACGGAAACAGACTCTGGCAGGACGGCTGTGAGCGGGCCAGAGAGCAGCAGGAGGGAGGGGTGGAGGTCTGTGTGCATGGGTGAGAGTATGTGAGCTGGAGATGATGATCTTCATTCAGTGTTTTGTTCCTGCCTGTTTCGAGTTAGCGTGATCACGGCCGACTGTTTGAGCAGTGAATAAAAACACTAATGTTCAAGAATCGGCATCATCATGAGTGCAGCATCTGGACGGACGTTATGTTTTACTTTACTCAAGTTGTAATGGAAACACCAGCAAGGCAATATTGTTCTTTAGTGAAACTTCAGAAATATCGCTTTTATTTTGCGAAAAAGTGTAATGGAAACCCAGATATTGTCTTCCACCAGAAGTAGCAGGAAGCAGTTATGCCATGTGACAGGAACCACTTGTAAACTATTTTTTTATAAACCAGAATCTTTGTCTAAGTTGTCTAGTAGCATATGAGTGGAAAAAGTTGCATTAGTAACGTTAGTTTTTTTTATTATGAGTAGAAAATGACAGTGAAACACCTCAGCAACAGTTGTTGGTGGGGCAAAACGGGTTAAGCTGATTTTAAACACTTTTTTCTTGATCAACAACTTCTAACTAAGCTTCCACTTACCCTTTCATAACATCATATCGAAACACTGTTAAAACACTGCTACTGGGATCTATCACAGAAGAAAAAGGGAAGGTGAGCTCTACCTAACCAAACACTTTAAATGATGAATGATTGAGGAGAGTAACACAAAGCTCCAATAATGCACTTCACTAATAGGATTGTATTCGACCAAAAACAATCCCCTGACCTCAACAGATTACTCAACAAGCCACAACAGAATCTATAAACATGTTTCCTGCATTCCTATAGTAACTTAACCTGTTTGTGTGTTAGAATAAAAAACAACTGAGGACATGAGATTCACAAATAAAATCCCAGTTGCACTTTATCCTGGTTTAACCCCCACTGTTGGTCATTCACAGCCATATGGGGATGAAAACAGTCAGTTGCTGAAATATCTCAGCGTGTGTTTAACGACTTGGATGGCATTTGGTGCGCACGTTAAAAGTACGGAGAGCAACATTGTTGTCTTTAACGATCCAATATGTTGGCATTTAGGGTTTGTAGCTGAAAGTCTTGACAGCTGTTGGATGGATTACTTTTCAATTTGCTGCTGCTCTATGAGCATTGAACTTCTTTGACATCTTATCAACCCTTCAGTGAATCCAATAGTTTGGATTTCTTTTTTCTTGTGACTTGCACATGTTTTTTTCACTTACTACTACTAGGAGAGTAAGTGGAGTAGTAGTAGCACATCAGAAAACACTTTCCCGTGTTGTTTTTGATGAGGTGTTGGGTGCTGCTGATCTGGCTTCAGGAAATCTGTGTGCCGTTCCAAGAGAGGAAGCAAAGCAGCAGAAATGAATCAATCTTGGCGCGTCCTAGCTCACACATCATTTCAGAACCCTGGAGTGACTCATGGTTTGTTTCATGTTTGATTACAGATATTTTAAGCTCGGTCACACAGAGGCAAGAGGAGTTATCACCACACAGGAAGGAACTTATTTCTCCACTGAGCAAAACCAACGCAGAGCACAAATGATCAAGTTTCCATCTCTCATGGGCTTACAGAGATTGTTGTCCCCGATTTAACAACATAGATGACGCTGTTTCTGAGTTATGGACATTATTAACCATGATCAGTTCTGAGCAACATTTTCAGAGGCACAGTCTCTCTTTTTTATGTGGAAAACTATTCCCTCTGAGGCAGAGCAGAGATGAAGAAGTGGAAAATATGAGCGGTATAATCACAGGAACGATGATCCATGACTATGAAAAGATGACACTCACACATCATCGCACGTGACCACGACCACGTTGGAGCTGAGTGCCGTCTTTCTTGCAAGTCTCCACGCACTGAAGCAACAGAAACCAATCTCAATGTGATTTTCTCCAAAGTTAGTCGCAAAAATAGAAACAACGTCAAAACTTCATCAACAGAGTAAGCTAGAGGGGCTGATTTCCAATGCATCACATTTAGCACTAACGCATGCAGCATTAGTATCGCTGTGAAACCCTCTGGCATCTCAGAATGATATTTGATTCTGTTGAAGTGCTGTGGAAAGCAAAATAAAGGCAGAAGCTTGGGCCAGAAAACAGATTCAGGTTTGTGTAGTAGGTCTAACGTGACACTGATGTGTTACAGCCCCAATTCTGTAATCACAGGAAACAAGATTTTGAACACGGAAAACCTCAAGTGAAGATAGGAGTGAGAAATGACATGCTCCATTTATCTCTCTTTGCTTTGTTTCTTGTGACCTGGTTGCAAAATACATTGCAAATCTGGAAATTGTCAAGCTTCGGATAAAAAAATGTGCAGATTAGAATGAGGAAACATCAACATGTTTGGTTGAAGTCGGTGCACTCTGTTTGCAGTGGAGGGAAACATCTGTCACTTCTGATCCACTTTAACACTTGAGTGTTTAACCCCGCGCTATTTGCCTCTGTGCCATTGAAGCAGTGCCAGCAACAGTTCACCTTGGAAGGTGAAGTCAAACTCATCTCCTTCGTTTGCCGCGTGTTTCCGGATTATCCTCGGGACACAGCTTGGAATAAACGGGGAGCCGGAACTGAATCACAGGAGGATCAAATCCGTACAGGAAAGAAGCAGTCAGACAGTCGTACCGGGTGGTTAGTTTTTCAGTGAGCACATGTTGCCACTGTCCGGGAACATTTTAACGTCTGAAACTGTCTTTAAATAGAGCTGTTCACAGGCATAAAAGAATTTATTAAAGGAATAAATAGCAGCTGATAAAAATGATGGCAAACAGTAACAGTTTAGTAATATTACTATTGTATTATTTTAAAATTGTTTTTGCTTCAAACAATTTGCAAACTGTAATTAACCATGTGTCCACTGAGGTGGACATCATTATCATAAAAATACCTTTTTCACACAATTCAATTCATTTATAAATTAAGTTCATTCTGTTTAATATTAAATACTCAGGCACATGAAGTCCACTGGAGTGGACCTGTCTATATAAAAATATATATTTAAATATATATATATATATATATATATATATATATATATATATATATATATATATATATATATATATATATATATATATATATATATATACACACATATATACATTATATATATATATATATATATATATATATATATATATATATATATATATATATATATATATATATATATATATATATATATATATATATATATATACACACATATATACATTTATATATATATATATATATATATATATATATATATATATATATATATATATATATATATATATATATTTCAATGTTTTTAAGAAAAATAATATCATTTAAAGGCAGGGTTGGCAGTCCTGAAAAACTAGCATGAATTTGAATGTAGCATCTTGTAGGCACAGGAGGAGGACAAGAGGGGGACGGGATTTGATTGGTTTAACAGATTGGATCCTAATTGATGTGATTGGCTGATGTTTTCCTGGGTTTTAGCGGACATTATTCGCTCTCATTTAAGAACACATCATGTCTTGCTTGCCATCGGGACATATAAATCATTTTAACCAGTATAACAAAAAGTGTATCTAAATCAAACTACATATTATACCTTTAAAGAAGGGAATCATAACCCAGGCTTTCTTATTAAATGCATCATAGGATTAAAGCCGCCTCGTTGCCCTTCTGAAAAAAAAGGTTGTATTTTCCAAAGTGATTTTGAAAATGTAAAAACCTTCATTCTCAGTACCCCACTCATAGGTAAGATTGGTTTGCTAAGATAATTAAAGGTGCACACACATTCCCCTCATGTTCCAAGAGGCACAATGTAACCCAAGTCTGTTCATTCAGCAGCACTGCATTGTCCCTGATAGTGTGAGAACATAACCTACAATAGCATGACACAGAATCAAAGACCCACAACCCTTTACGTGCTTCACATACACACAAAGCCTCCATGTTCCAATCAATACATGATTTACACATGGATTATGTTTGCTGCACTGCATCTGCAGGTGTTTGCCACATGAATGATTTATCCATTTTCTTTCTCGTGGTTATGTAACAGCGTAACACTGACCAGACACTCTTTCAGCCTTTTCTGCTTTTCATCTCTGACTTCTTATTTAGTCAATAGTTAATGTGAGAAATGAAGCGAAGGTCTGTCTAAGAAAATCAGACATCGATAACATTACGTAGTAAACCGTAATAAGCTTAGCTGTCTATTTATAAAGGTGTTTAAATCTGGTTTGTTCACCAAAATGAAGAACAAGGGGCTTTTGGTGAAAAGCATGTAACCTGGCCTGATTGTTAATGTAATAATGAGCCAGCTAAGATTCTGAGCTGTGCATAAGAAATACTTTTGTTCTTTTCCACAGGAAAGCCAAATAATGGCCTCCAGCCACAGTTGGACCTCGCAGGAGTAATCGTTTCTATATGCAGGATATTGAAATATAAACAGCAGTTACATAATGTGCAGGTGAGATGCATCTGGCTAAGATCTCCTCCAGTAACACAAAAGCTCCCCTCTACAAAGAGAGAAATATTTTGGCAGGTAGTCTCAATCCAATCTCTCTTGTATTAAGTTTATCTTCCATCCCTAAGAACCTGGTGACGGATGGCATTGGATGAGCAAAAGGGGGTTTCAGCGGTTTCCATCTTGGCAGTGAGTCATACATCTGCAAACTCCCCAAGGATTAATGTGTCAGCCAAGTCCGACAAGTTCAAGCAGGAGCCAGGGGAAGAAACCACTGGCTTGGGTAAGCACACCGTGACAACTGAGGACAAAAACTGGGAGTCAGGTGCAGAGAAAAGGTGTTTGCAGTTCAGGTGGTCATGCACAGTAAGTCTGATCAGTGGAGGTAAACAAATCTAGTAAAGGCTAATCCAGAAAACTCCGAATCCAAGATAAACAGGCGAACAAACACGATTAGCAACAGACTGGAGAGCTTAAACACACTGGGTGACTTTAACAACCTGGCAGAGGGGTATATACTGAATAAACACAGGCTGGGATAATGGCTAAAAAGGCAAAAAACAAAAAACAGGCAGTGAGCATGAAACAGATGCAAACATAATATTACACACACTGCTTTTTAAAAATTGTCTCTCCGACATTAGCAAAAACAACCAGTCATATTTAATATATTGTAAAAGGATAAATGCAATTTAACAGTGAAATAGTAAAATAGGGTACAACTGGGGGTATAACAAATAGGCTACTCATTATATAAAATAATGAATAAACCAAAAAAGACTTCATTTTTACTTTTATGGTCACATGATTGTTTAATGTTTTTTTTTTTTTTTTTTTTTAATAAATTAATTATTTATTACAACTACGCTAAAAGCTTTCAAACCAGAAGCAGTTTGGCCATTGTTCTGAAAACAAAAACTGAGAAAACAGCACCCCCTACCGTTGGTCTGATAATTCAAACAATGTGCTTTGTTTTGTTTTGTTTTTCAGCAAATACATTTTAACTGTAAACAAAACACAAACCAGTCCTGTTTATAACACTTTACATCAGATTTTTCAGACAAATTATGATACCACTGAAAAAATAAATAAATTGATAAATAAATAAAACTCACTCATTCCAGTAGGTGGCCGTAACACACCCAAAACTGTCAACCTCAAGAAACAGAAAAAGAAGACAAACAGCATTAGCACTGTGCACTGTTGGAAACAGTTTTTGGCGTAGACTGACCAGGTGCATATTGAGAAATTTTAAAGTTACCAAAACTTCACTTTAGTGATGTTTACGTATTTCTGGGTGATAATCTGCCCTCCTTCACTCTTGCTAGCATGAACACCTACAAAGCTAAAGATCGCTGTGTATACATGTGGCTGGGTTAATACGGCTGCTATTTGAGAAATGAAGGGCATCAATCATCAATTTAAAGGTGGGTGAGAGGATTCATTCTTCCAGAAGTCCTGACACTGAAAATAAACTCTCCCCTTGACTCACCAAAGACTATTGAGAAGTGCCCGTCTGTTACAAGGGCTGTGAGGAGTTTGAAAGTGATCTTTTAAAAGCCTCCCTTCTAAATACATGCCTGAATGTAATCCACACTTTAAAATGAAATTATCAGCTTATTTTAAATTGTTACTTCTTAGCTTCCAGATCAGGTCATCCAGGACCTGACTGATTTATGGCACGTCTAGGTCTCTGTGACAACACCACACCGGCTGAAGAATTTTAGTAGTGAGAAGAGATAAAACACAGAGATCTGTGTTTTTCCCTGCTGAAAACAATTTCTGTGACTAATTTTGTTGTGATGGTGGACACAGGAGCCTAACTGTCAGACAGAAAAAGGACAGAAGAGCAGAAGGAAGCTAAACAGGACAGTGATACAGCCCAAGCTAAAGGCTAATTAGCCTAATAGTATTTTATTGAGAGTCTATGGATAAAATGAAGAGTGAGGTTATGTTAGCTCTGCTTGGTAGATGACTGGCAGGACATAGCTAACCAGGATTCACTAACATTATACATTACAGACATGTATTAGAGCACCAGACTGCTGCACTAAATATAAACAGCTACTAAACTACAAACTCACAGCGTTTACTTGTCATCACGTTAGCCTAAAGATATGTAGCCGGCTGCTACAACGGTTGCTTGATGTCATGTTTCAAACCGTAGCTCTACGTAACTGAACTGTCACTTACCTCAGTGCGTTGTACCCAGTAAAAAGTTGTCTTCAACAAAGAAATTTTGTTTTGATCTGATCTCCATTTAATTACAAAACAAACACACGCCTCACTGACAGTAATTTACGACAGTGCGCGGAGACTCCAGGCCACAAGGTGGCGAGGGAGTGCAGTCAAAACAGATACGCCTTTTAGCATCTTTAAAAAACGGTAAAATTATTATTTAGCTGCTGGTTGCCAGTTTCCTGTTGGTATTAATAAGTTACTGCTGCATAGGTTAAAGGACGCTCTCAAACCTGAGCAAGAATGGGTGAAAAACAGGTTTTTAAGGACAAGGAACTGAAATGACCGAGCTTCTCCAATGACACACTTTCCTCTATTTAAATACAGTCTCTCTAAAATGTTTATACTCCTTGCTTATGCATTTTCCATCTACACCATGCAATCACTGGATCTACATTTTCTGTACATCTAACAAACTTCTCTTATTTCAGAGTTGTAGACTATTCATTTTCTTCGAAAGGAAATTTTCTGGGTTACATAAAAAACAAAAACAGTGCATACCATGCGGATAAGCACGGAGTTAAAATGGAAAACACACTGTTGGATCTTCACTGCAGCTTATAGCAGCATCAAGTAATGTCTGCTTGACTCCAAAACAAACTCACAGCAAGCAATCCTTGAAATACCTCGGCCCCCTTTCAGGGTTTTTATGAGGTGAAGTCCTCAGCAGGTTTTCAAGAAGCACCAACGAGTCCGTAAGACTCACACAGACAAAGTAGGCGTCAAAAATCTGATTTGGCGACACAGTGGGTGAAGTTATGAATCTGTTGAGACAGGCCACAGTCTGACACGCGGATGAGTTGTTTCCTTTCTGCTTTCTGTTTTGCCACATCATTCAGAGTGGGTGCCTTCAGGGTCAGGGTTTGGGTGAGATATGATGTTGTCATGCGGGATCAGTGGGTGACACATCAACAGCTGTTGGCCCTTGCCCACATCCTCTGATTGCTAATTCTTAAATGGAGCGTTTATGGGCTATCAGCTAAACATGTGTTACTAATGTGGTGTGAAAACCAGCTAGAAGTGGAGGTGTGGGGTGAGGAAAGTGACAGGATGTTGTTAAGTTTGTTGAGGTAGAATGTGAGTTTAAGACGGGCTGGGTCATGTTGGGACACAACATAAGTCAGAGTGACACCAAACTTGGTTAAATCAGTTCTTCTTCCCCTTCATGAAAAACAAAAAAAGATGCAGTCTGTTGTCTGGTGACCTGTTCAAGAATGTTTTTTCCAAATGTGGCAGGGCAACTTCTCCATGATGGTTTTGGCTAGCTACCAAGATTATTAAGCGAAAGCGCCTTTAGTTTTCGTCTTGAGGTAAAGGCTGGGTTATGCTTCCCACACAAACCTGACGTATGGAAATGAGACACGTCAAATCAGCGCAAGAACACGTGGCTTTCATACTTTTTAACACTGTGTTGTGTCTGTTCCCAAACCCCAGGGGGCAGTGTATCAAAAACGCATGTCTACCACAGGACTAAACTGGAGTAGAAGAAGTTGTTTACACTATTTACGACACTTTTTGCCACCAGTTCCCCCTTTCCTCTGAGTGTGGCAGCATTTTCACACCAGGAAATTGATGTTCACACGGTTGTCTCAGTGATCTCTGAATGATGAATCATATGCCATTTTTTTTTGTAATAATAAAATTATTGATTAAGACAGCAGACATTTTTTGAACCAGGCTGTAAATAATTTAATTTTTGCTTTGAAAATGCCTTTTTTTGGCTTGGTGTGTTTGTGACTTCTGGTACTTCCGGAGCCAGCCTCAAGTGGACACTCTAGGAACAGCATATTTTAGCACTTCCGCATTATCTCATATACTTAGACTGGAGGTTGCTGCTTGTGCAGGATGTGGAAATCTTCCACTTGAAAAGGACAGCGCGAGAGGGCAAAGCTGCTAAAATGATGTCATGCATCTGGACAAAGTTGTGTGGATGCTTCAAGCATAAACCAAGGGAAAGTGCCCAGCCCCCCTTTTCCCTTGAACAAGAAGCTATTCCTGGGCCAGGTAGCATGATGGAGCATGACACAAGCGGAGGACAGATAACGATGCAGCACTTTCTTGTTTTATGAGGATGGTTGTCTATCTGTCCTCGGTGAAAACATTTTTTTAAATGGTTTGATGTTTAGAGTTTTTACTAAACACTGTTTTTCTGACATTTCTGACCCTCACCCCTGACAACCATCCCATATAACAAAAAAGACAAACTAATCAAAATCTAAACCAAACTAGAAAACCAGCTTTGTATCTATTAAAAACTGAAATTTAAAACAGAAAGCCATAAATGAATGATAGATAGCCATAAATGAATGATAGATAGATAGATAGATAGATAGATAGATAGATAGATAGATAGATAGATAGATAGATAGATAGATAGATAGATAGATAGATAGATAGATAGATAGATGGTTGATAATAAAAACTTAAGAGAAATACTAAACTCTAATAACCTTGCAGGGAAGCTCTTATCTGGTGTCAGTGGTTTCGATGTCTGAGCCACTGGTGTCACATCTTTAATGATGTCATACAACTGCATCAGTTACATCGTTCCACGCTGTCCCTTTCTTATCATATGAGATAGAAAAATGATTACGCCAGTGTTGACTGCTTCTTAGTGGGTGTTTGTGAGTTGTAGGAGTCGGGTGCATCTCAAAGTGAGTCATATTTCAGCTACATCCCCTCATGTCTTAGTTTTAGATGTTGAATCTTATACTGCTGCCTTTAGCTGATAAAGTTTTGGAAGAACTTTGCAATTGACTGGGGTTTGTTTAGGGCTGCAACTAATGATTGTTTTTGCTGTCAGCTAATGTATGGATTAACATTTTCAGATGGTTTCATTCCTCTGAAACTACCAAAACATAAAATGTATTCATCCTAAAATGCAAATCAAGTTACAACCAAGGGGCAACATCCAGTTAGTAAGAATAGAATAGTAGAATAGAATAGAATAGAATAGAATAGAATAGAATAGAATAGAATAGAATAGAATAGAATAGAACTTTATTGTCATTATAACAAGTACAACATAATTGAAGTCACAGCAGCAATCAAGAGAACAAAAGTAAGAAAGTGTATAGAAAGTGCAAAAAGGTCCATAAGAAAATAGATGATGACAGCTTGTCCATCATTCTCCAGTTCAGCCAGCCTCCACCTCCACAGGGTCCAGGACTGAGCTTCTTCAGTCATGCTCCATCTCTGTCTCCAGTATCCTGTCTGCTCACAGCAGGTGAAGTTCTTCCAGTGTGGTGTTGGTGTTTGGTGTTAGCTCTGTTAGCCATGTCTGTAAATAGCATGATGCTACTCTGCCCTCTTGTATTCCCTCTGTTGCTGGGTTAGCATGGCTGGCTCATTCATGTTATTGGAGATAGATCTTGCGTTCCTATTAACAATGGATGGAAGGACAGGTCCATGTCGTCACTTCTTAGCTCACACCTGAGAACCAGCACGTCGTCCTCACCTCCTTCTCTTCACTTGTGAGAAACATCAGGCCTTACACTAGTTAGCATTGACATGCTACAGGTTGCTAACAGCTGAGTTCACATGTAAATAATGCAGCCATGGTTACATGTAGGATCTCCAGACGAACACAGGAGCAAAAGTAGTAAAAATATCGCTGAAGCCACAAAAAGTTTGGTGTCCATGACCAATAAATGAGCCACACAAAGTAATGATCCACTCCAAATACAAAGATTATGAAAAAGAGACAAAAAAAAAAAAAGATTAAGGTTTCATTACTAATGAAGCCTATGTGGAGGTGCTAGAAGTTGCTGTTCATTGAGAATCTGCTTGAAGCTGGCTGCAGAAAGACCCAAAGTCATGTACACACCCAGCCATAAAAACTGACTTTTGTGGCATTAAAAACAAGTTTATAGCCTGGTTCAAAAAACGGCACAGGTCTGAAACACTGATTTCACTATCAGCACACACTGTACGGTGAGTACATTTTTTCTTACTCTGAGATTTAGAAGTTATTAGAGTCATTTGATTGTCGAATTAGAGACACAGCTCAGGTAACATGAATGACGGGCACCCTGTAGTTGTTAAAAAGAAAACTCACAGCCAGCCATCTTTTATACAGTCTATGGTTACATCTAGCTTAATTGTGTCTAGTGCTGTCTTATTGCGAGATGAGATTAGGAATATCTGCTTTATTGTATTGTGTAATTCAATGTCTAGGAGTGGCTGGAGGTTATTCTAAAGGGTTCAGAACAGACGGGTTAATCTCTGCTTTGCAGGTTCATGTTCAGTCAATTCAGGTGATGAGAGAGGTTGCTCGGTGAACAAGTCAAGCAGGGTAAAAGCAAAATCAATGTGCATCTACGAGCCAAAATAATCCGATTTCAACATTTTTTTTTAATTCCATACACCCAGTCAATAGAAATACATAAATAACCAATGAAAACAACTTTATTTAAGAATGCCAAACTGGCTTTTGTTTGTTTCGACAGCTTTGTCGTCCTTAAGCCAGTGGCATTTAATTTTTGTTCAAAGCATACTTTTGGTTCTTGAATCTTCTGTTGTACAACAGTCCGGGAAATTATTCAAAACACACAACGTCATAAATTTAAGCTGATGATGCTTTTCAGATGTGTTTAATTTTTGATCTCTTTGTTGATTCCAGCTCCTTCAGGCTGAAACCTACACTGAACTCAGTCCAGTTACATCACTAGCAGAAAACACACGCAGATGCAGGAGATGGAGGAGGATTTTGGAAAATACACAACTGCATTTTGGTTTGTCTCTGTGGCTGTTAAAAGCATCTCATTGTCATGAAGCAGTTTAAATGGTTAGTGGTTGGACAAAGGCAGAATAACTGTCTCTGTATCTCCAGTCGAGACCACAGGAGCCTTGTGATGATAAATGAGCTTTTTCCACTCTATGACTGGTTTTACTTCATTGAGATCTCCTCCTGTTTCAGACACTGCACCCCACACACTTAGATGGTGGTTTGAAAAATTGCAGGTATACGAGGACGAGCAGCTGTCTCTGGTTCCCCGCTGTCTGCCGCTGTGAGTCTCTTTAAAAATGTGGAGGCATTATTAATGTTTTGTGGCACAAGTTTGGATCGTGTGCAAGATTTAGCATGTGTGAGCCAATCATCAGGATCAAGTGAGGTGAACTATTTATAACTGACATAGCAGCCAAAAGCATCTGCTGTGTTTGAGCTCTTTTCTTTCTCCCTGAAATCAAACTTGTGAAGCATATTGTTTATTTTTAAGATGTTCCCCTGTGTTGGATCGCCACAAATCAATAGATACCAGTCCAACGTTATGCTTTGCATTCACTGCAGTCACCATGGCTGCATGTGTTGTGCCTCCCTCTTGAGTCAACTTCTTGCCAAATATCATTGGACCCGTTTTCACCAAACTGTCCAACATGGCTCAGTAGAGTTTGGTACAGGTTGGATCAGTAAAGCTTGATCCTGTTTGCATTTCCACAGCCAACCAGACTCTTCTTAGATGGGGGCATGTAAAGCAGATGCGGTTAGCCACATCAGCTATGTAATAGCGTGATGGTAAAGCAGCACGGCATAGTGTACCCTGCTAATAAATCTGACGACAGAAGGCAACACAGTTGTTTTGACAGCAATTTCACACTGTTTGGTGACAACGTTTTCAAACAAAAAGACAATTTTCTGCATGGAGTCGAATGGAGATTTAAACATGGTAGGGTTAAGTGTTATTTTTTTATTACTGCTGTCACACAAGAAATGACAATTCTTTCGACCAATCAACAGACTGCAGTGTTTCTAGTTCCACCTTCTGGGGTCAGGTTGGTATGTCTGGTACTCCAACAGGGTACCAACAAGTGGGATGGTACAGGCTGGTAATTTAGGGATCTGTCCCAGTTTTAGTCAGAGGAAACGCCACAAAATGCGGGCAGTACCAAGGCGAACCGAACTGAACCACTTGGTGGAAACCGGGGTTAATCTAACCTGACACACCAGGCGAAATGGAAATATTCCACTAGTCCATCTGGGTAGCAGCTCTTTGGATTTGTTGTCAGGGGCAGGACCTTCAAAAAAGTCAACAGCTGGTGATTGGACGATCGTTCTGATTGACACACTCACCACAGACCAATCCACATTACGTACCTTATGTGCGCTGCTGCTGAGACACAATAAACAAACAACTACAGGAACACAAGAAACAGCTGTGATAATGGTGTTAGACGACTGCTGCCGTTTTTGCAAAGTTAACTTCGGAATCAAAGAAACGCTGACAGTACAAAAGTCATAATGTCACGTCTGCTCGTCACTCCCGCTGCTCCCGCCTCTCTTCCCTGATTGGGCCGGTTACTTTAGCCAAGTGAATTCGTTCGTCACTGGAGCCTGGCGAGATAGATCTGCAGGATTTCTGAAACTGAATCAGGCAGGTCCATCTGCTCTGCAAGGTTAGGGTTAATCTGTTCCACAGAACAATCCTTAGAGGGCACGCTCAGCTGTGTTCAGCCCCCCTTATTATAGGAACATTGAACAAGTTTAATTTTAATGATTTACAATGTTTGCAGACATGGTCTTCTTCCAAGCAGATCAGTGTATGTCACTCTGGTCATACCATTCTACCTAGAAACACCTTGCAATGTAATCTCTAAAAATGTGGGGAAAACAATTATACTTTGGTGGAGGGTGGGAGGATATAGCCCAAAATTAGCCCAGTGATTCTGTGGTGTGTATCCAGCTTGAAATAAGTGCTTCTTTGCAATAAATCTTATACCATTGGAAACCTTTTGTATTTCCCTGTTAAATGAGGCCACGTTTGTAAGGAACATTGGTTTCTGTTACTATCCTTCTACTTTTACGTGACCTTTACATCAACCAAAATAAAAACTACCAAACAGCACTTTTTACCCTCTGACAGTTTTCTAAAAGGCTACAGGAGTGTTGGAGTTAAAGTTTCCCAAACCTGCATGAGTGGGACCACCTTATTTTCAGGTCTGAGGCCCCTTCAACAGAACTTTCTTTCACTGACTCGGGCTGTGACTGAACAGCACAGTTATTTTCCAATTGGCACAGTGCTTGTCTGTTTGCTGAAATGGCTCATTATACAGCAGCGTGTGTGTACATGCACACAAATCAAGCTGTCACGGCTCATTCACTCTGTAGAGGAGGTGTCAGTTTTTACCCATTTTCTCACCTGGCGTTATGAAAATGTGCTTTTTATCTGACTTGGAATAAAATGCATGCCTTTTTGTTTTTGAAAGACTATTTCGAGTAGATGTGTTATAAAGAGCTTTTTTTGTTGTGTTTCGTGATGTTCTATGTATTTAGGGATAAAATTGGTTTCTGATAAATATAGAGACAGATATATGAATAGCCTGTGCACCCAGAAAGTACACACGCCCCAACCTTTCTCTTTTTATCGCAAATGTCAAGGGAACACCTCGTTGCAGATTCACCTAATCTCGCTAAACCTAAACAGGAACACACATCCTCCCCTCGCCCACAGACCTGTTACCTAATACCACCCTCTTAATGTCAGTTTGTTCTGCCAGGTTCTGAATGTGAGACCTTTCTCAGCTCAGAGATAAACACTTCAACAAAGGTACACTGGGCTGAGGGTGAAGTGACACGTCAAGTTGTGACCAGCTTTGAGTTTGTCATGTTTTTTTTCCCTTGTTGAAGAAGAAAATGTTCTACCTCTCCTGAACCCTACCGTTATTAACTGGATGCTAAAAAAATCAGTAGAGACTCTGAACATGGTTTTGTTGTCAAGTGTATCTCTGCAACTTATATAAGTCAACAAAACAACCCAGATGACATTAATTTTTTCTGTCTACTTTGCCTAAGGTATGAGAACAAGTCTGTACTTCAAAGCTGTACCTGATGATTATTTTCCTGGAAACCGTGTAGTCATGGAAACCTTTTTTCTTATTTTTTTATTTTGGGAGTCACTGCGCCTGGCCAAGAAATACTTACAGTACTCAGACTCCAAATTTGTAACAAGGGAGAGGTATTAAAACCAGTTTCTACTGAAGGCAGGGTATGTAGTCATGGAAATATTAAGCAACATCCAGGAACTAGATTCTGGATTGGTGTTTTTTCTTCTTAACCCCTGTATAGGAAAAGTGTAGAAACAAACCTCTGTATCACTGTAGAAACATGGCAGTGCAGTATGGTGGCTGCCAAGGAAAGGGGACCAACTCCTTAAAATGGAATAAAAATGGAGGCTCATTTTGAATTAACAAGAAAAAAAAGCATTATATTGCATTACAACGGAGTCTGTTATGTGAAATACTGCTGTATATTCCACACTGTACCTTTAAGGGCCTAGTTAAGTAAAATTTTCAAACCTGAAAATCAATAACATCACCTGTCCACAATTCAAAAATAAAATGCACGAGCAATTGTTTTAGGGGAGAAAAAATCTGTTGACCTCATTACTGCATTGATGCTGTTGCTGTGAGACGAGCAACCTTCTTTCACTAACGAGCTGTGGTAAGCGCACCGGAAGGATATCTTGTCAGTCAGGAGTTCAGTGTTGAAACTGTAAGGGTTAAAGCCAGTTAGCTAATAAAACAAGGTGACATAGGTCAGTAAAATTACTTTTTGGCCAAGTTAAATAACACATCATCAACAAGGTACCAGTTCTGTCAAAAACACGTTTTGGTTCATCTTGTTTCACCAACAAAAAACGACTTGTCAAAGTCTGTCATGTTTTAAACAATAGCGCTACATCACTACAAATAATACATTAGCCAATTGCTTTGCATCCTGAAAAGTAAACTGTAAGCCTGGGTAGGTCAAGTCTACTTTAAAAAGCTTAGTAAACCAGTTGCCTTAAAAAGGAAGCAAGTAATGAAACATGAAAACTTGTGTTGACTGAAAAATCTTATTATTTCTATTTTTATAATTTATTTTTGGAAGGAAGCTAATTTTGATGTTTCTATTCTAACTGTTGATTTAAATGAAGCTTAGTGAAAGTTCAGTCAGGAAGACTGGATGCTCACACTCTTCTGTTCCTTCACTCACTCTTTCCCACTTCTCTCTATTAGCTGACCGGAGGTGTTTCAACTTTTCTCTCTATCCAATCACATCGTCTCCACCTCAATCGTGAGCCAATAGTCTCATAGCTGTCAAAGTTTAAATGCCGTCTCTTCCAGTGGCGTTTTCTCCCGGAGGCCAAGGGAAGCCATGCTTCCTCTCTTTTTTTAGACTGTAGCTGTGATTTAATGAAAATATTCCTTTTTAACAGTTTCGATTCTTCTTCTGTGTTTTGTCACCGTCATCTCTTCCTTATTCCTCTCCTCTAGTTATCGAGCATTTTACAATGTGTAAAACAGCGCCCTCGTAAATGGTGGCGAATGCGTGGTGAAAATACGATACTGCACGCTGTTGTCCGCAAGGAAGCCAAGCCGAGTTGGCGTCCCTTGGTGAAAAAAAACAAGAATGATTAACCAATCAGATGAGGCCGTGGTCATGACACTGCTCATCTGTGATTGACCAAGACTGTGCCAAGGGAAGCCACCCTGTCTTTGGCCTCAAAACCAATCAAATCACAGTTTCGTCATCCTCGAGCCACTGAATGAAATCAGGGAGGTTAGCACATTAGCAGTGTTCATGAAGCGGCCGGTTGTGTGTTTAAGTGGGCGGTTGAATTAATTAATACGATGTTTAAGCTAAGTCAAGAGGACAATGTACGTGTGTGAATGAGTGAGTGAGGGTGGGAGAGCTAAAGGGTGTGTGTCGGTGTTCGAAGTAAGTAAAACGAGCGCTCTCTGGGCACTCTAACAGGTCCGTTACATGAAATAGCGATACAAACTGCAACAAAGCCTTTTATGTACCCCACTCCCTAAAAAAAATACAGATAACAGGCTTTGTCTCACTTGGCTTCCTCAAAAAAAATCTCCACGCCATGCCACTGGTCTCTTCTGCTTGTCAGCTGTTTTTCAGACTCACGTCACAACCCTCCTCTTTCCGGGCACCTCCAGTCTCCTTGCTCAGTTCCTAACCCAGTCCTCACCAAATTTTTGAGATCCACCCTTCTCAAGACTCTCACCACCACCACCAGTGTCTAGACTCCATCAGAGGATATTCATAATTCATAATTCATAACACCATTGCACCCCTACATTTATTATTTTGCTTAACGCTTGACAGGGTCTTACAGCCAAACTTTTCTTTGCATTTATTCATTGAATCTTTTCATAGCCCTTTCTGGTGTGTAAGTCTTTCCTGATTGAAATTTAACTTATCTGTCTTTTTACACAATATTGACAAAACCTTTACTCAAATGGTTAAATAATTCCTTTAGTTATACTTAGAGGCTTGAAAATTAAAAAACCTGTTCATGAGCGACTTAATTTGTGCTTCTGACTCAGCATAATAAAAGTATGAAAACACTTAACATATTACTCATACAAAAGTCATCTTTTTGTATCTCTTTTTAATGTAAAATAACTCGAATAGATCATCCGACACTCTTATGACGGATAAACTCAAGTTTAATTTTATTGAAAGATTATTCTTTTCTATTCCTGTAATTTTAGACCAAAGGCCTCATCCAGAGAAAATGTTTTTCTCAAGTCCAGGTTAGTCCCCTGGCTGTTCCAGTCATTGTTGTCATCCCACACTTCAGTTTGTGTTTATGAAGCAGTTAATCCATGCACGAATCCAGCCTCCTCTCAGTGCGTCAATAGGGCATTAATAGCACTGGGAGGCTCAAGTGATGTGTAATAACCGCTGCTAATCTACTCATCCTGCTCATATCTCTGCTCCGTGGCACATTATCAGAGGCGGGCTGCACATGTGGATGCACACTCACATCAGCTTTGTTTGACAGCAGTATAATAATCTCAGTGAAGTTCTTGATGTGACTTGTACACAATGTAATCCTCACAATGTCCATAAATAGACTGCTGATATCTGTTTGAGGCAGAACAACATGCTTCATAGTTTGTAGTTCTGGGAGAAACAGGCTTTCATTACTCTGAGGCATGGTGTGAATCTAAATTCCTGAATCTATTTTTACACTGGATCAATAGAACTGTGTTGATCAAAAGCAGATGGTGTTGTTAGTGTCGGATGTGGGAAGGATGGTTAATGGAGTGGTATGCTGCACGTGCTGAACAGATGTTTATACAAGCGAAACGCTCAAAGTATAAGCCTTGTTGTATTTTTCAGGTCAAGTAGGAAAACAATTTTGGTTTTCATTTAACAGCAACATTTTCTGTCACTCTCGCTCTTATGCTCAGCTTTCCCTAGGCAGTGACTCACTCCTGCCGTTCCTTTAGCCCCTGACTTTCCATTAGTCTCTTAGCAACCAGGGCTTGATCCCTCAGGCAAACTCCTCATCTCCTTTTTGGCTGAGGTAAAATAAGAAACAGAAACCAGAGATGGGTAACAATGTCCCTCATCCTGCTCTCTGCTGTCCAGCGTGTAACCTCTATTTAAAGAAAACATTCGAATGTGGAGCCTGTACTCAGTGTCTGACTTTCACTGTGGGAGATCCCATTCAGTGGTTGACATTTTCGCCATTCAGGACTCAGCAGGCTTGGGTTGAAGCAGGAAATACACTCTTTAAGCAAGAGCAGGGATTAGTCCATAATGGAAATCATGCACAATTTCGCTCATAGCTCTGTTACTGTCACCATTCACTGAGTAGATTTCTCACTTCCTGCACCAGGACATCCAATAAGTTGTCCTGGGCCATGCTGGCAGACAAGATAATTGCCTTGGGTTATCCAGACTTTTTTTTCAAAGAGGGCCAAATTTATTTAAAAAAGCAACAAACAAACAAACAAACAAAACAGAAACAAGAAAACAAAACAACAAAGGGCAAAATTGGTAACCGTGAAAGTAGCATGCTCTATTTGTCAGCTATTTAACTTGCTGATTTTTTTGTGTGCCATCATTACAGACCTATGAAATCAACCTCACCTGTGCCTCAATCATCTCTTAAAACCAGATGTTGAATGGTCAGTGCAGTGTTACGTGCTGCATAATTGTTAGCAAATTGCCAGAAAAATCTCGTCTTTATGGTGGCCAGGTTGGTGATTGTCATACGTATGTATTTTCTCAGTGGTTTAAATTCTAACTCACCGTGCACACAAAATGACGAAAAATTGATTTTAATGAAATGTATTAGCCAGCTGGTTCCATGTGAATGTTTTAGGTTGTCTGAAAGCAATAATTTCAAGTTCCGCTTCGAAAACCTTAAAACTATTGTTTTCAACTTACATAATACATTAACATGAAACCAGTTAACATAATAGATTTAATTAAAGTCAATTTATCAGTTTTGGAGTCTGTCAGTATAGACAGGGGATTACTAATGCCCCGTTTCCACCAAATGTTTGGGATCAGTTTAGGGGTGGGCGATATAGCCGCAAAATTATATCACGATATTTTAAGGAAATTTGCGATGATGAAATTTATGAGGGTATAGGGAAAAAAGAGAACAGCTTATTATTAGTGGTTGCTGCTTCTGAATAACAGCATTTTTATTGCACACACAGAATGGAAGCCACTTTTCCAATCATTTCCTACTACTACACAAGCTTGAAATGTAAACATTTTAAGTAGGTCAGATCCAGAGGGAATCTGACGTTTTGGAAGGGGAAAGTAAATCTTGGAGGTGAAAAACTTCATTATTTTTTACGACACATCATATTCTGTCTATAAGGACACCAACAGAAAGGAGAAGAAATGGACTGAAGATGCTGAAGTTTAAGGGCCAGATGAGCTTGACATGCTAATTAATCACCATGAAAGTTTGTTGTCATGGGTGGGATTTCTGCAGGAACACGTGGTTCTTCTGTGATCTCTGGTATCGAGATGCTATGATTGCTGCCCTGCGCTGTGCTGCGCAGCGCTCCAGACGCATCCAGTATAAATTCCATGTAACTGCACTGCGTGGCGCTCACGCTGTATATGTGAATTAGGGATAATGCTGATATCGGGTTTGGACGTTCGGCTAGACCACACGTCTGTCGTGGAGGCAAAATAATCCACCAATAACCTGGCTTTCGCATCCTCCTCACTTGTCTTCATACTTTGGTTGTTTTCGACTGTGTGTTTCAGCTTTAGGTAGTGGAACGTGTTTGTGGTGCTGCCACCTTACGCGGTAATAGTTCTCCTGCACAGTTTGCATTTAATGTGTTTTGCTGCTTGTCTGATCTTTGGTCAGCCGAACCATCTCCACATCACTGAGGTAGCTCCTCTTTTAGGCACTAAATCCTCATGTGAGGACGAAGTTGATGCTGCCTTGCTACTTTCCCTCTCAGTCATTACTGTTTTGTACACACAGCAGGGAGCGTCATACGTCACTGCTTCTCTGCACTGTAAATGTTGGGAAATGACAAATTTAAATAATCAAAAAAGGCTGCATGGTGGCGCAATGGTTAGTGCTGCAGTCTGACAGCAAGAAGGTCACTGGTTCAAATCCCCACCTCAGCTGGTAGGCCTTTCTGTGTGGAGTTTGCATGTTCTCCCCGTGCATGCGTGGGTTCACTCTCTCTTCCTCTCACAGTCCAAAAACATGCTCACCAAGTTAATCTGTCACTCTAAATTGTCCGTAGGTGTGAGTGAATGGTTGTCTGTCTCTATGTGTGAGCCCTGCAATTGGCTGGCAACCAGTCCAGGGTGTACCCTGCCTCTCGCCCAATGACAGCTGGGATAGGCTCCAGCCACCCGCGACCCTGAACAGGACAAGCAGTATAGAAAATGAATGAGTGAATATCGTCAAAAAAATTATACCGGTATTATTGTATACGTTATGATATGACACCCCCTGGTTTAGTTACTGCACGTATTCTGTGGGGCATTTCCACTGACTAACCCCAGGACAGAGCCCCTGATCACCGACCCATACTGTCCCACCATTTGGTACCCCTCTGTTCGGGTGTCAGACATACAGATCCAACCCCAGAAAGTTGAGCTAGAAACACTGGAGTCCGTTGATTGGTCAAAAGAATCGTCGCTTACCGTGCGACAGCGTCTGTATTTCTCCTTCTATGAAACAAAGCTTGATTGCTCTTTGTAACAAAGAGCCACATGGAAATCACAAAGAAGAGGAATTGCTGGATGTCTTTCATCATTGCTCTTCATTTGCTGTGTTGCATTCTTTTTCTTTGTTGGATTTATTAGTGAGGTACGCTGCTACAGCTATTATGTAACTGACAGCTATCAGCATCCGGCTTACACGCTGCCAACCAAGAGGGGGCACGGCTGGCTGTGGAAACGCAAACAGGATCAGGCTTTACCGATCCAACCCATACAAAGCTGTATTGATCCAAACTGGACTGCCAGGTGAAAACGGGGCTTAAGGGAACTAAACCAGCACTCATGAGATCTTTGTGGCATGAAACTACAGGAAACCACATGTCTGTGATGGCTCTTAAATGATCTCCCTCTAAATTCCTTTTCACTTTCCAAATCACTGAAAGCTGCTCTCTGAGGTCCCATGACTCTGAGAAAGGGATGATTTGACTTTCTTTTCATTTTCATTTCAGTTACACAACCTGCTCCTCTGAATGTGCCTTTCTCAGCAAGGTATTTATTTTTCTCCCCCTCAATACGCCAATAGTCTACAACAATATTATAACGGGCAATCTTCCTCCTTCTCGGCCTGGGAAGAATGATAAAACACAATCTGCTGTAGGGTCTGAGACTAAAAATATCTAATGAAATTAAAGGAGAGGTTCTAACAGGAAGGCCACTTCATCCTTTACTCCTGATGCAGGCCAAAAATGTCTCAACAGGCTTTTACGTAACATTTATCCCCCAGTAACTCACGAAATAATAAATAATCTAATTCCTATCCTTTGCCCCTAAAGCATGTTGTTGCAGTCCACTTAGAATCCATTTACTCAATCAAAAACCCAGAAACGAATGTTACTGAAATTATTGAAATATCCTGTTTGCCAGAAACAAAAAATACAAGCAGGAGCATCTTTTGCAAAACAGGAAACGACTAATAACTACCAGGCGTTTAGTAATCACATCTGATGTTTGTTAGCTGTGGTTTAGTGGCTGCTCTGCAGATGCAGCACTCAGCATGAGCGGAATAGCGCGGATTCTTCTGGTTGATCTGACGTCTGAGTGCCAAACAAATCTGATGACAGGATGAGTTGGATGTCGATGACTAGTTGGGTATTCAAGATGATTCAGGATGGCACTGACATGGAGCGATAAACTTTAAATACATGAATCAACACCGGAAGCTGGTGACAGAAATTGTGTTTTGTTTTCGTTGGGTTCAAGGCCACGATTCAACAAATACACCATGAAGGCGCCTATCAGATCATAAGGAATGACGCATGTGTCTCTACGTCAGCCTCTGACTAACAGGCTCAAGCAGCTGTTTCAGGATGTTTTAGTGAATGAACAGCGTAAATACCACAGAGGGAATGTAAATGTTTCACTGTATACCCACCCATCCAAGCTGTGTGCTGTAAATGTTGCAACAGAGCGTAACCAAACAACCAGAGTGACGCCACTTTTGGTCTGAGGAGGGATGATGCATACAGAAGTGCAGGGTAAATGTGGAGTAGTTTTTGTTATGGTGGGTAAAGTCAGGATGTCCACCCCCAGAGCAGGAGGGTCACGTGAGGAAAGGGTCAAATTGTCCTGTAAAATGTCTTAATCTGGTGCTTCTTTTTTTGGGTGTACGCATGACTGAGCGTCTGTGTCGTGTTAAATGAGCGGTGAAGACTTTGTGCCTACTTATAGGCAAGGGCTCTGGTTTAAAAACAGTTGATGGATATTTTTGGGGGCTACTACTGCTGTAATTGGGCAGAAACACCCATGGGAAGAAGAAATACATAAACAAAAAGGCAGGCACAGGAGAAAGGCGGCAGAAAAGAGGAGGTAAACAATGCACTGAAAGATCCAGGAAAGACTGTAAGGGATCAAATCTAAAAATATGCTTCGCCGGGTTTCTCTCATTCACGATTAAAAACCATAACTGGCAGCCTGGTGTGAAGCATCCAGGTCAGACTAAAACCGCAATCCCCGATCCAGCCTCAGGAAAGAGGCAGAAGCTGTCGGAAACTCGACCAGATTAGAGCTCACGTTTGGTTTAGCATAATCCTCAGTGCTGGCATCATCAGCAGCAAAGAGTTATGATGGGAAATGATGTACAAACAAAAGTGCCCACTCACTTTGTGTGTGTGTGTGTGTGTGTGTGTGTGTGTGTGTGTGTGTGTGTGTGTGTGTGTGTGTGTGTGTGTGTGTGTGTGTGTGTGTATGTGTGTGTGTGTGAGAGATTGTGTACACAGCTGGATTTCGTAGATCCACACGTCACAGGAGGAGGACTGATCCATTAAGGTTATTTGATGTCTATTTTTAGGGTTGTTTCAAAACAAAAAGCATGAATGAAATCACATTGATACTGAAAAACACGTAGAGTGAATCATTCTCTTTGTTTTTAAATAAAAGGAAAATGTTCTTATTTAAATAAAATTACGAGTGAATTATTAATTAATGAAGTCTTAATGATATATTTTGCACTTTCAATAATTTACTACCTTAGTGTAGGATATGTATGCACCTTTCTTGCTCTGTATGAACATATTTCTTCTCTCGTGGGGTGATGGAGGCTTTTAAGGACAGGAAATACACCAGGGCTTTTACCTTGCATGGAAACCACTGACAGAATAATGACGAAATAAATGAAACCGGCAGCTTATTCCCCAGCTCTTCAAGCTCGCTATACCTGCAGGTCAATTATGTAACATCACAAAATTGGAGCATGAGCTAGGGTGGATTTATTTCTGATGTGTGTAAAGACAGAAAAAGGTCTGACACAGTCTGAAATAAGGATGAAAGGACAGAGAAAAAACAGAAATACATGGACAAAAAAAGTACAAGTGCTCTACAGTAATGGATCAATGTTTTCATTGACTTGTCTGTAAATAGTTTGAGTTAGAATTGCTTTCATGGGATTTTTTCCAACTCCCACATAAACAAACATAATCTGATGGCTTGTTGACATCTATGATGTAAGCCTTTCCTCTTTTTTTTAATCTGTTGTGTTTCTTTTGTTATGATCTGCTGTTTGTGTTTGCCCGAAATGAACTTGTATTGCTGAGCTCTCATATGTAATACAGCAACACATTAGTTTCAATGCTTTGAAAAACTTCAGTCTGCTATTTTTTTGATCTTTGAGAAAGTTTCTATTTTGTGGCTGAAAAAAAATTGGTTTCCATTTTGCCCTTTCTACAGCCTGCATCTGAAACAAACTCTTTTTTAAGTCTGTTAGTTAGGATCCATGAGTCATCTTTCTGTTGAACACATTGAAACAAGATATCCAGGTATATCTAAGTGTTCTTAAAAAAGACTTCTTGGTAGTGTAACTGATGTATTTCTGGCCTTATCCACACTTCTATTAGATTTTTTTTTTAAACTTAAGTTTCCATCTATTGCGCCAAGTGATGTCGTCTCCTTCTTGTTGTTTATTTGTTTTCTGCAATTACAATGGCACTTTCCACATTGGGGTGTGTCACCTTGTGTACCGTCACCTTTGGTAAGTCAGGAATGTTCCGTCTTGTCTGGAGTGCAATACTACATTGTGATAAAATGTGTTAATTCTTAATATATAACATTTTTTTCTGTAGCTAAATCATCTGTACTAACATCCCACTTCTACAAATAAATAAATAAATAACAACAAAAAAAATGTGAATAACCTTAAGAATAGAGTTCCTGCCTGTTGACAATGTGACAGTCAGGGAACAATTACAGTAACAGGGCATAGATATAGTTGTGTTGGGATCTTCTGAAAGCTTAAGCTAAACCTATCTAATTGGCATAATCACCAGTCAGTCACACTTAATTTATATAGCACTGAATCAGAAAAAAAAAGTTCTTCAAGCAGAAGTACACACCAACAGACTCCGATTGAAGCTACGTGAACACACTCACTGGCCAAGCAACCACCTGTAGCATCACATGATTGAGACTCGAGAGACGTCTACCTGACTTAGCATGTTAGCACAAGCTAATCATGGGTATGTGGCACATACCTGGTTAGCAGAAAGCAAGGTAGGCTGCCCTTCAACTAGTGCTGCTTTCCAAGCGAGTGAAAGTCGAGTCAAGCTTCACCTCCATTTCAGGCTTTATCTGTTTGGTATTTCATTTCACTTCGGTTGTTTTTCCTTGGTGCGTACTACATCCACTACTGTAACCACTGGATAGCTTCTTCCACTTGCTGTTAACAACATGCAAAGCCACTTGTGCACTGTGATTCACTGAAGCAACCACGTCCTGAAACATTCTGGCACAACCAAAACATCAACAAACAGGCAGAGGAGAGGGTTGAGGCAGACACAGACACCGACACACGTACAGAGTCCCAGAAGATGATTGAGAAAGACTATTCCTGTAAAAGTTGACATTTTTAATTCATCAGTGAAGCAACTTCCTTTACATAATTTCTTTGTTTGACGTCATCTTCCTGAATCTATAAAGACCTTTCTACTAAAACTGGATGCATTCATTTCCTAACTTCAAACCTACACATATGAATCACAAATTTAAAACCAGTATTTTCAAACTATTTCAGATCCAATCCATACGTTGTGGGTGTCTGTGCATGCTCTTGCAGCTTTCACAGTAAGTGGGGCAGCACTGTGAATATCAAGTACTGCAGTGTTTTATAACAGTCTTGTGTACCCTGCAGCATCTCATTCTCAGTCACTTGTGGTTTCATTCAGAAGAAAGGCCATAGACAGATAGATTATCTGGAGGAGGACAATGATACTTGAGTGAAAATTAAACATACAGAAGACAGATGTGAAGGACGTTGTTGAGAACAGAATCAAGGTAAAAACCTGCATAGAGAACAAGAGGGAGGGCAAGCTCAGAATAGCAGCATTTGGGTCAGACATGAGAGATTTAAACAAGACACTTCTCAAAAAGGAGAAACTTCATGTTGAGGTCCTTTTTTTACTCTGGTCTGAAGCTGTAAAATGTTCTCCAAAAGAATAATTAAGCAGTTTCTTTTTAGTCTCCCTGTGGCTACTTTTATCTCTACTCTGCTTGTCATGCTGCATTCAGGAGGAGAAGACAAAACCAAGCAGCACAAGAGGATCGTACGTGTGGGTCGCAGAAAAGGCTGATGAATATGGAAAATGAGACTGGCTCTTCACATTAGAACAGTGGCTTTGAAGAGCTGAATATATGGCTCTCTGTCACATTTATCAAAGGGGACCAACATTGCATAATCTGTACCAGGGTTGAAGAGCCAGTAAGGGCCAGAGAAAGAAAGGATGGGTAAATACAAACTGATATGCATTAAGATAAGATAAGATAAGACATACTTTATTAATCCCCGGAGGGAAATTCATGTTGTTTGGGCACTCTTCCAAGCAAAGAATTATGTGCCCATTGAGACCTGACCTGTAAGTTGTCACTGCAGTTGAAACATCGAAGACTTTCAACAGATCAGCTCAAAACAATCAGACGTTCTCTTGTGGCCAGTTTTGTGCTGTGATCACTGCAGGAGCTGTACAAAGCAGAATGCTTTCAGCTTAGTGCATATGGTCACATTTCGCAGAAAAATACATATTGAGCCTCTTTCTAGGACATAAATGCTAAAATTAAAATGAAACAGTGGTATACCTGCTCTCTGTGCATGTGTTTGTGTGTCAACTCAAAATTCAGCATAATTATTTATTGATAAGAAAGATTTTATAAAAGGGATAGCCCTCTGGAAATTACCCACAAAACAGGAGATCTGCCCACAGATTTCTGCTCAGAAAATAGTCTCACCTGTATATGTTTGCCTGTCTATAAGCTACAATTTAAAATGAGGTTATCAGCACCAAATTTGGTTATTTCAAAAAGCTTTTTCTCAGTAACCGTGGTTTAGTCAGATTTTTCTCGGGCAAACCAAAGTTCCGATGACAAAACTACAATTTGCAAAGTTTAGTCATGAGAAGTAAATTAACTAAGTGAGAGGAAAGGTCTAGACTTTTTCCTCACGGAAAACATTTTTTTGGAATCATGGTGTAGTAATGGCTCTTTGTTTATTGGCTTCCAAAACAAATGCAAGACTCATGTCTTTTCAACAGTGGGTGATGTTGCTCATGGGAAATGATGTCTCTATCTCAGAAATAACACAATACCAAACAAACAGTCTTTGCAGAACTTTGAATTTTTTTTTTTTTATCATGTTTTATTTAGAATGCAACAATAAAAGCAGACATACAAACCTCTGGGTGCTGCTCCTTTGACCATGTGTAAAAGTTCTTTAAGTTCATAATAAAAGAGTTTTAACTTTATTTTTTGCTTACACTAAAACCTTTTGAGCCCCTGGAAATGTCCTGAAAATCGTGCAAAGTGCTATAAACTGTATAATATAAACAATGGATGTAGTTTCAGTGATGATTTGTCAGTTTCTGAACTAAGTTTTGAAGCACATCGTCAGGGGGGGCCACACTGGTGGGGAGGTTAAGCCCCAAAAATGAGTTTTTGACTTCAAGTCATGATGCAAAGTTCCCCTCCGGTATGGAAGTACCTTATGGCCACTGAAATAAATATATCCTGAGACACAAGTGAGATTACACTTTGTGATCTGAAAATAGGGCAATAGACCTATATTGAAATGAGGCAGGCTTTGAGTCTCCAATGTGACGGCTATAGGAAGCCTGCCTGTCAATCAGATGAGCTGTGTTTCTGATTGGGCGAACTCCTGTTCTTAATATTTTTGAAATTACCTTGTAAGTGTGTGCTGTTCGATAAACTAGCTATTCAAACAACATTTTTATTTCTGCCATCTTTGTCTTTTTTGGCTTGGTGTGTATGTGGTTTCTGGTACTTCCAGAGCCAGTCTCAAGTGGACACTCGACGAACTGCAGATTTGAGCACTTCTGCTTTGCCTCATATTTTCAGACAGTTGAGAGGCTAAGATAGAGATCAGGCTTATTTAATACCATGAAGTCCGACACTTTTGGTCTCATGCCACACTCAGGCATTTCTGCGTTATAAGTAACCCCCCCTAAGACCAAGCAGCAGCATTTGGTTTTGGGAAAAGAGCAGAGCAGATGCTACGCAAATAACTGCAGTTCCTGTAGTGGCCACATGCTGGCTTCACAAGCCATTTTCCTTCTTTACAACAGGATTTATCATGAGCTGAAACATATGGTCTGAATGTAATCATCTGAACAGCTCATTTCTGAGTAGTGATGTATTTCTTCTTGATAGATTAACTATGCATTAATTCACATAATTAGCCTACACAAAACCCAACACCAGAATTACCCTGAGATACTAAACACCTCATCATACATGAATGGTACATTATGCTTCCACTTTCAAAGATTAAACTGTTAAAAAATGCTGTCATGTCAAGTATCCTGAAGCTAGCACTACATCATACATTATAAAATGAGTTTAACAATCTGCAGTGATGACTCTCAAATAGATAATGTGGCTGAAAGTGATCCCAGACAAGAAGTCACATTTGAACTCTTTTGTGGACGAACCAATAGGAGGGGTCTCAGTGTTGCATTACTCGCAGAATATAAAGCCCCAAGGGTCTGTGTGATGACCTGTCTCTATTATACCAGCCAGCTAATGAGGTTCCATTTATAGACTGCTAATTTATATGATGTCAGCGCTCAGGTCAAGCTAACACACGCAGTCACACACACACATCCCCATATCTGAGTCTCAAAGGAGCACAATCCTAATGGATAAATGTAATTTACGAATATCTTGAGAAGCCTTGCGTTCTTAATATTCTCATCAGGTGATTCATGTCAGGGGTTCCTCTGACCCATATTCCTGTTGCAGTTACGTAAGCGTGTTTGATCGCTATAGAAACTAAAATCTCAGGTTGTATATGACAATAAAAGCTCCCCTCAGATTGATCCTTTGCAGTCAGCCAAATGTGGGGCCTAGGTCTCTTTATTGATTAATTTAATTGTTAAATGTTGGCTCCATTGGCTGCTGTTGGTCACAAGTCAACCAGGCTAATTTAGTCCTACCAAAGCAGAATGAATGAGTGTAAAAAAAATTTAAAGAACACACTGGCACTTTTTGTTGTTGTTTTACTTTGATCCTCGCTTCTTTAGTTATGAACAGGCAATGACATTCAGAGACAATTTGTGTTTTATTTAGCATTTTTTAAACTTTTTTGTGAACATACTACCTATTTTTGAAATTCCCATTATCTCTGGTTAATCCCTGACCTCTGGATAATTACGTTCTCACATGGGAAGTGGGATAAAGAGCCTGGAATGCATCATAACCAATTTACTGGAATTAACCCGATTTGATTGAAGTTAAAAACAAACCATGCAAGCTAACCTTTAAGCGATAAAAGCTGTCTCTATCTGCTTTGGCCGAAGGTCGGACAAGACGTTCTTATTTCAACCTCCACAACCCTGCCCCTGGTCATGGGGAAAAGGACAGGCTTGAGACTGCAGGAGTTCCACATGGTCCCGTAGTGATAACTCTTCTTTTCATCCAAAAACAATCAATGGTTGTGCTCACTTGGACTTTGATGTTTCCCTCTCAGTCTCGCTCAACAACCATGGTCTGTTTCTCTAGTAACTCCAGACAGAGATCCTCGCAGGGTTTTCTTAAGCATCATAGCATATGCTGAATTTTATAGTCTACTTCATCATGTCTGGAATATGGCTGGTACGTACACAAAAGCCATTAAACTTTCACTTTTACATCCTCAAATGAAAGGCCATTCATTGTATTACTGCTCATCCTCAGTCGAAAAAAAAAAAGGCATCTGTGCTTCTTGTTGAAATTTGTCACCATCTGTAGTTTCTGGCAAGTGTATCCCTCCCTCTCTGCAGATGGAAAACTCATTTTGTTTTCCTTCATACTTTCGGGGCCTTGTAATCAGATGTTGCTCTGGCTTGGCCTGCTTCCTGGTTTTGTTCTCAAGAAAGTTGTGACAGATGGTGCATCCAGGTCATTGTCACTGTTTTCAATATAATAAACTCAATTTATCTATCTGAGTACATTCTTAATAAAGCAAGTCATGAACTCAGCAGCCCCTGAGAATGTGGAGTAGAGTCAGCAATGTGGTTTCAGGGTGCTCACGTTTAACACTGAGGCCCTTACATGCAGAGTGAAGGATTGTGTTAGTCCTGTCTTTGCTTTTATTCTTACCTGAAACACAAGTAAAAATGTGGGCTTATCTTTAAAAATAGTTTTTAGGACAGCTTCATGCTCACAGACCAGCTCAGTGGAGAAGTATTAAATAGAAAGGCAGATGCGGGTGAAAGTTGATGACCTAGTTTCATATTTTCTTTTCTGACTTGCTGTTGGTTGTAAAACTAAGTGCTGGAACCACTGTGGTGACAAAGAACAATTTATTGAAGCCATAAGCATTTCATGGTAGCAAGGAAAGAGTGATGTTCTGTTGGAAGCATAGCAAAAATGTCTGTAGCTGCAATGCTTTAACTTTTTTTTTTTTTTTTTTTTTACATTTGGGGGCATACTGGGAGTTAGACAAGTTCAGTCCAAGTGATACAGTGATATAAACTTCACCAGTTCTGACATGTTTTTGTGATAAAAGATAGATTTGGGTCAAATGTTTGTATAAATTATAATTTCAAATGACTTTCCAAGGCATCCATCTGCTAATTTGCAAAATGTATGAAAGCAAGCACTATCAACTTGGAGGTTTTGAGGCTGTTCTCAGCTGGACTTCTCCATTAAAAAGATGATTTGATAAAGGTTATTTTGAGTGTGCAGCTGTTTTCCTTGGCTGTAGTTTGAAGTGCAATGGGATCCTGTGGAGCAATAGCCTCCAAAAGTAATAAATTAATTCAAATGTAGAGCAACAGAATAAAATGTGTTTTTTGGCCAAATTCTCACAAAACAAATGCCAAAACTGTGCTTTTATTGATAGATAAGTGATGATTTTCAAATGTCAGTACCAGGGAGCAGGCCAAGTCAGGATTAGCTCAGCCCAGAGTCAGACCAGGGACAGTTCCAAAACATCGCAAGGACAATGACAGTAGCTCGCTAACGATACTGATAGCTGAGGATTTACTCCCGTAAGATTTGGGAATGGTTGAGCTGATAAAGCTGGAAATAAAGTTCACCAAGAGTGGCTCAGTTTGAATTTAAACTGGATATCCAGCAATAAACATGCTACAAGTTGATGAAAAAGGCAGAATTTAAGCATCAAAAGTTTTAGTTTCACCATTAATTTCTTATTTAAAGGTTGGACATCAACCAGGTTCCTTATACTTACATATATATTGCGTGGGTTCAAGTCTCAAAATAACTTAGAAATAATGCTGAGTGTTGGGTTGGAGCACTTCTTAACCTTTAACCCCAAATGAAGAATTTCAAGCTGACACTTCAATAACGTCCCTCTTCTGGATTTCAAGTGTTTGTGTCTTTTAGTGGGGAGGACAAAAACCCTGCCTAAACACTAAAAGTCTGGAATTACCCAGTTTATCCAAAGAGAGAGTTATTCCTCATAAAATAAGACCTATTTATCAAGTTCAAAGTTTTTGTTTTTTTTAAACACAGTCAGGGTTTGTTATTATTTCTATTTCTGGTAAAGTCAGGTTTAAAGCAGGATATGATGCATCACGTGCAGAGGCTTATAATTTCACTTTCAGGATGATGATTTCAGGTTGTGGCACTGACTTGACAGTGACCGAACATAAAAAACAATACTCAAGTACAGGAAGTCGATTGCTATAATTAGCCTGAGAAGGGCTGCTGCTGTATTCAGACACTTTTTGTCATTGTGGGCAGCAGAGGTTTACTGTACAGTCATTGCAGGCTTTATTTTTAGCTTCTGTCTTGCCCTCTCATTCATATGAAAGTGTGGGAGGTGCAGTCAGTTCATACTGTCCTGTTGAAGCTACAATTACATTACTCACTTCTCTTGGCCTAATCAGGTGCTCAAGGTCTATGTGCAGAGACAGCAAGAGGGCAGTGATGTGCTTTTTGTGCCCTGTGCTTTCATCATGATGTGCAATCATTTGACAAACAAACCAGCTGAGGGCCTTTGATTGGCCACAGGTTGAGGTCAAAAAGTGAAAATGATCATGTGTATGATTCAAAGCCCTTTTTACTCAGTATAACGTCTTTTTTACTCAAGTAAAAACAGTTTTCTTGAGAATTTCTACAAAAGCAGAAAATTTGCACAAGTATAAAGTGAATATAACTTTGGCTTTTCACTTGTTTTTTTTTTTCCCCATTCCATTGGACATATTGAATGTTAAAATGATTTGATATAGACGAGGTATCATCATGGGTTCAGTGTTCTGTCTGGAGAAAAGCTTACATTATTTAGTTCATGTGGAGTTTGGCATTATCTAGAGACCAACTAGAGTTTGATGGATTGAGTTAACACTAAAACTGCCAGAATTCTGTCACTACTAGCATCGAAATTTGGTCTGTTAGAGTCAAATCATTCTCACCCATCATCCTGAGCACCTGATAAAGTAATTAGTAACCAGCATTACGTTTTAGTAATACATTTAATTACATTTATCACTGACATTGCACCAGCATTCAACTTATCACATTCTACAGCTTGCAAAGAGCATCCATCTACCTCTCCTGATCCTTTGCAAACATTATATCAAAACTTTCACCCCAACAGTTCACACTGCAAAAAAATGAAATCTTGTTAAGTGTTTTTTGTCTTAGTTAAAGAAGAAAATTTCTTTTTAGACTTAAAATGAGCCACATTCACCTGACCAGTCCAGAAAAATGTCTTATTTCAAGTTATCAAAGAGAAAAATGAGGTCTGAATTGCTTGGAAAAAGTAAAAAAATAAATAAATAAATAAATAAACCCTCTGCCAATGGAACAAGAGTGAAGACGTTGTTCTAGTTTCAAGTAAATTTTTCAATGGCAGATTTATTTTACTTGTTACAAGCAAATCAGACCTCATTTGAAACTTGAAACAAGACATTTTCCTGGACTGATAGGTTGAATGTGACTCATAAAGAGTATAATAAGACATTTTTTTATTTAAATTAAGACAAAAACACTGAACAAGATTTAAGTTTTTTGCAGTGCAGAGTTGTCCTGCTGTACAAACTACACTCAAACTAGAATTCTACCACCTCTGACAGTTCTTGTAACTGCTCGTTACACAAAGATAAATTCTGGGAAACTATAAACACAGGAAAACTGTGTGGTTATTATGAAAACTTGTTGCAAAAAAGGTAGAATTTTTTAACTCCTTAAGTATAACCTATTGAAAATCAATTGCGCATTAAAATATAGACACCTTTAGGAAATGCCAGAGAACCCTCAGGCAATATCTTCTCTGCTAATTCCAAACAGCTTCAGCTTCTGGTGTCCCCCAGGAGCTGCCAACCACTGTGAGCTGTCAGTGGATTGTGACCAGACACAATTCAAAATATGAATGTTTTTCAAACTAAATCACTTAGACAAAATAATCATATTATTTAAGATCAGGCACAAGACAGTAAGAAAATATTTTACAACAAAAAGTGTGCAATGAAATCTTATCAGGTCCCTTTTCTAAACCTCAGTGAAATATCTAAGCGTGCCAGCCAGAAGTACAACACCAGGCCTTGTTAGGATTTCAGACAGCATTATTTAAATTATTATTATGCTTATGCTTTTCTTTCCGTGTTGACTTGTCAAAAGACTTAATTAAAATGACCTTCAAAACAGAACTGACAACCTGTAACAAGCACAACACAACAAGGAGCAACGTGAATCCTAAATCACAGCCTTGGAGTGGAAATACTGTTTACTTTGCGAACACCACTATGAACACAACCTTTGAAAATACAAAAAGCATAGAAAGAAGGCCTTGTAGGTGATGTAAAAACAGTCTGACACATTTGATGTCGCACACAGAGAAGGTCTTGCCTCATTGGGAATTATCACAGAATGATGACAGTGTTTTTAAGACAACAGATACCTTGCACTGGAATAATGAGAGAACAGAATGATGCAATCTCCAACAATTCTTTGTTTTCCATTCAAATACAAAGCACTTGGTTTATCCTCAGCCTCATGTGTATTGTAAAGAAAACAGTACTTGCTGGCTAACCACAGACAAGAAAAATCAGGACGGAGTCTCGCCTGTTGTTCTGCTGCCACGAGTAATTGCAGGTTTTTGTCCAATTTGGTCCAATCGGTGGCCTCTTGAGTCTTTGTGCAGTGTGTTATTTAGGATCAGGGGAACTGTTTATTACTAATGCCGTCCTCAGAAGGAAAATAGGATATTTTTGTTTGTCTGAAGTGACGGATGTGAAAACAAGCCAGGAAAGACTTCAGGCTTAGTAAGATGTTTTGGAAAATGTGTTTGTTTGGCTCCTCACAGAGAGCAAGATTAGAGGTTCAACATGTGTTTTCTTTGTGTGAGGTGTACGGATGATTTGTGGTTTTAAGATGTGGCCTTGCAGAAAAACAAGTGCACAGAAGTATATATATATATATATATATATATATATATATATATATATATATATATATATATATATATATATATATATATATAGATGTATATTTTTTCTGGGAATCAGAAAATTTCATTGTACTCAATGCAGATTTTATTGCTCTTGGATTTGGACCAGAACACAATGTAATCTCTGCAGCAACCCTTGTCTTAACTGAAATTGGAAATCCAACAGACAGAGGCTGAAAATTTGCTGTCCTTTTCATTGAGTTTTAGGCCTTTGACACAGATGACCACTTTGTTTTACTATGCAGATTGTCCTACGTTGGTCTACATGTTGCATGCGACTGGTCCCACAGCCATGTAACCCACAAAACTGATGCAATAGTTGCAGATTATAGACGACTATCATCCTCAAAAGTTAACAGGGAGTACCCCAAGGATCAATTCTTGGACTGCATATTATTTTCTCAGTTCATTAATGACATTGATTTAATATCAAGTTTCATCTTTATGCTGATGATACCATTTTATACCATTGAGAGCCTTCATAAGGTGAGGTTCTTTTGTAGTTAAAGACTGATTTTAACTCACAGTTACAAGGGTAAACATCACATTTCCTTAAATCTTCTTGTTTTTCTTAGGTACAAAGCCCTTAATGATATCCTCCTGCTCAAGTGCCGTGAAGGTAGGCAAAAATCAATCAGACTTAATTGTCCGAACAAGACAGTTAACAGCCTTTAAAGTTATCTTATGTTGACATATGTATGCCACTAGAAATATTTGGTTACACAAAAGGTAAGACAGCAGTAGCAGCAAAACTGCTTATTAATTTAGATTAAATAAAAGCATTTAATTGTGCATCTATTTAACTTTTCACTTGAAGGCATAATGTTCTTTCCCCTCACCTTTGGCTTGTTGCAGAAAACTTTGTGTTAATTTAGTGTGTAGCTAGCTCGCTAGTAGCAGTTTAAAGTTAGTTCAGAGAGAAATATAAGTGACCTTCAAAATCATAACTGACTTGAAAATAAGTGTGACTGTGTTCAAGCTATGTAAAATGAGCTATGTTAGCTAGTTAGCAACCTGTTGCCAGATGAGAAGGGTGATGGGAAAAGGAAGTCCTCCATGGATCAGATCATTATGTTAGTACAGCCTGAGAAGGCTCCACAGACTACAAATGTTTGATAATTACAAGTGTGTGTCCTTTCACAGATCCCCATTCTAAATTAGGACACATATGTTTTGATCATCTGATTTCATACCAAACAACTTCATCTCTGAATCGGAACATTTATGCATTTTTCCACAGCACACAGCACATTTACCTCAAGAGTTTGTTCTCTTTATGCAGGTCACATTTTGGATAACCTAGATTATAGCCACTCCAGAGGTGGAAAACTGTCTCCAAATCAAGCCAAAGCTCTTCAGCATGCAGCAAAAGTCTGGTGGCTCTCAAATCTCAAGTAGGTCAGTGACGGAAAAAATAGCATCCTTGTTGTCAGCTCCACTCACCTGTTGCTTCTTCTACCACTTGAAGGAATATATCTCAAAAAGTAGGCTGAGTACAGGTCAGGCCAACCTTGAGTGGTGAGAAACGATCGAGGAAAGAGAGTGTGTTTTGTAAAATTGAGGACATGATGGTTGCTAGGTTTCATCTCAAATGGAGTGAATGCCAGTTGTTTGAAGAGTAGTGAGAAACTTCTTCCTTTGTGTGAGTCAGTGGACTCAACTTGCTGTCCAATTCACTCCCCAAAAAGTCCCTTTGGCTTTAACCCTTGTCTGTCTTTCACATTAAACTTAGATAAGTTGATTTTAATCACACAAGAAGAAATACAAACACCTGATATGGGTTTTTTGTCTTTTTTTTTTGTTTTTTTTTTCCCAGTACAAGCAGTCAAAGCGATTGTAGCAATAAACCTGCTCCCTGTGACTCAGTAAATAAAATGTAATGCCCTGATCTAAACTGACACATTTTTTTCACTATGGCTGTCAATATTTTTGTTGTGTTTTTTCTCATGTTTACACATTTGTAATTATGATGAGGTATTCACCTTGACTTTCTCTCTATAAGACATTGCTCTCCAAAATGGCTTGTTAATAAAAGCATACATCACCTTCCATGCATTATTATTCTAATAACATTTGATCATTTTAATTCTGTAAGATCTGTGGCATTCAAAACCACTCAGGAGTGTTATCCCAGCTACCCAAGAGTCTCAGACACCTTCTTGCATACCTATAAGGTTAAGCCAACATAGCTGACTGATGCCCTTGACTGAGGATCTTTATTTTGATAAAATTCTAGTCTACCCTACCTGCAGTGTCTGGTTCATTTAGCATCAAGGAGACATTTTTCTGTTTGCTCATGAATCAAACCCAGTTTAAACTCACCAAATCTAAATGAATAAAAAAGATGATATATTTCAACACATTAACAAGTGAACAAGAGACGCTTAAACTGACCAAATTATAATGACCAGACATGTTCCTGGGGAACCACCAGAACAGCATTCAGGAGCAGCTGCTCTACATGGATGAATATGTCCAGACCTGCAAAATTCAAACAGCAGAGGGGGTAAGAGAGAAAGTTATGTGTTCAACACTTGCAGTGTAGTGTATCATCACATTACTTTTTATCAGTATGTTGGTGCCCTCTACTGGACAAACACTCCAACTGCAGTAAGGATTCAAAGGTTTTTATTGTCAACTTTCTTTACATACAAGGACATACAGAAACATTGAAATATTGAGATGGGAAGAGGAAAGGTGAAAATAACAAACGCAGATCACAAGCAGTTGTTTATTGCAACGAATCCTACTAGCTTCAATGATAAATTTCTATCACAAGAATTTGCATCCAAAGCAACTCTGACTTAATTACCTCAGCAAAGGAGGTTATGTGTTTGGGAGAGTTTGTCTGTCTGTCTGTTTGTCTTTGAACAACATAACTCAAAAAATTACAAGCAGATCTTGATGAAATTTTCAGGAGATGGTTAAAATGGAAAAAAGAAGAAGTGATTAATTTTTGGAGGTGATCCGGATCACTGTCAGGATCCAGAATTTGTTTAAAGGATTCTTTATCATTGTGAGAAAATATGTCTATACAACTCCACGATAAATAGTTGGATTGCTTAACAAAACAATAAAAGACAAGGTCACCATAATTTCTGACAGGTATAAAAGGAAGATTCAGATCCTGGCAATATTCTTCATACCAAGATCCAGAATATGAAATATGTACTGGGTCATCATTTTCAACGCTGTCAGGTAACAAATTATCGAACAAACCTGCAACTAACACCAAATTGTAGCAGACAGTCTGCTGAAAGGGAGTATAACATTAAAGTAGGACTAAGGTGTTGCGTCACAATCACAATATGCTTGATGGAGGTCTGCGCACTCTGAGTGCTTTTCCAGATCTTATTTGCTTTTGTTTTGATCACTGGTCTCATATGAATAAGACAGGATGGCTTTATTATGTTGTATCTATGCTGATAATGTGTGGTCATGTCAGTTTCCAGCAAGAGATTGCAAAAGTAAAAAATGGCCTCATTTGGAAAGGAAATAGATGAAGTTCTACCCATGACAACACACCTGGCCCTTCTTTTTTTTATGTAATAAATCACCAGGTTCTATTAGAATGTCTAATTTGACCCTGTTGGCGGGAAAAACAAAGTTTACTAACAAGTTGATTTTAAAGTTTAATCTTTGAAATGGCTATAATCAAGTAACAACACCTGGTTGAAAACTGTGGAGCTGATGTAGAAGGGCTTAAAACTGCCGTTCTTTGAGATTCATCTTGAGGCCGACTGCAGAAATATCAGGAACCACATACACAAAGCCAATAAAAGCTGTTTTCATTGCAAAAAAAAAATCTATTATGGTTTGTGTCTGAACAGCTCATTTGACTATCACTACACTGAAAGGATTAAATTATCTTTTAAAACTTGTTATTTTTAGAGTTTTCAAACTTGTGAGTTTTGTCACTATAAATGCATGGCTGATTTGACTGACAAATGAGCACAGAGTAGCTGTCTGCTTACAGGCTAAAGGCCCACATCTTTGCCTCATTCAAACTCGAACAAAGCTTTGTTGAGTTCAGCATTTCCAATATGGCCCCCAACAATGGGTTTCAAAACTCTGCTTCAGAAACAAATGGGTGACACCACGGAGCCTTGTCCATACATGTACACTCTATGGCTTTTAAACAAATGCAAAATGCTCAAAAAGCATTGTTCGATATCAACTAAAGCCAGGAGATATCTTTTCTATGACAGCAGTTGTAAGTTTATGTGAATGTTGGCCTGTTTTCTATCATTTTCATCATGAAAATTAAAATTTTCTCCATTCTTTTTGTGAAATAAGTTCAAAAAAGTTAAGAGAAAGTTCAAAAAGATAATTAGCAAATAAAAATTCTCAAACGTTTGTTGAATCCTGGCAAATCCAGTTCAGGATTTCAGCATTGTTAGGTGTCAGCCATTCCTGTTAAGGTGTACAGATGTGGCTATATGTTTATGGTTATTGCTGACTGCAGGAAGCTTTCCTCCAGGATTTTCACCATAGTTTACTGCATTGATTCAAACCCCTCTACGAGCATAGGCCCTCTTGAGCCAACAGCTGAGAAATGTCAAAGTGATCTTCAAGTTTGAGGATGTTGACTCTGCTGAAGTTCGCATTGTCCTTGGTCAAAGATTTCAAATCTCATCTGTTATGTACCAAATGTTCCTTTGTGTTTGCAGACCTTTCTTAGTCCCAATCCTGTGCCAATGAAGATTTCTTTTAAGAGAGGTATGTTTGCTGTCACATTATAGTTTGACTGAATTTTTTGTACTCTGACGCATATTTGGTGCCTTCATCTATTTAAAACCTTGCACTAACTGTAACATTGACTTGTTAAAGGTGTAATTGGGTTTTTGGATGCAGTTATACCTATTTATATTTTTTCTTTCTTTCTCTCCCTCTCTTTTTTTTTTTTTTTTTTTTTTTTACTTTTTGCAAGAACACTGACATACTATCCTGTCAGTCACAGGTCTGCTATAGAAATTGGAAGCAAACAATTTTAGCTGAGTTTCAACAAACCTGGCAACAACTCATCCAACCAGTTTTTAACAGTTTATAATGGCTGTCAAACAGTTATGTCTTCTTCTTTGTTTTTCATAGATTTATAGGTTAAAGTGGTTTCAAAACCAAAATCTCAATACAGATGGAATATTTACTTGCTCCAGGTAAGCAGATCTATGAAATACAATTCACGATCACCTCATCAACATTGATAAATGAATAATAAAAAAAAGTTTATCAAGTTATGTACACGTACAAAATATAAAACGATAAAAACCTTTCTAGATTTGTAAGTGAAACATAGACTAAGTAAATCATTATCATTATGAAAGTTAAAACCTGAGTTGACAAACATACCTTTAATTTGACTGTTATACAATAGTAATACATTCCATATCTGTAGATTTTTCTGTCAATTTTGCAGTTAAATGTATGAAATATGCATTAATAGTTGTCTACTGTCCAAAATGACTCCCTTTAATTTGTGAATACCTAAGAAACAAATTAAAATAGTTAATTATTTTATTAGTCCAAAGGGGAAAATCTATCATTGTATAATTACCATATATTTTAATTATTCAGATGACAAAAGGTAGCTTTGCAGAGGTTTATAATAGAGATGACAAAAAATGAGGATATGGTGGCAAAAACCTTCAAGTAGAGGCAGAAACTGTCCTTAATGGTTTTATAATTCATTATCTTGCAAGTAGCTGATGCCTGATTTAAGGTATCTGGGTTTCAATGTCTTTTCTCAGTAGATACCGTAATACATAGAATTGTATAATAATACAGTTGTTGAAGTATAATGATATAAGTGACAACCCTTAATTTTTCCAACTTATATTGCGCAATCAATGTATAATTAAACACTGATAAACATTAGGTCTTATAGGATAATAGCAGGTTCTATGAAAATCCAAGTCATCAAATACTTGAGATACAATGTATAAACTATTTTAAAATAGAAAAAAGTGTCGATTCTCAGAGTGGGGTTTCGAATTCAAAAGATGTTGGCCAACCAAAGCCTTTCCCTGGGTTAGTGGAGTTGAAATTTACTGCTGCAACAGACAGTACAAACATAGCTTAAATAGACTCAGACATGTATACATCACACATTATTTTTGAAGAACCTTTTTTTGTCTAATTCTATAATCATTTATTGTTTTATTACTGTTTTAATGGCATATTGCTGCCAAAATATCTGATGCTGTTGTGCAGCTGTTTAGTTTTAGTTATTACATTTAGTTTTGTCAGTCTGTACTGTGTGCCTATTTCGTAGTTTTATATAGTTTGTTTAGAGTAGTGTTCTTAGTTTACAAAGTTTTAACACTACACTGTTTTTTTCCCCACTGTGGAAGTACCCATGTAGTTGTGTTTGTGTTTTTTTGTGTAGTGGTGTGTTTGATACATATATATAACAGAGGCATTGTCTCCGGGACCACAGATGTACGTTAAAAACTAACACTGTCCCTGTCCCAATTAATGAAAGAGGTAATAATTTGGTTTACTGAAAACTGAAGAAATAAATAATAATAAACAACTTTACCTTACAGCTGACATAATTTTGACCTTTTACCTACCTATCTGCAGAATAAGTTCAAACAAAGGCCATATCAGAGGTTCTTATCTTAATTTTATACTCTCGCGTGCCGATAGGACATCTGCAGTAGAAGCATACTATATTAAATGTTACAAGCTCACGTGAGAATTTTTTCCTCTGCGCATTTTCCAGCCTCCCTTTTCGCCGTGCAACTTTATAGTCGGCCAACCCTTTTTTTCTGTCTTCCCAGACTTTTTTCCTTTTCTTTCTTTCTTTTTTTTTTTTTATTTTTTTCATGCAGGCTAATATTCAGGCCGGCGCTGCAATTTCGGAATCTGCCCTTGTATATGGCGGACGAAATTTCCACAGGAGGAACTGCAACACAAACCCCGTATGCACGGCAGAAACGGAAAGCTTGCACGGAGACAGAAAACCTCGGCAAATTCATGAATCATCACGCCATTACTCTTTCTAAAATGTAACGTAGCGTGTCACGGAGGCAAAATAACCGCCGGTGGTGGAAATTTTCTCAACATTTGGAATTTCTCATAACTAATTCACAATTTTTTTGAGGAAGCAGTTGTGCAGTCACCTCTGCTCGGGGAGGGAAGATTTCTGGAGCGCGAGCCTCTTTCGCATGAGCTGCATCGTTTTTGGAGGTATGTCACACCGCCGTGTTTTATTTTTTCTCTTTTACGAATCCTAAATTTGTGAAATTTCAGCTGCCAGTGCTAAGTTTCAGCCACCCTACACTCAAAAGGCGAGACCTGGCAGTGTTTTCTTTCGCACTACTGCCTGACACTAACCCAGGTGTAGGCTTTGAAGCCATCCGAAATAGTCCTAATCTGTTGATGTTTTTTGACTGAATTTTCGTAATGAAGTTTCCGTGTAACTGCTGACTAGTCGCCTGTCTGTGCACCCAGTTTGTTCACATTTATACTACCTAGGTTGTACACTGAATACGCCGATAGGGCAAGAAGAGCAGGCGGTAGTGGTAACATGAAGGACGATGAGGGGAGGAACAATCTGAAACACAAAAACCTCCTGCAGCCATGTTTTGTGAATTTTCCAGCAAATTTGAGCAGAGCCTCAGAGTTGCCTCCTGTGAAACTCACACCACAGCGGCACTACTTTTTATCTAATTTGACGGCTTGGTTTTCAACGCAGACAACCGTGAGAAAACATGAAAGTGGCGTCGTATCAAAATGCTTTTCGAGTTTTATTTTCGGAAGATAGAGGATTTGAAATCAGGGTGTCGTTGGCGCCACCTGTGGGCAGACATTTTTGGAAATTAAAAAAATTGTAATGAGAATTGTTTCAAGACTTTTTTTTTTTAATTTAAATTGATGTGAGCTTATGCGGATTGATACACATTTTTATGCCTTTTAAGTAAAAATACGTCTTGCTGTGGTGTATACGTGGTTGAGTCAGAGATAAATGTAAAAGACAAAGTGGTTTATATTTTTTGAGACAGAGGTCCCTTTTCCTTCTTTTTTAGTCATTTATTAGTTATAATTTCGACTTGAAAGTCTCTGTTTTAGGTATTTATAAGAAACAGTAATGTGTCCATCTGTGCTGAATCTTTCACTCTGACATATACATTAACTTCATGTTTGTCCTCACCTCTTTATGTGTCACCATGGCTCTACAGAGATAGAATTTGCCACTTGGTAAACAGAGAACAAATTGGATTTTAAACTTTAGAGATTGGGAAATGTGTAAGCGGAAAATAACTATCCAGAGTGAACAGCTCTGGATGAAGAAAAAACCATGTCAGCATAATTTGAGGGCAGGAAAAACAATCACAACCAGCGTCTCTTCTGTTTATATTAATCCTGCAGACGCCAAACAGTTTCCCATCTTGCTCAGCTTGCTTTTATTTTAATGTAAGGGAAAAACTGCGGAGGCCATCTTTTTTTTTCTATTTTGTGCTGTGGGTAATTTTAATGCTGACCTTCAAATCTGTTTAAATTCAAAGAGCTAGTGGAAATTGTATGGTTGGTATGCAAAATCTGGGTGTAAATTCTGACCTTTGCTTGGAAAGTCTCATCAAAATGCAGGAGTTTGAGTTGAAGCACAGGGCTGAAGAAAGGCAACCAGTGTCATGGATTTAATAGGGTTCTGCCAGTGATGGGAATGTTTATATGCAGAATACCTGAAGGAGCCAGTAATACGTTATAAATCTCTCAGGAATAATGCAGTAGTGTTGAAATGAAAACCACCTTAAACCCTGATCAGTTAATGGGGACTTTGTTGAGTGTTCTTCTCATTTTAAGTGAGGTAACAGGAATGCTGGTGTGCCTGCACTTTAATGAACAAAAGCTTTGTTCCATGCAGGATTTTTTGGGGGCAAATAGTTTGGATGAAGGGGTGAAACTTGTCCCTTTAGGCTCTGATAAACACAAGATGTGGAGGGATCATATCACTGCCTGTGGGTTTCAGTATTAAAACATTGTTCTGCTTCTCCTCTGATTGTCATTAACTCAGCACAGAGGTTTTGTTTCCATTTTAAAGGCTAAATGATGTTACACAAACAGTTTCAGCCTTTTGATGTTATCCCACTTCCCTTTTTTCTTAATGCACAATTACAGATTCATGATTTAGCTTTAGATGTGTCTGTGAAAAAAAACCATACATCCCTTTCAGACATAGCGCACATCTTATCTTTTGCTACTTTCTTAGTGGCGTGTTGAAACTGTCTGAAAATGGCTTCACTTAAATTAGTCTCCAGGGAACGGCTTTTCAGAGGTTGGGGCTGCTGCATTAAAGAAAAAAAAATCTGTGCATTCTGCACATATTTTTCCTGCCTCTTCCTTTTTAAAAATGAACCTTATTGGTTCCATGAATAATGCATGAGGACGTTCAATTGCTGCAGCAATGAAAATTAGGGCTGTTTACGTGCAGTGGTTATGTATACAGAGGCTTCTTTTTTTACCTTGACCATTTTCTGAAAGGTAGAGCAGAGCCTGAGTAGCTTTTCTGAAAACACAAATTTTCAGCAAAGCAAATCTCTTTTCTCTGAGTGAAAGGGGAGGGGTGGTGAAACTCCCTTGGGTTTAATGAATCCATAAATCACAATAGTGCCAGGTTTGCTGCGCCTGCGTCAGTGTGCAGTGCAATTTTGATTTTCATCAAAAATTTAATCTGCCAGCCTACAAGGGTTTAGCAGCAGACCGGATGCCGCCCTGAATTTCTAATTTTAGGGGCCTGATCTTTCAGGATTTATTTTTGTATAATTCAAGTCTGCTTTTCAATATCTCTTGTTATTAAATTTTAATTCGTGGCATTAACATATAGATTGAAAAGGTTTTTATGGGGGTTTGAGTGCATGCTGATGGAATTTTACTAGACGACACAGTTTCTTTTTCCAGAGCATCCCGTGTGTGTGTGTGTGTGTGTGTCAGTGTGTGTGTGTGTGTGTGTGTGTGTGTGTGTGTGTGTGTGTGTGTGTGTGTGTGTGTGTGTGTGATGTGGGGTGAAGGGAGGGGGGATTTATCCATTTCTCTGCATTATTGCTTTTTGAAATCATTGGTCGTACACCATCTTGGAAGACATTTATTACAGAGGACGAGAAAATGTGCATTTGATTAAAGAAACAGGGGAAAAGCAAAGCATTTAGTGTGAAACAGGTTCTGCAGGACCCCCTTGCTCTCAGTCACTGACTCTGCTCTGAGTTCGACAAACATGCAGTGAAAGCAGTGATTGAAGTGACCCCCTCCACCCCTCCACCCCCACCCATTTCAGCTCACTCCTATTTTTAATCCCTCCAGAGTGGAAACATTTCGATGAGCCTTAAACAAATTTGTATTTTATATTTGGAATCTCTTTTCCAGCCTGCTTAGCATGCAGGGCACAGTGACTTTTAGCAACGTAAGGTACAATCCAAAGTCACCAAAGCTTTCCAAGTTAGAAGAAAAGAAAATACTTCTTATTTCTTTTACCAAGCACTGTGATTGATTTACTTCATTACTGTGCAGAGGCAGATACAGTACTGCCCAAATATAGGCCAATTATTTTAAGTACCTCGACTAAGTGCTGAATTGTGAGCAGAGGTACGTCCTGGAGATTTTTCCTTGTACGCCTAACCTCTTTACTCTGTGACTCTTTATAAATGTAGTACAGGGGTTTAATACATAGTCATTAACATGCATGTGTTGACATTTTAAAATACAGCAGGGATAAATCTTAAAGAGGAAGCTAGTTTGGTAAATTGACAAAAACCACAGGACCACTAAAATAATCTTTCACTTTGAGGTCTTTAAAATGGAAATGCTTTAGCTTCATTTCCTCCTCCCCTTGCATGTTGATCTCTTTGTTTCTTTAAGGTTGTGTTTTTATTTCGAAGAAACATCAAGCAAACATACATCTGTTTAAGATTTCCTTCCTGCACGGGGTCTCTAGGTTACAGTATATCAGAAGGCTCAGGCTTTAAAAGAACGGAAGGCCAGATGGCTAATTCTGCATTTTGACTTTAATTAGAGGAAAACAGGCCACAACAGGCATTTCATATATTCAGGGCATGCATTCAAAATGTTGCACAGGAAATATTAAACAATGAATAAGGCATTGATCTAATTTTGATCTTTCCCTGCCATTATTTTATTTGATTAGAGCTGATAAAAGTCACTTAATGCTGATATTATTTTAGTCAGATAATTTAATATAAAAAAACAGGCATAAAAATAGGTGACATATCTGCTGGTTTCATCTTGGCCAATCGATCTTCTGACAGCTGCTCGAAGCAGCTTATGATGCTTTTTAACCTCAAACAAACTTGTGTGTTCATGTGTCACTGCATCATGTCACCCATAGGAGTACTAACTTTGTTAGTATGTTGATAGCAGTTGAAAAGTTTCCCCCACTCTTTTCTAAAGGGGGAAGAGACTTGTGAGGCTACAGCCTTGACTAAGAAAAATGCTCTTATATCTTATATCAGAAACAGAATTGTGAACAGCCATTAAGCCGTTGTTATGACAAAGTAGCATCTTATTACTCCATCAACAAATATCAACTATGTATCTTGTGTTGAAACTAAGAACTGTTCTTATTCACAACTCTAATCACAGAAATGAAACATTTTACCAGTCACATTTTGTTTTATGGTATCTAAAATGATTTGTCTTTGCAGCAATCTGAAGTAAAAAATCTGGTTTCAACAACTGGTTAATAGAAATCTAAAATGGAGTTTCCCCTGAAGAATATCCAAAATGTTTTTTCTGAAAGAAAAAAGATGTTCAAAGCCCAAAACATTTGAATGGCAAGAGGGATGCCATTTTGCCTATGGGAAAATGTTATTAGTCGATTTTGAAAATTCTTATTTTGACCTGCAGAAACTGAAATACAGATATCTGTATTTAATATCCCACAACTTCACGAATGGTTAGCCACAACTAGGGATAGGTACCTTTCATATTTGAAACGATACAGTACCAATGCCTGGTACCTAGCAATCAGTATCTGTACTTTTATGTGTTTATGCTGTAATAGATATCAATTTTTTAATTAATAGAATATCAGCGTTTTAATCAATTTAACATTATTCACTTTTCAGTATATAACCTTGCAATGCTGTGTTCCTGTCCTGCATGGAAAATTGCCTACTCTTTCATTCTCTTAGAGTCACAAGGGTGTGTTCAGGTACCTAAACATGGTACTACTGTTTGATTTTCCGTCAATTGTTACTCGATACTACAGACAGATTTTTAGTAGGTATCTATAAAAGAACCTAGTTCTCTATCTCTAGCCACAACTAGAGGTGTCCCAGTTCGATATTGATATCAGATATCGGTCCGATATCAGCAAAAAAAACAGATATCGGTATCGTATCGGAATGCATCAAAAACCTCCGATATAAGCAGTTTCTGTTGTCCATTGGTTATTAATAAATGAGTCAGTTTTTGCTCATACCTGTTGCTGACTACTGTTCTTTGATTGCATAATATCACTTAATCAAGCCTTTTCTAACATGACAGACATACTACAAAATAAGTAATAAAAGTATGTATGTTTAATGCTGATATTGTATTGGATCAATATTGGTGTCGGCCAATACTCAATGCTGCAGTATCGGTATCATGTCGGAAGTGAAAATGTAATATTGGGACATCCCTAGCCACAACACTTATACATAAGGATGCAACAGTCACACTTTTCAAGTCCCAATACTAATACAGATACTGACCTGATCCAGGACCGCTATGAATTTGACAATCTCTATCCCTTGATAGGATGATTAAAAGAATGATGGTTTTAAAATATATCGGCTAAATGGATCTACCCATTGGTTTGGTCCATTGCCGCTGATATCTGATCTAGCTTTTTGAGTTTGTGTCAGACTCAAGTTAAGATCAGGTTGTTGCATCCCTACTTACACAGATGTCCACGGTGGCTTTAGGGATAGGCATCTATAACCAGTTCCTTTTAAGAATGGATTAAAAATATTTTGTTCAATTGACATGATTAGCCTTTACGCTTTAAGATTCCTTTATAGATTCTCTTCATTATGCCTGAGCAGCCTGACTTAGTGTCAACATCACATGACGTGCAACACATCAATCACGCTCATCAGTCAAGCTTGGCTTCACTTTACCTTCACTTTACTTTGCTTACTTGAAAATAAGATTTAAAAGCAGTAACATGTTAGACTAACTGTGCTGCTTCTGTAGTGATGTTAAATAACAATGGGGAACACAGTTTGTGTTGAGTTAGGTCTGACAGCTGTTTTTAACTAACTTTTGGGTGCGGGATCCAAAACTGATCTCAGTTTATCTCTGTCCTGTCAAGTTTTTGAACTATAGATCTCAGTTTTCTGAATAAACAAGAAAAATACTTTACTTAACATATATGTGTTTGTTTTACAAAAATCTTCAAATATTGACATTCAATGAAATATGAAAGAAACAGGCATGGCTGCAATGTTTATTTAACACTATTATGTTTTTCTTTTTTTAACAAAGGATGTGGCTGCTGAAGTAGCTACTAGAGCAGACATGGACTGAAACAAAGGAAATATATACCTATGTAAATAAAACACTGAGACGTAATAGTTACAAGCTTTTGAACTTACAACGGTATGCCCATGGTTACAAGGTCAAGAGAAAAGCCAGCACAGATCCTCCTAATTCCTACTTTGCTAGCTTTCTGTTTGCAGTTATTGATAGTACTGATCTATTGGGGGCTGCACACACCACACTGTCTCCATTGTGACTGCACAAACAAGTTTCCACTTAGCTGCAGATGAGTCCAGTCGTAATCAACCGGCAAATCTTACTCAAACTAATCAAAGGAATTTTGCTTATCTGGAGGGAAAGCTGTGGAGAAAAGACTTGACGTGCTAGAAAAAAAACGTACTGCAGTTTCAGAATCAGCATGCCACTTTTAGTTTCAATCAACATAAAAATCAAACTCAACCCATTTTATTTTCAAATTGTTCCCCAGTGTAATACTTGTCCAGATTAATGGGTGTAGATCTCTGAATTGACAAATCACCTTGTTGACATCTGAAAAGTAAATTCTGCATTGAAGAACTTAATTGACATTACTGTTAACAAGTAGTGGGATGAAGTGTTGTTTTGGCCATGTATGATTCTTTTCTTATCTCTCTTTTTATCACCAGCTTTTACATGATTATGACAACTTCATAATCATTTTTCAAAAGTCATCTCCCAAATCAACTGTTAAAAGAAATGTACTGTCTGAAAGACACAAACTGAAAACCTAACCACACAGAAAAAGATCTACGCAAAAACATTTCCTTTGTATTTATTTTCTGTATCATGCAGCAGTTTATTTTTTAGAATGTAATGAAACTAAAGCCTTTGCTGTTTAACCTTGGGATACTTTATTACTCAGTTAGCAGGCCTACATCATAGTCTTGTAAATATTATATATCAATAATATTGAGACAGCATGTTATGAATGCAGCCAGCAAAGTTAGTTCCATCCTCTTTAATAACAGTCACTTCCTCAAGGTCTTCTTTTAAATCTGAATGGTTTTGAGATCCAAATATTGAAGAAGAGAGGGGAAAAAGAACCTGCTGAACAAAATCTGTTTCTGATTTCTTTCTTTCTTTTTTTCTCTGATCTTTGCTTTGGGGTAGAATAATGTATAATTTCACCTCTTTTTGCTTCAAACAGTTATTAAAATGAAACCATGTGGGAGGTTTAGAGGGGAAGCGTCGCTTAACGTGGCCCAGGCTCCTCTAACCACACAAGGTTTTTTATAGGGGAACATACTTCAGTACCACCAGTTTTATCTTTAACATTGCATCAGAGACATTTTGTTATTCCTTATTTTTCCATTTAATCTTTGACAGAACTGTGTGCTTCAGTAAAGGCCATTGTGGGGCTAAGTGGCTGTATTTAACATTGTCCCTCTCATGGAGACTTTTATTTAAGAATAGGATCCAAACATTAGCTGTGAAATGGTACCAGCCCTTAAAATATGTACTTAGAACTTTATTCTGACAGCTCCTCATAAATTGTTTCACTTTGAATCAAGTGAATGACAAGATCATTGCAAACTCTCTTGTGTTAGCAATTATAAACTGCTGCTAAATGCATCAAAGTAAAGAGTCACTACCCATGCTGTCTTCATTTGTTTTGGCTGCCATTTAGCTGACATAATGTCTTTACCCTATCATTAATAAAAAACAACAATGATGATGTGTTGCTCTTGGTGAACATGATGGGTTAGACTTGTCAACCCTGGTGGGTTTTTCTGTTGATGCAAATCAAAGTTCTGCCAGAAAAGCACCAAATTCTGCTTTAGTCAGCTGTGAAATTTGCTCCCCTTAGGCTTACAGATTGGAAAATACTGAGACAGAAGAGCTTGAAGGAAAAGTTGTCAAATTTGCATATAAAGAAGAAAGGCAGTCCTTGCACTGGGGATGTGTGCATCAGTTTAGCTTGTAAAAAAGAGAAACAGGTGGGGTTCCCAAACTTCACAGCCTCAAAATAACGGGGCGGTGACCAGGGAGTGTGGGAATACACTAAACGGCCACCCAAAAATAGACATAATACAAACCAACAACCACAACAAAAGCCAAAGACACTAAATTTAGTAAAGATTAGACTCTCCATCTTTTCTAATTGTTAAAAGTACCTGTCGCCACTTATACTGTTGTTATCCTAGCTACGTCACGGCAAGGGTCTTGTAGGAACAATGAAATATTGAAAACAGATCAATCAAATGTTGCACTGTTTTACATAACATTTAACACGTTAAAAGGTTTTTGGTTTTGGAACTGATTTTGCGACTCTCCTAACAGTGTTTCATGATCAGGTTGGTCACTAAAATTCATACTTCCATGTTGAATTGTTCTTTTTTGTAAAGTTAAAGGATAAGTTCGGTTTATACAGCTTTTACATTGTTTGTAAAATGAAGTAGAACAAAATACTCACCCAGAAGGCTTTCCTGATCCAAGCAGTGCTTCGGGAGATATTTAGATCCAAAATCGTGCAATGGACGTCCGTATAATGGGATCCATCGGGTCATAGACAGCGTCGCTCCTAAAACTGCATTAATCGTCCAAAAACTCATGTTTTTCACCAATATTCCATCATAGTCCGCTCCGGGTTAGATATCGATGATCTGCTGCAGTCTGTGTCACTCCAGACATCGCTGTGTGGCTGTAATGACCTCTGAACTGACGAAGACTTTGTTTACGATTGTCCCTCAAAGAAAGGTGTCGGCTCTCCAGAGAGTATTGCGCATGCGCATGTTTACAAACATGAACAAAGTCTTCGTCAGTTCAGAGATCATTACAGCCACGCAGCGCTGTCTGACTGCAGCAGAGGACTAACCTGGAGCGGACCATGATGGAATATTGGTGAAAAACATGAGTTTTTGGACGATTAATGCAGTTTTAGGAGCGGTGCTGTCTATGCCCCGATGGATCCCATTATACGGACGTCCGCTCCACGATTTTGGATCTAAATATCTTCCGAAGCACTGCTTGGATCAGGAAAGCCTTCTGGGTGAGTATTTTGTTCTACTTCATTCTATAAACAATGTAAAAACTGTATAAACCAAACTTATCCTTTAACAACACTGGGAAGAACAGCGAAACAACTTAACTTTGGTTGGCAAAAATTAACTGCAAAAATAAATCTATAAACATCACGTCTCTTTCCCTGAGACAAAAATTCTTAATACTTAATTCCTGCCACAAGAGGGTGCTCTTAGTTTTTTTGTATAGCACTTTTATTTTCGTTGTGGCTTTAACCCTAAATGATGCTGCTGCATTTTGGTCAAAAAAAGAGGTAGTTTTTCTATTTGTGAGAAAAAATGTTGTAAATTTGTGTAATTATGTACCAGCGGTGCTTGTTTATATGTGATTTGTCGTATAAGCCAGAAGAAAATATGCTAAATGAAAGCACTGACTTATTGACAGCACAATTCCAGTATTAAACATTTTTAAGCATTCTTCTTGATTTTAAGGCTGCTTTTTTAACAGCAATGCACTCACAAAACAGAGTTCAAACCATTACAAAGATTAACTTTTGAGCAAGACAGAACAGCCAGTGAACGGAGAGCTGCCCATTTAGTTTATGATGTCACTTGGATGTAAAATGTGGCACTGCTGCGCATACAGCAAATGGGCCACAAACTTCGCTGGCCTAAAATATTTCTGCACGAATGCAGCTGTAAGGCCTCTTCAGTCACTGCCTTACACTGATGTTTAAATTTGGTTTAAAAAATCTCTTTGTACGACATGACTGAACTTTACTTTGAAGTTTAGTTTGACAACACAAGCGTGACGACTTCAAGGTTTTCTCTCATTTCTTACTGTAGATAAAAAGAATGATCCATCCGTTGATTTTTCTCTTGAGTCTTTAAGAACAAGATTATAAGAGAAACATGAAGAGTATAGACTGCACTGCTCTTACATGGTGACCTACATTATAATAAACAGTTGAGCAGCAAGTTCTTACTGTATACAAACTGTATGCAGATCTACCTAATGTTTGACATCTGAAAACTCAAAGGCTAATCAACAATCATTTACCAGAAAATATATTCTTTGGTCAATCAGCCGACTGAGATCCATTAACCCACCTCTACATTTACCCTGAAGTCTTTTTAAGGAAAAAATTTTGTAATACTAATTGACAAAATTTTTATTTAATTTTTCAATATTGTTTTAAAACCCAAGGCTAAAACTTAAAATGGTGATTTCTATATATTTAGAAATCATTATTACATACATTTCAGCCTTCTTTTTTTTGATCATTACAGTTTTTTTTCCTCAAAGTGCTGTCTGAGTAAAGCCCAATAGCCCTTTTGTCACTGTTTTGTTATGTGTCCTACCAAACCAAATCCTCTTAAATAAACACCAGTGGTGACTCAGAGGGGCAAATAGTTTAACTTGAATAAGTTTTATAATCATTGGCAGTCTTCATCAAACTGTTCCTATTATGCAACCTAATCTTCTTACCGAGAAATTGTGTTGCTTTTGATGTACCCCCAAATGTTACAGAACATGGTTTGAACATAGAAAAGCTTGTTTTTTTATGTTAATTTATTATTATTTACTTGCTTGATTGAATAGAAACACATGTGTAATTTGTATAAATTGTATTAAACTGTTGTTGTACTCATTTCTACTATTTCAAAAAAATTCAAATACAACCCCAAAGAAATTGGGACTTTAAGTGAAGGGTTGTTTGAAATAGAATTTGATTGTTTGCAAAATCATTCAGACCTTTGATTTAACTGCAGATAGTGCCAAGACAAATGCAATGTTGTAACATTGAAAAAACACATATTAACTCATTTGAATTTGATGCCAGCATTACATTTGAAAAAAAAGTTGTTACAGAGACAACAAAACACTGAAAAAAAAATGATGTAGGGCTAAAAATAAAATATCACCTTGAGGAACATCTCACAACTAATTAGGTTAATTTGCAGCAGATTAGTAACATGAATATGTGCAAAAAGGGCATTCCACAGAGGTTAAGTCACTCCCAAGTCGGCATGGGAAGATGTTCACCACTTTGTGAGAGACTGCACAAACAAATAGTTTGACGACCTCAGAATAATGTTCCTAAGTAGCAAACGGCAAAGAATTTAATTTTCTATCATACAATATATAAAAAACAATATAAAAAAGAAAGACAATCTAGATAAAACTCTGTGTAAGAGGAATAGTGCTTAAAAAACTACTGGATGGCTGTGATCTGATGGCACTTTTTCTTACAAAAGGACGTGACTCTGTCATGGGAATCACTGCATTAGTTCAAAATTACTTCCAGAAAGCCTCAAAATGGATATTTTAATAAAAGGGATTTTAAAAAGTTTAAATGAAGATAACTTGGGGGAAATGAAAACAAAAGCTTGTTTTCTTTGAATGAACTAACACTAAACTTTGAATGAAAATTGAAAGTTAAATGGAAATACTGAAAAAATGGCTTCCCACAAGAAGGTCAAACTTCTGTGCTTTATTTTTTCATGATAAAGAAATTAACTGAATGAAGTTCTCATTAAGTATGCTTTGAATTTACTATGCCCACACTTTGTTACCAAATCAAATTTAAACCTAACTTCAAATTTGTCAAGCTGTGTTTGGGCTCAGTTCACTTTCAAAAGCGCAAAAACCCCTAAGGTCTTTTTGTATTTTTGCACAAGGCAAGCCATTTAGACTGAATAACTGGAGTGTTTTTTTTTATTACAACATTACTCTTTTTCCAGACCTGTTTGCTCAGGCTTCCCGACTGTGTCTCACTTCTAAAGAAAGGTGTGTTTGGCCTATGACAGGGCTTGTTGTTGCTGTTATGGCGTACTATTATTAGAAGACCAGTTTTCCCTCTTTCCATAATATCAGTCATCTTGGCATAACTCTGTTTTGCTTGGTTGCATTTTGAGCACATTCTCTTGACAGGGCCTTTTATAGCCTTGTGCTGAAGTGGCAAGTTGTGTAATTTGGATATTTCTGAAATTAGAGCATTTGGATGTCATAGAGCTGAGGAATTCATGCCATCAAAGGTCACTCATGAACATTAAAACCATTCTGCTCCTCTTCACGGATAACAAGAGAATTCCGTCTCCTATTTCTGTCCTGAAAATGACACATGCTCAGATAAATGGCTGGCAGTGACTCCTGTGCACTTTAAGCAGGGCGGGTTATAAATAATACTAGATTAAAATTTCAACTCTTCAAAAGAGTTACACACATTTAAAAGCAAAAAATAAAAGCAGGTCTTAAAGTGTTTTCTAAATGTTATAACAGACTTTGCCTTTCTAATGACCTATGGTACGCTAACCTAGGACTGAAGAGGTGCCACAGGCCCTGTGTCTGGCCGTGGCACAGCCAGCAAATTTGGGTTTCACCTTGCATCATTTTGAATAAGTTGTAGAGGTCCAGCCTGTAGGATATTAATGCCTTAACTGTTTTTGAGTGTTTTCTACTATCTCCTGTTTTGATATCAGAGGGTAGTAGAAAATATTTGATTTTTGATATGGTTCTGAGTTGGAAGTTTTTAACGTGTAGGCTGATGGGAGGTGCCAAAGTGAAGAATCACGTTTTCTTCATTTAACTCTAGAATATTGTGAGCTAGTCTGTCTATGACCAAAACAATCCAAAACAATATGCAATGTAATTAGAACAGAGTAGGGCTTGGCGATATGACCTCAAATCAATATCACCATAAATTGGGCAGTTTTAGCTCAATAACGATAAACGTGCGATAAATCCCTGAGTGCTGTATGGCTTTGCCGTCCAAAAATAACTGCAGGAAATGCAAATTAACTGCTTTTCATTGATGTGAAGATTCGTTGTGAAGATGCAACACTCGCTTTCCTGCATTGCTGATGCGTGGGAGTTAGAACACGGCGCCTTTTATTGAAATGACTGGATACTCTGATCATTTTCGTGTCTGATTTCTTCACTGGTACGATCAGCTCTGCAGAGATTGACGCGTGTCTGCAGCACACTTTGGCAAAATAGACTCTTGACGAAACAGCCGCGCTCAGCCGTTGGCGATCGTGCCCCTTGTGGACCGTAGTGTGTGCTGTGTGAATACGATAACTGACTAGAGTGGTTTCTGAGTACGGTGTAGTGCGTGGCAGTCTCGTTTATGTTTGCACAACAGGACCAACTTTGATTGACGTTACTTCATCTACAGCTGTGTCAGTCGCTTCCATAGACAGTGTAAAACAGGCGACTAGATGGGTGGAGTCACGTGACTACACACCCTGTACCTCATCTTAAAGGGGAATGAACATAATTTTAGGGAATGTAGAGCTGTTTATCACCTGCATAAAAAAAAGAAAGAAAAAAAAGAATAATGTTGCGAGTTGTGAATGATTTTTAATAAAGGGAGAGTAAAAGGAGACCCTGGATAGAACCCTGAGGAACCCCACATGACTTAAGCTGATGCAGAAGTTGAGTTACCATTATTAACAGTGAATTGTCAGAGATTTAGGAATGAAACCTGTTTGGTTCTTGGGTTCTAAGACAAGACAAGATCAGATCCAATCTTACATGTACAAAAAAAGAAATGCCTCTCATATTGATGTTGTTTCCATGGCAATTTGAAAACAAACATATTAGATAAAATGCAGAAATATTAAATGTTGAAGAAGGCCCCTGATGAAGTCAAGCCTGTCATGACAAGCCTTTGTCTGTCTTTTGTTTATTCTCCTGGTACAGAATCACGGGTGCAGAGGAGGTGGAGTCATGAGTGCACAAGAGGCACCCAAACCAGGAGAGGAACAGGCGGATGGTAGCAGTGCTGCCCCAGATGGACCCTCACCAACTGTAGCCCCAAAGCCTAAGAGCCCCAGCCCACCACCTGTCGTAGTAAAGAAAGAGCCTGAGACCTCAGAGACGAGTAATGGGAAAGTAGGCGATGCCAACCCTGCTGAGATCTGTGTCGTCTTGGGTGGAGCTGATGGAGGAGTGAGTGGAGCTGGATCCCGTAGAGCTCAGGCTGAGGGGATCTTTGCTATGGGTACTCCTCCTCCAACAAAGAGCACAGACTCATGCATAGGTGTGTAAAACCACATAAATACATTTAAAGATGTCATTATCTTCCCTGAAAACAAAACACTGGGGTTGTTTCTTTGACCCTGACTTTTTCTAGCCAAACAAGACAACAAACTGCACAGCGTTTCCAAAACTGACATTTTAAACATTCAGCAGCAGCATCTTTTTTCAGAAACAATGTCCTTGTTACTGAGATAATCCACACACCCTGCTGTAAGCCGTTTTAATTGGAAATACTTTTCCTAGACAAAATGGCCCTCGTGAAATGTGTTTACAGCATTCTGTTGCTGTTGAATTTTTCAAATGTCATTTTCCAACCCCGTGGGCACAATTGAAATTCTGTTCACTTCTGTTTTATGCAGTATTTAATTTTTGTTTGCAGCTGAAATCCCAAAGACAGATAAACCTGTGTGGTAATGATCGTTAATATAAGCTTTGCAGAAATCCTGCTTTCATTTAATTTGTATGTTTTTTTCAAATGTGGAAACTAATTTTTATAACTTAGGCGGATAAAGGATTAGATGGGCCCCTACATTTCCGGGTGACCTAATCCATCTTAAACTTAGAGTTAACTTTATAGCTGACATTGCACATTTTTTTCTAGCTAGCTTTAACTCATTTGGAGTTTATCTGAGAAAGTTGAGAATATTAATTCCTGGTTTTGCAATTTTGAGTTGGGCACAATTGAGGATCTCTGACAGCTCACATAATTGCAGCACAATAAACAAAGACTCGAAAATGGCAGCAGGATTATAAAACTCAAACTGACTGGTTAAAAATCCCTTGATTGGCCCTAATACCAGTCTTGGCTCCTGACTTTGATTATTCATATTACAATCAAATAATCCGATTTGTGGTAATTCTACTCTTTCAGGCAACAAAAGCTGGAAAAACCTCTGATTCATAACATGTAGAATTTTATGGAAAGTGACATTTAATTGGATTTAATTGGAGTTTGAATCGCTTTTTGATAGTATTTTGGTTTAGAAGTAATCAGGAGCTAAATGTTTACAGCACTTAGGATCACGTATGCTATAAACTCACTCCTAATCCCACTTGCTTTCTGTGTTTTTTGTGATTATTCTCATGCAGGTTCCTATGTTTGCGGGGTATGTGGGAAGAAGTACAAGTATTACAACTGCTTTCAGACCCACGTCAGAGCACACAGAGGTCAGACACTTTTTCACATGTTTTTGTTTTTTATGAAGAGTACGTCCTATCGATTAAAGAAGTACAATAATGTTGCCATTTGAATTATTTTTGAATTAGAGATATTGATTTAGCTTGCAGAAAAGGTGAGCATTCACTCCTCTTCTCACAGACTTCTCTAAGGCTGACTATTTTTTCTCTATAGAATCAGAGAGCATGGTTGCAGATGGTCTACCCCCGACGCCCAACAGTGAGTAGTTTTGCACACTCATTCAGTGAACACACCAGCTCCAGCACAAGCTGTTTAGTTAGTGCATGGCTCATTGAGCAGACATTGTGCTTCTGTACTTTTTTATCATTCTGCTAAACTTTTTATTTTATAAACCAGAGCTCAACCAGAGTGTAGATCAGACTGTAGCTTCATCTGTTTTTGTTTAGCTAAGAGAAAAGAATAAAAGACACTACTGATTTAGCACGTTTGTGGTTTTGAAAATGTTTCAACATATGAAATTTACTTATAGAAAATGGTGCTGAAAACAGTGCTTTCCTAATTTCAGCGCTGCATTTGATTTTGTGACTTAATTAAATATTTATTAACCCTCAAAGTAACAGATAAATGCAATTTTTGTTAACTTTCTTTTAGTGATTACTTGAAAAATTCAGTCACTAAATGTCGTCAAACATCCTGGTGCCATCATCACAGACATAAAAAATAAAACCTCACCTGTCCCTTAGTCATCTTTTGGTACTGGATGATAAGTGGTCAGTTTTCTGTAGTGTCACGTGCTGCGTAAACATCAGCCAACTGTGCCTCTTCTCATCAAAAATGTTTTCCAGTAGGGGGCGATATGTGAAAAATATGTCAAAATGTTTTTATGGCAGGATCAGGATCTGGATTTCATCTCATTTTTTTTTTAAGAATCATTTATAGCACCATATTTCTTATCCTGCAATCTAAACAATTTTATGCACTATTTTTTCTCTTCTGTCTTTAAGCTAGCCCTGTGTCCTCTGATGTGTTTTTTGAACTCTGGATGTCCATGAACCACATTTTCACATCATGAGAAAAACATTTGTTTCAACACATCAGCTGTGAGAGTTCTTGAGTTTCTGCAGAAAGTACAGAGCTTTAGTTTTCCATAAGCAGCCTGTGCACAGTCCAAATGTAGTTTTTTGAGACGTTACTAGAAATGCTTTGATTTTGTTTGTGCACTTGAAAGAAAATGAAAATGTACACATGATTAAGAATATGATAAATTTCAATGCTTTAATTAAAACATTGTAAAATGAAAGTTAGGGGCTGTATGGAAATGGCGCCTGAGCCTGTTTTCCTCTCAGAGAAAAGATGTCTCTCTAGCTCCAAAATGCACAAAATTGGCCTCCATATTAATATTTTATTCCAACCTTGGTATATGTCTCAATACCATATATTTCTTGGCTTCCAGAAGATCTGCCTTTATGTGACTCAGCAAGCTTATAGCTGTATTATTTACTTGGTCTGTCCTCTGTCTCTCCCATCAGTTTTGTTCCTTCATTATATCTGTCTCCCATAGGTGACATCCTATTATTAAATGCCAGTGAAGCAACATCCAACTTTACCCTAACATTTCTTGCACAACATTTCTGGACACAATGTTCTAATTATCCAGAAGATATTTTGCTGATAAAATCGACTTGGTTACACTTTAACTGAATTTTCCCAGCAGGGCCAATCTTCATGTCCTCACAGCCTAAAAATGTCACACACTGGATCCTCATTGTCAGCAACACCACTTAGACTAAGGTTAACCCTGAGCTGTTGTAAAGATAAGTGGCTGTTTGCAGGTTTTAGGAATGTTGCTCCAACATTTTAGCGGCCTGTATTTATCAGACATCTTAAAAATCACTCCCAGAAATCACTGTGAAAGTTTGATTAGGACTAAAAATACTCCTACCTCAGAGTAGTACTTGAGAGTTATTTATAATGCGTCCTACACTCACACCCAGCAATCATTACATGAATGGGCACATCGCTTAAAAGCAGCAGTATCAACATAGCAGGAAGGAAAGAAAAACAGAAAGTAACCCCTTTAACAACATACATTTTTTTCTGTTTTGTTTAGTAAGGACAAACTTTTTGACCAGAAAAGCTGTGACAGTGTGATAAGTAGGCCACAGAGACGGCTTGGCAAAATGCTGATAGATTAAATTCTTAAGAGGAGGGAACATGCTGTAACGCAGTTTTGGTTGATGGGACATATTTAGACTTTCCTCTTGATAATGACTGGCAGGCCAATTTAAAAATGTAATATCAACATAATCTATCCATGAGAGGTCCAAGAAGTCAAACAAATATGTCACTCACTAAAAATAAAACAGAGGCAGATTGTAAAAAAAAGTTACAAATGGATCTTCAAAAAAAATTCAGGAAATGTTCAAAATGGGATAAGAAAGAAGTGATTACATTTTGGAGGTGATCTGGATCGTCATCTGGATCCAGGATTTTTTCAAAGGATTCTTTATCATTATGAGATAGAGCTGTTTTCACCATACGTGTATAACTAAACCATAAATGTCTGATTGCTTTGCAAAACAACAAAAGACAAGATCACCATCATTTCTGACAAATTTAAAAGTATGATCCAGATCCCGGCAATATTCTGGATACTAAAATATGGAATATGAAATATGTACTGGGTCATCATATTTTTCAACACTGTCAGGTAACAAATTATCGAACAAACCTGCAACTAACACCAAATTGTAACAGACAGTTTGCTGAAAGGTGGTATAACATTAAAGTAGGACTAAAGTGTTGAGTGACAATCACAGTATGCTTGGTGGAGGTTTGTGCTCTCTGAGTGCTTTTCTAGTTTTCTTTTTAATTCAGTACAAAAATGGAACATGTTTTTCAGCATGTCAGGGTAACAAAAAGAAAACAAAAAAAAAACATAAAGTAAGTTAAAACCACAAAAATTCAATTTTCAGTAAAATCCCCAAAGGACAGGCAAACTGGACCAAGTATAAAATTACATAAAACTATAGAAAATAACCAAGCAGAAATAAACTAGTGATGATGGTGCCAAAATGAGAAAATGAAAATGTTGTCACCTGAGATAATAGGAGGCTTATCTTATCTTAGTGTATAATAGGGTTGCAAAGGGGTGTAACATTTCAGAAAACATTTCAGAAACACCTGACAAAATCAATAGCCTCCTTTGAAAAAAAGTCAACCTTCGAAAGAAAATTAAGCCACAACAAAATCAACCTGGTTTTCTAGTTGCTTTGATTCGCAAAATATTCCTCGCCACAGGAGAACTCTGAAACAGCACAGGAAAACACACGTTGTGGTGTTGTGGAGGAGTTTTGGAGTTTGCAGAGAGTATTTTGGGGGCCCTGCTTGAATAAAATTTCTGTAGTCTTGACTTTGTGGGTGTTGGGACAAAAAATAGAAGGGATTTGGCAGAGCTGTGTTGTTTCCAGCACCTGAGATGCTCAAATTTGACGCAGAACAAAATGTTTGACTAACAAATCATGTATTCAAATCATTACAGGTTGTGTCACAGTAATGTATAATACTGAAATAGAGGATTTTACTACTCCTTGAACGTTATCCCTTTCGTTATTTTGGTTGCCAGGTTACAGAAGAAATGCAGGTTATTAACATGTCATTACACGGTAATAAAGCAGGAATGTGTGCTATCATATGTTTGTTGGGTTGAGACCAGGTTGAAAGTTACCTGCTTGCGCATTTCCTCCCATTGCAACAAAACTAGCAGAAGCAGAAAATGTAGTCTGCAGTTTTGGTTTCCTTTCACTCTCCTATAAAACTCTTTATTTCAAAGAGATTGAAGACAAATTGCAGCTTTTAACATATTTACATTTAACTTGTTTGGCATACATATTCTTTAGTTTCTGTGTACTTTTCTTTCTTTTTTTTTTTCTACCACACTTAATTCAAGAAGAAATTAAATCATTACTCCCACTTCTCCCAGCTCTCTAAGGGATTCATCAGCCTGTTTGTCTCATTTATCTGATCTCATAAAGCTCCCTCTGTCACAATCCAATCCATTCCTATGCATTTTAATCTCACTGTGTTTGTTCATGTATCGTGGTTCTTTCATACCACTGTTTCTGCGGCACTATTCAGCAGAATTCTTCACACAGCAATCCAGATTTCACTGCTCTTCAGTGCTGGTAGCTCTACCTGCCTCCTTGTGTATCAGCCACAGATAAACAATGCTGGTCCCTCTTTCATCTCTTGCTCTGCAGGTAGCTTCCGATACTCCTGTGACATCTGTGGCAAGAAGTATAAATACTACAGCTGCTTCCAGGAGCATCGTGACCTGCATGCAGTGGATGGTAAGCCTAAAGTACTCTGAAATTTTGCGCGACACTTTTTCCCCCTTTGAAACTTAATGCCATGAACTGGAGAGTCATGGACTGTGTGAGTGAGCTTCCCATTTTTCACTTCCCTCTCACTGCAGAATTTCTATTTTGTGCAGGAGCAACAAAAACCTTGTAGTGTAAAAAAGTCAGGACCCCAGATGTGCATAAAAAACAGACTGGGAGAATAGTTAATACTTTTTCTTTTAGGCTTTTATTGGCTTCATTGTTTCAGGAACAGTCTGTCTTCTCCTAAAAGTTCAGGCTGGTCCTGATTTAAGATGTCCTTTGAAATTCAAACTGTTATTTTTTCATGTAGATAAAGCTCATTGGTGCTGGTTAAAGACATCTTTTGATCTCTTATTATGTAAAAGTAATTTTTATTCTTTTTATTTAACATTTTACAAAGTAACAACAACACATTTATCAAGACAAGTGTCAAGGTCGCTGCTGGTGATAATATAAAACCTTAGCTCCAAAGTAATGACTAACGATAATAACTTTCTTTGTAAAGAACCTTTAAAAACATTTGTTTTTTTGCTTCATTTTTTACAACACTTTTGTGAACCGAACACATAAAATTCTTAGAAAAGAAAAGTAAAGACAAAGAGAGAGAAAGATTTAAAAGATGAAACTGATTAATCAGGCCTCGTGTCCTTGGGCAGGTCTCTCCAAAGTCGAGGGAGACTAAACCTTAACATAATGTAAAATAGAGTAAAATAGAATATAGAACAGGATGGAGTTACAGGTCTGTGAGAGCCAGAAATCTTGCTTGTTTGTGGATAAACAAATACTTATTTTACACCATAATTTACAAATAAATTCTTAAAAAATTCTACAATGTAATTTCCTGGATTTTTTTTCTCATTTTGTCTCTTGTAGTTGAAGTGTACCTCTGATGAAAATAACATACCTCTCTCATCTTTCTAAATTTGAGAACTTGAAGAATTAGTGGCTGACTTCATACTTTTTTGCCCCACTGTGTGTTTCAAATTAACTTTATAAGTGAAGAAATTTTCGTCAAGGTTGTTTCTTATCGTTACACAGCTCTCAGTGTTTTGCAGACCTTTAAATGCCATCAAAGTCAAAATCAACATGAAAGGTTCAAGGTTTCACTGACAGGCAAATGACTCTCCTCTTTCTACCTTCTGCCCTGACCTTCTTAGACCCATACGAACAGGTAGTGTTACCTGTGGATGGCCTTAAAGAGGAGGAGCCTGTTGAACCCTACCAGAAAATCGGACCAAGTAAGACTGTTTGATGCACTTCTGTAGTTGCTAACACAGGTATTCAGTGCAATTGGAAATAATTAAAGAGCCAAAAATTGGGATTTTTGCACACTGACACATAATTTTCTCACGCTTGTGTTGTTTTATTTTTAAGGAAATATTTTGACATTTGCCTGCTTGGTATTAACATTCTAAAATAGGTTGTAGCTGCCTTCATAATCCCTTGGATTATTCTTAACATGTCACACAGGCGGACAGTCTGTGGTCCACCTGTGTCGGCGTTAAGTCAAGCCAGGTCGCTTTTGTCCGACCATTGGACACACTCAGTAGTGAATGACTCTAAGTCATGGTTATGATCCTTAAAGTAAAAAATACACTAAGCATATGAGCTAACTCCACACTGGAAAGGTTTCAGAACATGAGTCCAAAAGTCCTCCTTCGCAGGGGAAAAAGCACTCGCCCACCTCTGCAGAGACCGTGGGTTCTACCGACGGCAGCGGGTGTCCCTTCAAACACAATTGGCAGTGTTCGCAGGTGGGAAGCCTGCACTTGTCACTGCACTAATGACTCCTATTGATTGGGGGGTTATTATGAACCTCAATGCACTATGCAGGGAGACTTTGGATTTCTGATACTGAGGCACTGCTAAACGTAAACTTTCTGAATTGTTTGGAAAACACCAGAATCTCTAGCTCCTTCCTCTTTTCCACCTCCTCTTTTCTGCTTCTGATGAAATGAGAAATAATTAACCAAATAATCATTTTTTTAACATCTAATTGGATCTAAATTGAAATGTCAGGTTTTTATGACATCATGGATGTAACTGTAATCATAGGTTTGAATGTGTGTCCTCTTGTCTGCAGAAACGGGGAGCTACATTTGCGAGTACTGTGGGAAGCAGTACAAGTACTTCAACCCTTACCAGGAGCATGTTGCTCTTCACACACCACTGGGTGAGCCTCAGTTATCCGCAATACCCGGTTTATTGAAATGTAAGATTTTAAGAGTTCCCTCTTCACTCATTTTCTTTGCACAAAGATTCAATCTCATACACACATATCAGCTTTTAGGATTCTGTTTTGGTGTTTTCACGTCTTTGTAAGGATAAAATCTGTATTTCCACTTCTGAAGTCACTGGTTTAAGGCAAAGCTCTGAGATTTAACTGACTCTGTAAATGTGTCTTTGATGTGTAGGCTCCTTTGATTTGAAGGCATCACGGGTACCTGAATGCGGAGGCATTGATATGAGTAAATTTGGCCACAGCCCAGCTGCTAAGATAAAAAGTAAGCACAGTTTCTTTTGTCTGATTTTTCTTTCTTTTTTTTTTTTCACAGGTTGAGGTGATTGAGCTGATACTTCGTAATCTGAATTTAGCACAAAAGTAGAGAAACTTTTATTTGGTAGATTATTTCTTTGTTGTGACATCGCTTCTGGACACTTAATCTTATCTTGTTGAAAAACCTTTATTTGTAGTTACTTTGCGAAATTCCCTTTTAAATGGCGCCACATTTGCAAGGAACAAGCATTTGATGTGATGAGCAGCAGAGCTTAGTATGTTGGTTGCAGCATGAAAATTTTGCCAATTCTCTCGGCCAGTGCTGAACAGCTTAATGTGATTTTGCTATTGACTCTTGTTTTGAGCTTCTGGTGCCTCATTGGAAGCACCTGTGAGCATGTGCGCTGCCACAGTGGTCACTTTGTGTCTGCTTTAAGAATTACCACGCCAAGTTAGACTGATCTGTATGTAGCAACCTTGCGCTGTTTCAAGTGAGTCCTTGGTACCATCTCCAAAGTAAAGGACAAGTTCCACACAAGGGAGGATGTTAGAGACAGGCCTTAAAGAAGAAGACACCTGAACCTGTCAGCGATTAGGAACTGAGGCTGTTGGGCATTGGCCGAGAAGATCTGGAAGAAATTTAATCAGCACAACCTATACAGTCCGCTCTGTTGCTGATCCTTCAAATGTATGTTCCTTACAAATATTGCACCATTTAGAGTGAAATAAACACCATTTCCAACAGTATAAGATTTATTGCCAAGAAGCATTGTTACAGCAAAGAAATAATCCACCAAACTCAATTTTTTTAACTTTTATGTGCTATGTTTAAAGTGGTTTGTTTCCTTAGCCTCTTCCTGCAGTTTAACGTATTAAAAGATCAAATTAAAATACCTTTCATTTTTTAATTTGGAACGTAATACTTTGAGTTAATCATGGTTTCAAAATGAAGAAGTTTTATACTGTTTCAAAGAAGTCAGGAGAAAATGATCCTAGATTGATGATTAAACATCATTAGAAACTGTTAAATAACCTCTTTTCTTAAAACGTTGGTTTCACTCTGGATGTCTGCTGAGCAGCTGCCTCTATGTTAACAATGATACCGACACAGAAAGGTTTGAGGGCAAGGAGGGCCACGGTAATTTACTAGACCTGCTGTTAGGGCGTATTGGAAATTTATAAGAGCATAGCTCACTGTGACTGAAGTGTGCTACACTGAGAGAGTGGAAACAGGATTTAAGTGAACCACAAGAGATTGAGTTAAAGGTTCTGGGTCACCTTGTCGCTGTATTTGTGGCAACGGTGCTGGAAACTATTAAGCATGGGTGACATTTAAATTCTTGTTTATAATCCTTTTGAGTTTAGTTTTGGTAGAGATACACAAATTCTGGGTTTGATAAGAATGTTTTTTCTGGTCAAATTGAACTTAAAGATACTTTTTAAAATAAAGATACATTTTGAACAATTACTGTTCTACATGCATTTTTTTACCCCTTCACTGCTTCATGAAAAGTTTTTCAGCTGTCCTAGATCATTTTTTCTCCCAAACTGGTTCTATATTTTGTAGTTCATGACACCCCCCTCTATCTTTCTGCTAAGAAGAGCTCTGCCATAAAGAACTATTTAAAGCGTGGCACACTCACATGGTAGAAGTGGGTCAAAAAGATGGAATGAAGAGGAGGAATTAAACCCATATTTAAATGTAATACGAACATTCGGATCCTTTTGTCATGGCTGTTAGCTGGATTGATTTGCACGCTCCAAACTAGTTAAGATTAATAACTTGCATGTCTCGGTTTCTGCTCCGTCTTCTCTGTTGTGTGGGGTCGCATCTCCAAATTATAAACATCACTTTCCATTAACTTGTCACTGATTGTTTCTCTGGTGTTTTCACTTTCAGACAGTCCATTCAGGCGGAAGCTGCAAAATGCAATTCAGTCTAGTCTGGTTGACACAAACAGCTCGCAGAACTCAAGCGGTGAGCACTGAGTCACTTACTTAATGTGGTCATTTGTGCACTTGTGAGGAAATGTATCGTTTCTGCACGAACCGTGAAAAGTATTTCCAGTTTCTCGGGCTGGAAATGGAGATGGAGATGGAGGGGGGAGTAGAGGATGTAAAAAGGTTTATGTGACCTACCTTACATCAACTGTCACTATATAAAGCTCTACTCTGAGAGCTCCATTATTATTATTATTCCAGCCCATACTCAGAGCCTGAAAACAGAGACCTTGTTGAATAACATGTTGGATCACCTTTGGCTCTGATAACAGCTGCTACAAATCAAAGCTCTGACCCAAAAATAGACTTGCAATTAAAGAGCCTGAAAACACATTTCCTTCAGCAGGCTTGTACTGTAAGTTCTGCTGTCCTACATGAGCAAAAAAAAACAATCTGCTTAAGTTCCAAATCTTTAAGTTTTCTGTTTGTGTCCTTTTGTCTTTGACAATCATACTGGTTTGAAGTAGGCTGAGATTAAAGGTGAAGGGAATGTATTTCTGTGCTCTTGATTTGCCTCATTTGAATCACAATCTGATGATTGTGTGCTGTGAATTTCCTTTTTTGGCTTTTCTGCACAAACAAACCACACTAACTCCTAAAAATACCACCTAAAGGATGTAAATATTTTCAGGCCTAACCTCAATTGTTTTTTTAGTCCAGAATATCTCAGAATGTAATGACGATTTTGAGACTGAGATGCTTCAATCTCATAATGTTTTGGTGCCAAATCAAGGACAGTACATGTTTGAAACAAGAGACAAAAAGGAGAGAAAGGAGAAAAAGAGAAAGGCCAACAGTGCCTGCAGATTTAACGCCCCCATTATCCTCTTGTCCTCAGGAACTCCGAGCCCTCTGGTGGCCAGCACCTTCGTCACAGCCCAAAGTAAGACCAACCCCACCTACCTGTCAGAACAAAAAATATGCATGCTGTTCCCTTCTCATTTTACCTTTTTTATTTTTTTAATCTATCACAATTTAGTGCAAGTAGTTTCTCTTTAAAATACTTTAGATTTTCTACTTTTTACTTTGTCATACTGTCTCATGGAAAGCAGACTTAGAGAAGCTGCAGCACTTCTTTGAATGTCTTGTGATGTAACGATCAGTTTTTTTTATTCTTTTCCGTCTTTGTTGGAGGGAATCCTGTAATTTACAAAGTCCCTGGATCAGATTCATACCAGGATTGTTATGACACAGTTGGCGCCTTCAGCATCCAGGCCATGGTTGCAGTAACACAAAAAATTTAGGAAACACAAATCACAGAGAAACTGGTGGAATTGGTGAAAGTGACTTTCAACTGATGTAGCAATTTAGGGTTACCAGACGCCAGTAGGTGTAAAGATGCACAGTGTATATATATTTTCTGCTCTGACAAAGAGTCAACACTCTTCTGGGCCTTGTGATTTTTTAGAACCCTACACTTGTGGTGCCTGTGGCATCCAGTTCCAGTTCTACAACAACCTGCTGGAGCACATGCAGTCCCACGCTGGTGAGTCCACGACTACTACTGCATGTTGAGCTCAGCAAAGATTAAAGCAGGATGTGAACACACCAAGGGGTGGCTGCAATGCACGTGGAAGTCTTTTTAATCCCAATTGAGACAGAAGCATATTTATTTCATACAACACAGCACATGTATTTAGAGTTTAAAGAACTATGAAAAAAAAAAACCACCAAATGTTGGTTGTTGGAGATCTGGTTCTGAGGCTGCTGGTTACAGTTTTCAGTGCATCATACATGTAATCTTACGTGCTCAGTAGGTGTACTGTCACCTGTTAAGTTTGAAAGGAAATGCCATAAAAACACCAATTCCAATTTCATGCAACCATAGCTGAAAGTCATGACAAAATCATACCAGTATACAAACAAACATTGTTTCAGCAAGGAGAACAAGCAAATACCCGTCTCTGAGAAAGTGTAACCACAAAATGTTTTCATGTGCAGCTTTTTATCTTTCAATTTATCCATGTATGTAGTTAGATTTCCACAGTCATCACCTTGGAGTCTCAGCCCATTTAGACTGGGTACAACATTTACATGTATTTACCTTCAAGGCTGGATGCTACACATGCGCGTCTATCACTTTTCAGACCAGATGCTATGTGGAGTAAAAACCAATTCTAACTTTGAAATTACCTGAAATTACCTACATGTCACATCCGGCCTTAACGGTAAAAGCACATTAATGTTTCATCTGGGCTAAATGGGCTAAATGTGGTTGTTCTGGCCACAGCAATGCTAATATACTCACTTTTAACTTGTTAAAGTTGCTGTGAGGACTTTATGAGTAATCTTGAAATATTCTGACTTTCATGTATTTGCCTGTTCATAATCCACAGTTTTAAAAAAGATGATCAGCGCCAAAACCCATTTATGTCACATAAATCAAAAGTCCCAACCATGACACTACCCCAGCCAGCAGAGTTTAGCCCTAAGAAGCAAGATCTGTCCTTTTTCTTAAAGAAAACAATCTCTTGGATTTGTTTTGTGGCAATGCTGGACACTGGAGCTGAACTGTCAAAAAAGGGACAGAAGACAGCAAAACAGGAGAGTGACAGAGCGTAGGAAAACACAGGCTAAGCTTTGTCGCTTTGCATCTTGCAAAAAGTTGACTTCAACAAAGAAAGTGGTGCTAAAAAGAGGATATGCTCTCCATTCATTTGCTTCTGAAACAAATGCCCACCTTGGGTAAAGGTGCTCATGGGAGACAGAGTCTTTAAACTGTAAAAAAGTATACAAATCTGGGTAATCCTCACAGTGCCTTTAATTTGCATGGTTAGTTTAAAATCAGTTATTTATAAAAGGCAGATTCAGGCAGTTTGAGTAGTGTTTCATTACCTTTTAAGTTCTTGTTTTTTTCTTCACATTTTCTTTACTCAAAACACTTTTTTCCCTATTAACTATTTGGTATTTTCTCCTTCTTTCTCTTTTTTTTCACCCAAGCTGACAATGAGAACCACACCAAAGGCGACTCTCCTAAAACCTCCTCTGTCTCTGGTCCTCAAGAGCCACTGTGGAGAGGTTCTCAGACTCAGGCCCCGGCCCCGGCCCATCCCTCAGTTAAACTACAAATCCAACCTCAAAGTATCACCCAGAGAAATCACACTGTCAGCCGTAAGCAGATTTTTCAAAATGTTATAGTATTTATAAGTTCCATCTCCTTTTTTTTAAAAAAAAGAAGATTTAGTCACGTTGTTTAAATTCTTTTGCTGTCTGTGCCAACAGAGAATAACGGGCTACCTGAGAAGGAGCGTCAGCAGGTGGCCGAGCGTCTCTTACGGGTAATGTGTGCAGACCTTAGCATGCTCAACGTGCTCAACAGCAAGGATTTCCTGAAGCTGGCTCAGACCCTGGTGGATACAGGTGCTCGTCATGGAGCCTACTCAACCCGCGATGCTTTTGGCAACATGAGCACCTTGGCGCTGCGCCAGCTGCCCCGCATGTACAATCAAGTCAAAGTCAAAGTTACCTGTGCTCTGGGCTCCAACGCTTCTCTGGGCATCGCTGTCACCTGCCACTCCCAGACCTCAGGTCCTGATGCGTGCTACGTTCTTACAGCCTACCAGGTGGAGGGGTCCAGACTGAAGCGTTACGTGCTTGGTGTGAGGGAGGCCGAGCTGAGGGAGGGGCCCGAGCAGGTTCACCACTGGGTGCAGAATGTGCTGTCTGAGTTTGTGATGTCAGACATCCGCACTGTGTACGTCTCAGAGCCCAAAGTGTGGGCAGCAGGGTTTGCGGGTTCACCTCTCAGTGGAGGGCGTGGGAGAATATGCTTGAGATGCGCCGGGTGTTCTCTCGGCGCTGTCGTCCAGGCTGTTCTCGGGAAACGCAGCCTTCAGGCTCGAGGTCTTCACGAATTAGCCGAGCTTCTCTCCACATGCCGAGACATCGCCTCTTCCTCATCGCTGGCTCTTCGTGAGGAACAGTTCACCAACATGTCAACAAGCACAACAGAGGAAGGTACACAGAGCAGTGCAGCACAATGCCCAACCCCGCCATGCTGGGACCGCATGGCCGAAGCTCTCCTGCAAGTCCATGCCCACTTTGAGCACATTTGTGAAGCGTATGGACGCAGTAAGGCAACAGCTCCGATCCTCCAAGGTCTCAACAAGCATCTGCTTGGTACGCTGGCCTGTCTGCTGTCTCCTCTGCGTCTGGCAGCTCTGGAGCTGAGCAGCCAGAGGAGACCCACCTTACAGCAGGTGTTACCTGTCTACCTACGCCTGGAGAAGTTTTTCACATCAAAGGCTGGAGAGGCTGGAACCGGAACAGCTAGCAAACTGTGCCACTACTTTCTGGAAGCACTCAAGGAAAATTTTAAGGTACAGAAGCTTTTTATGGTACCAGTATAAAATCTACTTTCAGTAATGGTAACATTAAAATGAAGGAAGGTAAAATGTTTTTCTGATTTCAGGTTGAGCGAGCTCATCAAGTTGCTATGGTGCTGGACCCACAACTCAAGCTGCGCTCTGTGCCAGCCTACCAGCATGAAGACATCATTTCCCGCGCTTGTGAAATGGCCGCTGAAAACAGAGATGGAGGATTGTCCGGTGGCGGAGGCGGCTCAGGTGGCGAAGAGCGAGACACTGATGGCCCACCAACCCCCAAAATCAGCCGCATAGAGGGAGGAGGAGGAAACAACGGCAGCACCTCAAGGGGAAACTCTGACGGTTCTGGCCAAGTCAGGCAAGAGATTTTCCAATACCTGGCTGAACCTCTTCTCCAAGGCACACCTGACCTCTTCCAGTACTGGAGCTCAGCTGTCGGGGACAAGTTTCCCAAGTTGTCTCGCTTGGCTCTGTGGCTGCTCGCCGTGCCTGCTGTGGGCATCCGCAGTGAATGTGTGACTGTGTGCGAGCAGAGTCTGGCGATGAAGAGGAGGCAGCAGGTAACCGCTGAAGAGATGAACAAGCTTATTTTCCTGCGCTCCAATATGGGCTAGAAAAACCAACCCTAACCAACCAAACCTTCACCTCCAACCAATGACTGAGGACTTTTATTTATATACCGTAGGGTTAGACTTACTGTAAACTTAACTGTGTTTGGAAACTAATATACTTCTCAAGACAAATACTTACAGGAAACTCACGTTGTACAGGTCTCAATCACCCATAAAACAACACGGCTTATTCCATGTTTTCTACGGAGAAAGGACTGTTGTGAAATATTATGGAAAAAAGTAGGGGTGGAACGGTTAATCTCAAATTGTCCTGTTTGTTTGCCTCCCACAGTTTGGGGATGCACACAAACGCAGGATCAGCTTCAGTCATATCACAGCCTGTAGTTTGAATTACTCCAGCCTAAAGGCTCTAATGCTGTTATTCTCTCTGGATGGCAACATATTCAGGTAAAGTCAGCTTTCACTGCTTGAAACGACCGTCATAAACCTCTGAAAGGATACAGGAAGTTAGGAAAGTATTGTTTCAGTTGGAGTACGACAAAAACTTCAAGTGGTGAATCCTCACTGCCAGTGCACCTCTGACAATGAACTAAACCAGGTTTATGATTTACTCACAAGCACCGCTTTCACGTTTTCATCCCATCCAACTGGATGCCTGCTTCAGTGGCCTAAATATGTAGCTGTGCATCATTTGCATGCGCTGCTCTGCATGCATTCAAAGCGGCTGATAAAAGATTAAAGATCGTATGATCTTTCCCTTTCTGTTGATGTTAGAAATCATGAGGAGAAAAAAATAAACCCAATAGCGTTTTTATTTTCTGTCTGAATTGAACTTAAAAGGGTCTTTAGCTGCTAGATATGCAAATCAGACAGATTTGCACAGAAGGGCCAGTTACATCAAGTCAGATTGTGAAAACCATCAAGCTTTGGGTTTATTTTTTTACAATTTGTTTTTAGCTATGAATGTACCACCAAAGCTTTTGGCACCCAATGAAAATAACTGAGCCAAATAAGCCAATTTTGCTCTTGTTGCTTAATTTCTGTCGTTATTAATTCTCCCATCTTGGCCTCGGACTCAAATTAATCTTCTCAAAACAAGTAACAAAAAACATTGCGTTACATTGTGAAAGTCATTCAGGCCTTAATTACCCTAAATTTGATTGGAACAAAATTTAGTTCAACAAATAAACACAATAATCTCAATTTTATTGTTATTTTAGCTTAAAGAAAGATTATTTTTGGTAGAATTAACTGATTTGGAAGCCTTTTCGAAATCTGTTAGATCACAAACAAGGAAAAAAGTGTTTTGTGAAATAGCTCAACAAAAACCCTTTTTTTGAGGAATGATTATTTTTGTAATTCACAAATCATAAGAAAAGCAGTTAAATTTGAAAATAACATTAACCTCTTAAGACCCAGCGTCCACAAATGTGGACATTACATTTCTGCCTCTCACGCCCATGATACTTCATTTTTTTAAACTTTGACCTATTAGCCACATTTAGGGACACTGCCAGCATCATCTTTTGGTTGAATCACAACATCACACCCATTTTAGTAAAAAAAAAAAACCCCAAAAAACCCAAATGTATTTAAGTATACCAACACTGCTAACAAACAACTAATAAAGAACTCATTACACAAGTAATCAAACTTCCTGTACAATGACCAACTGTAGTTATACTTATCAGGTCTTACTTATCCCATATAGTAAGGAGAACTAAAAAATGGCATACCAGACAAAAGCTCAGGTCTTTAGAGGTTAATATGTCCGAGCTGTTATTGAGCTTCCATGTAAATTATATTTTGATAAGAATAAAACTTTACAGAAGGCTAAAAAAATGTTTTTCTCACCTGTCAGAAACCTGCAATTTTCTGAGAAGCAAGAAATTAATAAAAAATAATAATCGCCAGTAAAAAATAAATAAATAAAATAAAATTGCTCTGTTCAGGAGTGAAAGTAAAGAAACTGTAATTTGGCAATCAAAAAATAAAAAATTGCTTTATTTTTTCCCCTTTTATTGTAAAACAGTACATTTGAAAAGTAATGACCAACATAAATAATTTAAGTATTAAAGATATAATTTTGATTAAATAGCATACACACACTGGTGGATTAACCTTTACAGCAACAACACATTTTTTTTTTTTATAATTAGAAAAACGAACACCTTACACTGAGTGGTGGGCTTACAAATTTGTCAAACACGATAAATTAGTCACTGCAATCAGTGAACACCCCAAGGATGATATCAGTCAAAAGGTCAGCAGTTGACGTTTCGTTCAGCTTTGCTGTTCTGACAGGAAATCAAACATGACACTGGGTAACTAAATCAAACTTCTGTTAATGTTTAATGGTACAACCCAGCTAATGTCACTAATTACACAGAAATGGCGCCATGAGGCTGTTAGTCTGTCTGGTTTGATGGTAATTCAGGAATATCACCATGTCACATACAGTCCTCTTTCAGTTGCATTGATACGGAAAATGTTTTTCTTGTGCTTCCCTCTCAGAATAATATTATTAGCCATCAGTTTGTTAACTCATAAGCAAGGATTGATCTCATAGCATGAGTCTTTGTGCTGTTTCTCACTGTGCATGCATTTGTGACTAATCCATAGGAAAGTTATTTCTTTTTCTCATTTTCCATCACATACATTGTCTTCCTCACATAAGCTACAACTGTCCATTTTATAGGCAATAAGCTTTATCCTCCAACTTTATCCACCACAACGACTGTTCACAAAGCTCCTACAGGTCATTACAAAAGGTAAATTATTTTCTCTCTTTGTGAAATGAACGGGATTTTCTCAGGAATGAGTGCACCCTAGCCGGCACCCACAACTCTTTTTCCTCACTGTACTGAAAAAAACACACCTAACTGTGACCTCAAAGCTGCGATATGAACTGAACCGCGACTTTTACGAGACGTTCCACCCCGAGCTCAGTTAGTGCCATTCGCAACAAACAAGGCGACTCAAAGCAAACGCATCACTGAGAGATTATTGTTTTATCAGGATGAAGCAAATTCTGCCAGTACATTCTCTTGAGTCAACACATGCATACGAATGAAGCGGAGTTATTTATTTTTTTATGGATTGTAGTATACATTTACATGAGACGATACCTCCGGAATGACTTGGATGAATGGATGTTATGCTGTAAACAAGTTTGTTGCCCTTGGTACTAAACGTTAAGTACGAGTGTGTCATCTCTGTTTTTGGGCCTTAAGTCTCTTAGGTCATGTGATCACCTTAGATCCTTCAATCAGAGCTGACCTCATGCCTTTTTATTATTATTATTATTATTATTATTATTATTATTATTATTATTATTATTATTATTAATTGCCTTCTTTTTTCATCTTTCTGAAACTTGTGTTTATTTTAATCTGTTTCACTCCTGTAGAATCAAAGGGACTTCTTGGGTTGGAAACAGTGTCCTCTAGTGGTCAAATGTAGACATGGACACCTGTGGTATTAGTTCAGTGCATTGTGCTGAAGTCCTCAACCTTGAGAAGGTCTGAATTAACCTAACGTGCTTTTTTTTTCTGATTCATCTGCTAGTTTGAACAACCGGTCAGGAAATATTGCAACAATGAAATCACTCAAGCACAAGCACCCGCTGTTTTCTACGCCAAAATCAAGCATTAGACGCTTTATATCATGTCTGAAATGATCATTTCTCAAAAACATATCATGATATTGTGACAGGTTTCTCAGACTTAGGTCCCACTACAACTTAGTATACAGTCTTGTGACACTTCTGCCTCAGTCTCCTCTTCAGTACAGGTTTTAGTCTTTTAACAGACACATTCAGGCATCTTTTGAATCACTTCTTATTTATGTAGCGCAAAACCACAACACGGTCATATCGTACACTTGACACATTGCGCAAGGGGGTGTACCATAAAGTTTAGAGGATGAGGCATGTCTTTTGAACTGTCAGCCGCGGTAGGAAGAAATATACTTGAAGCTGTGCAGTTATAGTTACAACCATCTACTATACGTGCACCGTGAAAGCATTTATTAGATGGTGAACATATTCTGAAATATTTCCACCTCTTATCTCGTTTTCACCTGTTTGCAGGTTGTTAGAACTTCATCAGGTGTAGTTGACTGACTTTACAGGGAAAATGTGGGTAAGAGACTAAACATGAGGGGATTGGATGAGTCTACATTGTTTGATTATCTTATTAATCATATATCTAATCTTTAAAAAATGGTTTGAATGACTACTTTCCTTATTTAAAAATAATTTATTTACTGTGTAAAAGGTTGTGGTTGTACAACTGGCTCACGATGACTGTAGCCCCTCTGAAAGATCTCAATCGCAAACAAAAAACGAAGAAGAAAGTGTGGTTCTAGGAGATCTAGAACCAGAGAAAAGCAAAGTGACTGTCCGTTGTCAAAAGTCTCTGTGAAGAACTTCTTTGAGATAAGAAAAGAAACTGAAGTTGAGTGCAGTTGAATAACATCAATATGCAACAACTCATAAAAAGCAAATGGGCAGTGACTTATTGATTAATGCACGCAGTAAACGCAAACCGGAGCAGAGTTAGAGCGGTTGTCTTGTTAAGTTGTTTTTCTTTACAGTGGACCTAGCTCCGAACTCTTATCTGGCACCAAGGGCACCAAGCCCGACTGGTTTTAGTTGGGCCTTGTTTGACCTTGCCCGTTAATGTGAACATTTGCGCTTCTATTCTCTTCCCTCTGATCAAATTAGCTTCAGACAGTACAGACAACACAACCTAAGAGAGGAAAACCGTATAGTCGGTATAATATGTTGACTTGTAGAGTTGTGTGCAGACTGAAAAACAAAACAAACATACAAAAACTTTCGACTCCTGACAAGCCCTCAAAGTTACGCCCAGGCGAAACTCAAACAAGGCTTTTATCTAACTAGCGCATGGGCCTTAACTTTTGGTGGGTTGATGAGTCCACCTTGATGTACACCATGCTGGTGCACTTGGCCTCAGGGGCTATCGAACAGCATTAAGGCTTGAAATACCCATCCTTCCTATGTTTAAGTCTTAGGCGTCCTATTTATTGGGAATGGAATAAAACCAGTTCTGTGATTTTGCTTAAATAGTAAAATTGTTTTCACATATTTTTTACGAAGGGATAGTACCAGACCTGCAGTTCTTGACCAAGGTCTACTTCTGAAATTATGTTGGTCTGCTAAAGTTCAGTCGCTCTTCCTTCGACATCACTTCTAATTTTATCTGACAAAGTAAGTTATGAATAATGTAACTTCTTAATAAGTATAAGTTCATAACCAGTTTGTGATACATGGCGTACGTAGTGTTTTCATCTTTGTCGAGCCAGCTTTCTAATTTCGACCTCTCTTTATGGTACACCCTCCAGGTTTAGGGAACACTCTTCTTGGAAGTTCACTGTTGTATCTTTGACCTTACAGATCTGCTTTTGTTGGTACACAAACGGGCTACAGGGACAGTTCACTGTTATGGAAAGTAGTGAGTCAGTACACTGCACATGGGACATTTAAGGGCATCCAAGGAAAGCCAAGAACAGATAAAGTGCTTAGTGAAGAGTCTTTTCAGTCTGTTGTCTGTCACTATGAAGTTAGTCAGCTTTTAAAAGGTCTAAAATGCTTCAGAATCTTTTTACCTCCATCAACAGTTCAGTGTTCAGTGTTCTTTAACACTTGTCTCTTCTTGATATGTAACTTAACACCACACTGAGAAGCAAAGTTCCTCCTCTGTCCTCAGAAATGTGCCCTCTTCTCCCTAGTGGTGATGTCAGTGTCTACCTGTAAGTCACTGCAGCCAGGAGAAGTTCAACCACTAGAGGTCAGCAGAGATTACATTCTCAGAGGGTGTTAACGTTGCTCTTCAAGGCTTTTTAAAACATGTCTAATTGTTCTTTTTACTCTGAGATTCTGAAAAGAAACATTTATCCAGGTTTGAACAGTGCTTCTGTTACTTTTCTGAGGGAAGAAAGACGTCAATGTGCTGATTTTGCGTACCTGAAATCAATCTGTCTACTGCTGTTTCACACTTAATGTATCTCACACATTTATATTTTGGTACAAACAGAAATTGCTGTAAAATATATTTTAAATTTGATTTATTTAGAGCACCAATCCAATGTTTTACCTCAGTACTCAGAAGGTAATCGTGTTATTCAGAGATTGGAAATCAGCTGTTGAAATGCGCTGATTCAAATTAGTCAAATATAGTCAAAATACTGTACATTGGTTTGCCGTTGAAGCAGTGATGCTCATTTGAACTGATGAAGGGATTTTTCTTACAGTTTTTAAATAAGTATTTTAAATAGAATATACTCTGGGACAAAACGCCATTGTTGACACACTGATGTCAACTTAATTCTACTCAGAAATAGCGTTTTTCTTCTTGATTTAATGAGATTATATCTAAGATATGCATGCTTTAATAAGATTACTGATATATAAAGTAAGAGTCAACATGATTCAGTTACATCTAAAGACAAACACTGGTTAATGAGTTACCTTCAAATCGCTCTTTTCAGGAGTCAGATAAACAACCTGGGCTGGATCTGAACCCCTCGAGGGTGGGAGTAGCGACGCTGGTGATGGCTTGGTGTTTCTGGGTTGACATCATCCATTTCAGAGGATGTTTTCTGTAAATACAGGAGAACTGCTGTTTTTATGCCACAAGGGGGAGCCTTCATTTCAGAGATACAGTAGGGAACACCAATAACATTATACCTCTCTTTTCTACAGTAGCATTTCAAAAAGGTTTTGATATAATAGACAACTCAACTTAGATACTGTTATAACTCAGCTGTAAGTTTTATTTTGTTCCAGGATTTTAACTTATTCAGATAATAATTGTAAAATATGGTATACGAATGCTAACATGGAGATCTGTTCTGTTTTAACTATGAATTATAGTCTGTATTATCAATTCAGGTTAAGAATCTGGTGTTGCTTTCATCCTACTTTACAGGCATTACTTCCTTTTTATACTCTGCTAAAAATGCAAAAAATGTGTTTGATTCTCTTCTTTTTTTGTCTTTTTTATCGCACTTTGGCAGCAGATAACTGTGTAGCTTCAGATCTGAGTTGTCTTATTAGTAAGCCTAATTTATACTTTTGTAGCAACACTATTTTTATATAACGGCGAAGAAAGGGTTCCGTGTTGGTTTTTTTGGTTTGTTTATTTTTTGTTCCTGTGTCATATGTGGCAGCGCTGTTCAGTGTTTCTTGAATACATTACTCACTGTAGTATGTGATGTGTGAATAAACTCCAAATCTGTGTCAAGATGTGTTTTTTTTCTTTTTTATTGACAAAAAAAGATAACTAGTAAGAAAATTCTTGTGACCTGACGAATAGGATTTCTTTTTTTTTTTTTTTCCGTGACATGTTTTGACTACAAACAGATGTAGTAGAGGTTTGAGCATCCTGACAGAAGCAACAGGACAACCACACCCGCCTGTTGTCATCTCAGTCCCTCCAGGGTGTCGGCCCCCTCATCCTGGTTTACCATCCTCTGGGCTTGTTTCCTGATCCCCGAAGTCTTCCTTATTTATGTCATGTTTCTTGCTCATATACTTTTCTGTGTTCCCTTTTCTACACTCTGAAAAATCTTTGTTTCACTGAAGGCACTGAATTTCATAAATGATACTGTTCTTTCTTTCAGGGTCAGTTTGATCCTTTTTTAACTCATCTTTTTCCAGGGGTGCCCTGCAGCAAAGACAAGTGGAACAAGAAATGATCCCTGGGGTGCTCCTGTGTAAACTTCCTTGAAAGATAATTTTACACTACCTGCAATTGCATGAGTTCTATTCCATTTTCCGCTGCTTATCCAGGCCTGGGCTGTGGTGACAGCAATGTCATTAGTGGGGACCAACGACCTCTGTCCTTGGCCTCTCCCTCCAGCTCCTCTGGGGGGATACTGAGTTGTTCCCAGGCCAGCTGAAAGATGTAATCTCTCCATAGTGTCCTAGGTCTACCCAGGGGTCTCCTTCCAGCTGGCATGTCGGAAACCCATCCCCAGGGAGTGACCAGGGGGCAGATACCCGAACCACCCTATCTACCTTCTCTCGACACAGAGGAGCAGCGGCTTTACTCCAAGCCTCTTCCAGATGTCCGAGCGCCAAACCCTTCCCAGCCCTTCAAAGGCTGAGCCCAGACACCCTGTGGAGGAAGCTCATTGCAGCGACTTCTGTTTGTCATCTTGTTCTTTCGATCACTACCAAGCGGCAACCTCCGGTCAAAGAATATAAGACAATGTGGAAGTGCTAAAATCTGCTGTTTCTCGAGTGTCCGCTTGGGGCTGGCTCAGGAAGTACCAGAAGTCACATACACACCAACCCAAAAAAGGCTGTTTTCAAAACAGAAATTAACCTATTTACAACCTGGTTCAAAAAACGTCTCCTGTCTGAGTCGCTAATTTAACCGCCAGCACACACTGTACAGGCGGTGACTTTTATTCTAACTGGGCCGTTCAGAGGATATTAAGATCGCAAGCTCGCCCAATCAGAGGAACAGCTCAGGTCACGTGACCAACAGGTGCCCTATAGCTGTACGCAAAGCCCTTCCCCCTTCCAATATGGCCGCTATAGCCAATGTGCTCCATTTCCCATTTCAGAAACAGACGGGTGACGTTGAGGAGACTACGTCCATGTTTTACACAGTCACTACTCACGGCTTGTGGGGGTTGGAACATAGATTGAAGTTGGTGTCTCAAAGGATTTTTTGGTAAGTCAACAAAACAGGCAACACATTTTTGGCCTTTAGCAATTCAGTTTACCAAACCATTTAAGACAAGGCCTGCTGCAGAGAAAGTACCATAGCCTGGTCTAAATCTTGATTGACTGGGGAGAAAGAATTGTTTAACTGACATTTAACTAGCAAATCCAGTGCTTTTGCCACTTTGAAGAGTTTGCGGATGGGTCAGGGATCCCTCTTTCATAATGCTGAGATATGCTGTTTTCCATAGACTTGTGTTCATCCCTGTAAAAGGGATATGAAAGTGATTGAAAACATGAGCCACAAGTGTAGCTGTGTAGTGTACTGTGGTCTGGCAACAAGTGTAGCAAGTCTTGAGGGACTTTTACCCTCAGCACCTGGAGAAGGATGCACCCAGATTACTCTAGTAAACAACTTTTCGAGTGCCTGTGTGGTGCCTCTTTGTTTTTTGGATGCGTTCTGTTGACCTTGTCATGTATGGGAGTCACACTGGTCTTGTTATAAGAGTTGACTTGCTTTGATATACAGTGTCCGTATAAGGGGAAATATGGGAAGTATTCAAGAGGAAGAACAGTTTGACCTTTTTCCTGCAAATTAAATGGTAAAACTTTCAGTGTAGTCTGAGTAAAACTGCCTTCCGTGCATTTATTTTAGAATTTAAGGGAGAAAAGGTGTGTTTTCTTTGAAAAAAATCATCTCTCTGCTTATTTTCAGTCTGATAGAGGACTTCCTTTCAGAAGCAGAGCTTTCCACAGAGGGCCTCAAACACATGTAGAGGGGAAAGAGGCCCTGTATGAGGGCAGAGCTATTGAAGACCTACACATGGGAAGTGAATATACAGAGGCAGCTCAGAGGTGCGTGCAAGGGTCCCCCAGAGAGCTACCGATAGGGCAGCAGAGTGAGCAAGAGAAGGAGAGGAAAGGTGCAAGTGTTCATCACGGCCTGCTCATCTTTTTCAACCAGGTTGGTCTGCTCCTGAAGGTGCTGCAGTCTTTATAAACACTTTTCTCTTTCTTGAGACACAAGAGGCTGCCTACCCAAGCTTAATTTGCAGCACATGCGTCCAAGTTCTCTTTACCCCCCCCCCCCCCCCCCCCCCCCACACACACACACACACACACACGCACACACACACTCGCAAACACAACCTCCTCCCTTCCTCCACACCCCACTCCTGAAGGTGACGTTTTTCCACAAGCCATTACCACAGTGACGTGCTAAGTTTGTTTTTGCTTACGGCAACAAGTGTGTGCGAGCTGAGGCCCCAATTTTCAGTCATTTAGAAACGCAAAGTTTGGGGAAAACAACCCCTCCCACTGGACAATTGCTTCCGTTTCGTTCTGGATTTGGGTAAAGTTGCAGGTCAGCTGTTTTTGAAGGAAAGTAAGGAGGAGTTAGGTGGGCTGCTCTGCAATTTAAATACAGGCAAGCAGGGCATGCAAACAGAAATAAAATGGATATTTTTACTGCTATTCCCAAACTTTATTTTCAGATGTTGCAGCAGGAACACTGGAGAAACAAAGGGGGTTCCCTGTCTGTACCAGCACTTAAACACTAGGTGGCAGTATCTGGCTTATAATCAACTACATAGTTGACTCCATAAAAGCATCAAATCAAAACACAGGTTAATCCAGTCAATGAATACTGCAAGCTTACATACAAGATACAACACAGATTTGGATGCAAACTCTTAACATAAGTGATTTATTACCTTCTATTTTTCTGGATGTGTAACTTTTAACAGCATCAACCTCTAACATCTTGGTAGAAATTCATGTCTCTGAAAGAAATCACCTCCTGGGTTCAGCTTTCATGTTTAACTTTTCCGTCCTGAGCACTTAAGAGATTCCACCTCTGGACTTGTTTTGCTCCACTCAGTTGAACACATGTACTCGTCAAGCTACATTTACAGAAACAGAGAGGCTTCTGTACACTTCCGTTTGCCCTTGGCTGTTACACAACCAACAGAGGCATCCAGGTTTCATTTTCCAAGCCCAAATCAGTCGTGCCGTGCAGCTTTGCTCCCACCTCTGGCATTGACAAGGTTGGCACCTTCACCCCTGCCCAACCGACGCCCATCACAGCTGTCCTGACGTGTCTGCTCAGTGAGCACTGGAGGGACAGAGAAGGACAGGCAGGAAGGAAGTGTTCTCATCCACCTCTCCTTGTCCTGTATGGAGGACCCCACGGCACCAGCACCGTGGTTTCTCCTGCTCAGCAGGTGCTGACTTTTATCAGTACTGACATGAATGTACAGAACTGCCAGGGCGCATCCACCCAGTTGCTGTCAGGTGTCGTTCCTGCTAACACTCCACCTAGCCCCTGACCTCACAGGCACCCGGTGCACCTGTCTGTTTGCCTGCCTGCTCTGCTCCTTCTGCACACCTGCGCAGGCACACGTATATAGAGATGCACGCACACCGTACTCTGACTCATACTCTGGTCTCTCACAGTTGGTCCAAAAAGATTGACGGTCTCTGTTCTTTCATTCACCTTTTGGAGTTGTTCTGCTCTGCTTAAAGGCAAATACAACAGGATATAGAAAAGTAACAAAGCCTGTTTTCTTTTTGAGACTTGAGCACTAATAACTGTGTGCTATGTGTCAGAAAACTTGGTATGCTAACATGCTAGCTTTTGAGAGAACTTCACTCTATATTAGCACCACCACAGTGCAGTTTATATGTGCATCTGGTGCTGCATTTTAATCCATACTGGTATTAGTGTGGTGTCATCTTCCATGCAGCATCAGACGTTGCTAGTGTTAAGAGATTAACTTTACATAGATCATAATGCAATTGTATTTGCGTTAAGTTAGCTGTGTAGTTCGAACGTTGCGTCTCTTGTTGGAATTGGCGTCATGTAAGAGGCTGATACAGCTCCCATCATTGAACACAAAAAACTGTTTCACAACAACTCAGCAGTCGTTCAATGATGATATGCATCTCTTGGAATGAGGGCTAGCTCTTCATGCATCCATATGTAACCAGCAGTTTTGTGAGCAAATAACGCCTTACTGACTTACAATATCCATTCTTTATGCGCTTAAGTCCAAATAGCAACTCAGGAGGATGATTCTTTGTGGAAAGTCTCAGTTTTGCTGTAAATAGTAAGTTATACTGAGGCTTCAGTCTGATGTACCTCAGAAGTGTGGCCCTGAAGGAGATACAGAATATCTTGAAGTCAACCTGTAATTTAAAGGTCTTAAGTCTTCCAGCATGATGCAGATTTATCAGAAGTCAGATCATTTCTTTTGTGCATTTCATTAACCTTGTAGCATAATTGTCCAAATCATATTCCAAGGTGGTTAAGATGAAGTTGGTTAGTTTTGGTGACACAGTGAGTAGATTTGTTAGAATTTTTGGTCTAGTACTGCTTGCTGGCTATTCTTGTTGTGTTTTCAGAGATAAATGCATTGTTGGATAACAATTGGATAGCACATTGACAACTTTTGTTAAGTTTTACCTTCATGAACTAAAGGCTGCTGATTCATTGTTTCACAAATGAAACCAGAACTCATTCTACAGATTCTACATTTTTCATGTTGAATCTGGACCTTTGCAAAGAACAAATCAAAACAAAACAAAACTGACTCCTTCGGTGACGTGCGTGAGAGTTGAGTTGCTTTTGCACAGGTGCCGGCAACATCTTCCTGAAACAAAGAGCACCCAGTCTGTAAGCCTTGTGATGAGGAATTTCACTGCCTATTACAGTAGGCCGAGCAGTATTTGAATATTTCATATCTAAGTCAGAGTTATGAGATGACGACGAAGTGTGAAAATGTGGTTTGACTCTTGGCTCGAGGAAGGCGAGGGTGGTCACTGTAATAAAGGAGGTCAAGGTTAAATTTGCTCTGTGGATATAAATAGCCCCTTCAGCGACGTCCCCCTGATCTCACCGTTATTATTTATTAATCGTTGTCATGATCTGGGGAGGGCTTCCAACCTCACTATTCAGTTGCTGTAGATAATGACAAGAGGACAGTTACCAAACTTTAGACCCCTAACAATGAAGTCCATATATTTTGTGGTTTGGTGAAACAGGCCAATTTTTTTTTTCAAAGATGTAATTGTCCTTTTGTTGTACTGCCATATCCAGAATTGCTGACTGGTCTTTACAACCATTGTGGTTGTGTTTCTGACAAGACTCTGGCTTTTGTTAAGTACTTTTTCAATGAAATAACTCTCTATACCACAATTAATTTGCAGAAAGAAACCTAAAGGTTGACAAGTAACATTGCACACACCAATAAAACTGTGTTATTTGGCTGGGAAATTATGACGAATGTCAGAAGTTGAAAGTAATCATCTCCTATGCCTTGGCTTTTTTTTCTACAATCCGTTCCTTCTACTGCAGTATTTTATTTTGTTTTGTCGTCTTGCTGGTGTCTGCACAGTTTCCAGCCGCTCAATCAGTTCACCTTCTGCTTCACCTTTCTAAGTTCTTTCCCTGCAAATGACTTGTTACATGCAATCCCGTGGGCTGTGTTGACAGCTCACTAAGCTAAAACATATACCATGTACTTGTAACATAGTGAATTTTAGATCCAGTTCATGACCTGTTTGTTCTTCCATTTCCTACCCCTCCCCTCCCTTTTTTCTGGTGGTCTGTTCCTTTACTAGAAAAAAGGAGCACTAGAAAAATAAACAGAGACTGTTTATAAATCTTTCTATAGATTAAAATGCTTTCAAATCTTGCAGCTCAGATTCTATGATATTCCATCATGTTTTAATACTGTTCTTTTATATCTATTGATTCCCTTTCATCCATAAACCATCAAGTAGAATGGATTGCAGTAGTTTGGTAAAAATTTGTGAGAAGTTTTACTTGTCTTCAACTAAATTCATTGGCATTTTGGGAAATTCAAGTAATATGCTATTTCCATATTTTAAAAACAAATATCAAGTTCAAATGTTGGATGTAGATACATCATATAAGCAAAGTTTCAAATCTGTTAAAATAAAATAATTAGACGCTAAATTTTTCATTTAAATGAGAAACAAGTTTTTCTGCAAGACAACAATAAGGGAAGCTTCCAGAATGCTGGGTTTTAGAGTGCTGAGGGGTCTTAAAGGTGCAGTACTTTGAACAGCTTGTTGGATACTAGCTGGCTAATCTCACCGGGATATATTTCCTTTTAGACACTTTTTTTTTCAGTGCAACAGCAGAGTAGTCTTCCAAAATGCTGGGTTGTTGGGATGTAGGGGTCTAAAAGAGACGAAGCCAAAAACAATTTTAAGACAAAACTAAAATGGGAAGTTTCAAAGACATCAACCTTAGACAGGTAAAGAATTCATGGGCCTGTGGCAAAATTATGAGTCATGTAATAAGCTCAGGGGTTACATCAGGCAAAAAGACTTTATTTTTAGCCTAGCTTAGCATCCATCATTCATTTCCTGACAGTTCTGTACAGTTCATTACCAGAGGAAAAGTCCCCTTAAAAAACCCAAACTTGTCAATTCAAAAATGGTCAACTATTTTTTGTTTGGAAACAGTGAAGAAAGCTCCCAGAATGCTGGGTTCTGGAGGGGTAAGGGGTCTTAAAAAGGCAGTAGCTTAAAAGTGCTTCAATACAAATGAGGAGTTTCAAAGACAGAAGTGAGATAAGTTATGATATTCTTAAACTGTCAAAGTTAATGAGCCATTATTTTAGCTCAGAGGTTAAAAAATGAAGAAGACTTTTAGCCTAGCTTAGCATCCAACTTGCATTTCTTAGCTGCTCTGAACAACTTGTTGATTACCTGTGGGTGAATCCCCCAAAAAGATTTGACTTTTTAATAAAAAAAATAAAAAAAATCCACCTGACTACAGTAGAGGAGGCTTCCAGAATGCTTGGTTCTAGAGGGCTAAGGAGTCTTAAAGAAACAGTAGTTAAAAAATGTTACATATGACTAAAATCCCTACATTTTAGTCATGTAAGTCAGGGGTTAGATAAAGTGAAAAATAATTTTAGCCTAGCTTAGCATCCTACAAACATTTCTAGGTTACTCTGAACAGTTCAGTCAACACCACTTGGTGAATGTCCTTAATACAGATATTTTGTCATTTTAAAAAGAGATACTTACATTTTTCCCCATGGCAACAGTGAGGGAAGCTTCAGGAATGCTGGGTGTGGTAGTACTGAGGAGTCTAAAAGATAATGAAGCTGAGTAATGTTTCACACGAGGGCTGAAATGAGGGAATATAAAGACACCAGCCTGAGATATGGTAAGAACCTTTATAAGCTGTAAAAAGTGAATGAGATTGATTTAGCAGAGGGGTCAAATCAGCTTATCACTTCTTTATTTTAGCCTAGCTTAACATCCAACATTCATTTACTGGCTGCTCCAAACAGCTTGTTCATCATCTGCGTTTGAAACTCCATAAAAGCTCAGATCAATTATCTAATTTACATTACAACAGTGAAGGAGGCTTCAAGAAAGCTTGGCTCTGCAGGGCTTTGTTGTCTGAAAGAAACAACAGTATTAAAAATGTTTCATGCAACATGGTTTTAAAGACATTGGTCTGAGTTATGAAATGATTTTTCTTGCTCTGTTACAAAAATGAAAGGGCATTTGATTAGCTCAGTGGTTAAATCAGATGAAGAAGAATTTTAGCCTAGCTTAACACTCAACAAGTTTCTAAAAGAGTTCCTTAATGAGGGATTTTATTTTATTTTTTTAAAGCGTAATCTAAGTGAAGAATATTTTGGTTAGTGATAAAGAATATAGGGCAACAATTTAGCACAGGGGTTAAACATCTGAAGAAGACTGTTAGCCTAGCTTAGCATAAAGATGGGAGGCATCCAGGAAGTCACTGCAGGTAGTTTCACTTCAGGTAGCCACCCCTACAGAGAAGGTTTTCTAAGGAGTTTTGTTATTTCTTAAACTTGGGAAAGGCAAACACTTCTCCAAGTATTTGGTCTAACTGCTTAGCTAAGTTGATCCCAAGTTGAGCACTTCACCAATAAAATGAGTAAATGATCTGCCTTTTTTGGCACCTCCAAACTCCCAATCCTCTTTTTTCTAAGTTGTGTGGTGCTGTGGGAAAAGGTCGTACTAGATTGATGTCAGAATCTTTTCCTTCAGTAGAGAAGTTTTTGTTATATTGCTGAAGGTAACAGAAGCGAGGTCAGAGTGGTTCTCTGAGTGACTCCCTCCTTCTGGCACTCTGGGTGTCATCACTTTAAGTACATTATTCTGCCTGATTTCAGAGCATTACAAACCTTTTAAATCTGTTTTATTGCCATGTGTCATGACTGTGTTGTTAGGATATTACCCTTAGTATGTAAAGAATTATCTCTTACCACAAAGTAGGCTTTTACGCTTGGCTCTCTGCCAGCGAATGTCATGTGAGGCTTCGCTCTGGAACTGAAGTAAAGAAAGTACATTTTTAATGATTTAGCATTGACTGCCTCTCTATTCCATATTCCATCATCTCATTTCCATGATTTGTAACTACTTGGTGGCTGGAATGATTCCTTGGGGAGAATAATTCCTTGGCACAGAGGCCGACACTCAATTGAAAATACACAGTAAGCAATTTTATTTAAGAGGATACTGAAAAATGACCCATTTATTAAACCTGTTTGATAATCAAAGCTAATGGATCATTTCAATTTTCTTAACTTGGGAAATGCTAAGAGGTAATGAGGAGAGACTTGCTGTGTCTTGTAATTTGGATGTATGAAATTAGGTGATTCATAATTAAATGGAAGTGTACTTTTGTAATCTTGTGCCGTAATTGTTTGAGTTATTCTGTTAAAAAAAATGGATTTTCTACTCCAAGGATTTGCTTTCAACTTTTTTTTTTTTTGCTCTGGAGTTTTTACTACAAAGAAAAACACAATTTGCTCCTGGCAGGAGGAACTGGTCACGATTCAGCCACAAATCTACGTACTTCTCCTACAAGGTGTCTCAGGGTCTGGAGCAAACACAGAAAAGGCCCAAGGGCATTACAGGTGCATCACGATGACGCACACCACCCATCAATGTCCTAGTCCTTGACAATGTCATTCCAAACTGAGAGAAAAAAGACGCTTCTGGGATCTGTTCGGCAAAGCAGGGCTTGTTTACAATCTCCCTTTTTCTTACTCGGTCTAATTCATTCTGGCACTCTTGGTCCTCTCACTCTTTTGTTTTGATGCAAGCTGGTCTCTCATTGGTGGATGCCAAAAGACAAGTTGATTGATCAGGCCAGGGGGTATTGATCTGCCGTGACCCTTGACCTTCCGATTGACAGCAGCCCCTATAATGAGGCCTCAGAGCAGAGAGGATAGGATAGGGGGTTTTGGGAAAGGCATCTGTGGGGAAAAAAAAGAGAAACCCAAGGGGATGGGTAGCATACACGCACACACAGCCCAGCTCAATCAACTCGGTGCCATTGTTACATTGCAGTGCCCTCGATAACCCCAATTTGCATAATCGGCTTTTGCATTGTTTGGCCCAGACACATTAAGGTGCAGCATTGCATTGTTGACTGCAAATCAGCACGTGCTCATTGTTTGCTCATCTCAATGTAGCATTATGCATTGTTTACTTCTGCTGCAGCATGTGTTTTTCCGCTTACTGACTTTAGCATCTTGCTAAACACATTATGTTTCTCCCCCCGCCCCCAAGTGGAGTAAAATATACATCACATTTCACACAAGACTGCGCGTCCAGAAAACATTGTTTACCCTCGCCACAAAGCTATTTGATTATTTACGACACACCCAAAGAGCGTAAGGTGTATATATGTTCTTTACAAAGTCTGCTGCATTTTGTTAGCCTTGTTTACGGAGCACATTCTAGACATTCTTGCCATTTCTCTCAGGGTTATAACCGGGGGGCTACACATCTTTGACATTTGTATCTATCTTTTCAAGATCTGCACAAACACTTCTTTGCACTAGTCTGCACACACTTTAAAAAAAGATTTCTGTTCTACAAATTTGATGCGCTATGAGTATTTGGCACATAGTTTTTCTTTTATTGATAAGATCAATGCAAAGATGCCCTCCCAATAAATCACACAAATCTTTCAGCAATGAGGCTTGGTTGCATTAAGAAAACTTGTGCGCTTGTGCTAACACAACACATTCAATTGAATGTTGACTTGGTCTGTTGTATGACAGCCTTTTATTCACTTCAACTCATTCTTGCATACATACTTGGGCAGGGAGTACAGCTAGACCATGGCACATCCACTGCTCTGCATAATGTTTCCTCCTCTTTGTTTTGTTAGAAAACTGGTCGCTCTGACCTCCACACTGCAGGTGTTGTGTTCGCATGAAACAAATTGTGCTGAGGCAAGCTCTGCAGCTGCATTACCTTCAATTTCAAACCAGTTAAACCGTGGTGTAAGGTTGCTATCTATATCTCCCATCTGCTATGTTTGAGGTTTTCCCTCCTTCGTGCTCAACGGTGTTTCTGGCTGCTCTGTGGTCACTGCTGTCAAACACTATTCAGTCCTGAAATGACCACTGTTAAGGTTGCTGAGCGAGTTACTGCAGATCTGCACACCATAATACGTGATGAAGTTTTCCCAATCCTAGATTGCCATTTCATTTCTTATCTCAAGCCTTGTCATTTTTCTTTTGATGAATGTTCCTCCAGCCATTAATTCCTGATTTTTACTATCGAACTAAAACAGAGAATGTTATTAAAACAATCCTAGTGCTGCTCCTTGGGAATATGAGGCCACGTTTTGTCTTTTTTTAGTATGCATCTGTCAATTTTTATTTCTGAAATTTGAGGAATTACAAAAATCTTCAACCAGAATTGAAAAATTATCATTTTAAAGCTGTCATAAGGAGTTTTTAAAGAGAGGTATTATGGTGTCCCATACTTGAGCATGGATATAAAGTAACAGTGCTGGATGATCATACTAAGTGTGAGCAAATCATTAAACCTCTTCTGCTGTAGAAAATCCCCGAATCCGTCAGTAAACTGCTCCAAACGGTTTGTTCTAAAAATAGCGCAAGATCTTCATGAGACTTGCTACAAAGATGAGGTCATCGCATAAGGATTTCCTGACAGGTTCATGAAATGTTGGAGGTGTGGGCCTTAAACACCAAGGTCTACCCATAGCTCTGACTACTGGCTTCCAGAGGGCTGGCCAATCAGAGAGAGGGGGGTTTGTGGTGCAGGGAGCCTTAAAGAGACAGCAGCTAAAATGAAGCAATTGAAAGGCTGATATTAGGGCTCACAAGAAAAAAAAATGTGAGAAAATGGGATTCTTATTTAAACTGTGAATCATGTACAGCAACTTAAGGGGTACCAGGGGGACACAGAGGGGGACTTCGAGTTGTTGAAAAAAAAAAAGATACCCCTTCTTTAACTGGTTGTGAAACAGATAAAATAAAATAAAGACCATGAGCAGAGCACCTGACAATTTCTGTTATTTCGTTTTTATTGGTTGTCATCACTGCAAAGGGGTAGGTATCAGTTCTTCTTACAGGAGCTTTAAGGCCACAATTTAAAAACAAAAAAGTTAGAGATAGACTGAAAAAAACTTTTCAAAAACTTTTTTTTGATTGAATTTTGAGGAACAACAAAGCATTTTTGGTTTAGATTTGAAGAGTTAAAATTGTGTCCTTGACACGTTTTTTTTTCCCCTTGGAGTTAAACACAAGGTAATAACATATTTTGCATATACACTCCTGAAAATTTCTAGTTTTTTTTTCAGTAGACAAACCCTGAAATTCTCAGTTATTATTATTTTTATTTTTGTTTTTTTCCAACCCATTCAGGGTTTATATTAGATATCACCCCACCTGTATTACCCTCTGCATTCTTACATCAGCCCCGCCCCTGATTTCACACAGACGTGTAGTGAGTGGGAAGGGAAAAATCAGGATGTTAATGATAGAGGGTGTTAATTTCTCCCATCTCCAACCCACTTTGGAAAGTCTGGGTAAAGCTTCCAGGAGGGTTTTATATTTATTTATTTATTTATTTATTTATTTATTTATTTATTTATGAAGTCAGCTCAAATGTGTTAACCTGAGGACTACAATTCAAAACTCAATCTACCTTTACCTTATTTTTTCCTCCCCGCCAACTCCCGTGTGAAATACCGAGCTGTTCAACTGCAAAACAAGCTTTGTGCAAACACTGTCTGCTTGTGCTGTGCAGACAGCGCACAGTGTGTTAATCAAAGCTTCGGAGGTTGTAAAACCACTTTCACTTACTTTCCTCTGCACAGTTTGGTACATTTCCCCATGGTATCAGGTTCCCTAATTAGCCTAAATCAAGCCTTTGTAGAGGTCTGTGTGGTGTACAGTAGGTGTGGAAGGTGCTTTAATCTACTGCTCTACTCAAGTAAAAGGGGTTATACCTTTCGATATTTGTTTTTATGACTGTATTTTACAACCTGAAAGCCTACTGAACATTCAGTTTATTTTATGTGAGGACCATTTGTGAGTGAAGAAAGGATGGTTTGAGTTGAAGTTCAGCGAGTTGAGTGTTTGAACGTAATGCTGAATGTTTAGAAGTGACAAACTTGGAGAGGCACTTTGCAAGAATTGCACTTTCTCCACTCAAATCTTTCCCTGCCCTGGAGCAATCCTTCGTTCACCCTAAATGTTTTTAATAAGACCACACCATTTTTCTTCCAATGGGCCATATCCCACTCACCTTACCAGACATTTTTCCACTCTTCCTCACCCAGATGGATCAGGGCTCTACCTCAAGCAAAAATAAAAGTTCCAGAAATCTTCCAAGAAATAATTTCTTTCCTTATTCCATTCTTGGACAGCACGCTGCTTTCAGGCATCGTATGGTGAACTAGAGCTCTGAGCCAAATTGTTGTCAGTCTTTGGGGGCTTGATGCCTCAACCTGGTTAATACTGCTGCAGAAAACCACTCCACTTTGTGTTTTTATGGACAAGCGTCACTGCAACTGTATTTCAAGTAGGCCGGCTAATGAGCTTTTTAACCATCTCCATATGGGACGTGCTCTAACGTCTAGACGGAGGGGCAGTAGTGGTGGCAAGCCGTGGTGTGCTGACGGTGCCGTACTCTACAACCCTGAACGTATAATTCTTCCCCACAAGCGGTAGAGTTAAACCAAGGGCAAGCACCCAGTTGCCGTCAGGGACTCATAATGGGTTATTGTTTACCGCAGAGCTCACAACAGTGGCTACAACCCAGGATGTGAGGATGATGAGGAACACACTCCTCATGCACATTTGCATATGTAGACAATGATGTGATGTTTGGTTTGGTTTCTTTATACTTCTTCAACACTTTTTGTAGTTGGATTTTCCCACCATGCATCTGGCTTAGACATAAAAAGTAAACCATTTGAAGGTTGCTCTTTTTAAAAATTAACATGTGAATAAGTTTGACGAAAGCATCTTTTTCCCCCTGTGTTTTGGCTCTCCAAAATGGATAGATTTGTAAATGTCAGCCCTGCATTGCAATGTAGGGGGAAAAAAATTAAGCCTTTAAAAAACACAGATTTTTTTTTCTACTTTTTTTTTTTTTTCAGCTAAAGCTTTTAAAAACATGGCCGCTGCACTTCCATTTGCCAGTGAAAGTAAGAGACCAACTTTCTGCCATCCCCAACTCTCTCTTGCATTTATTTACTTAATGCCAGCCTGGTCCTCTGACAACAGAAAAAAAGCAAGACATGCCACAAATTCAGAGAAAGTGAGCTGCATCAGTTGATGAATCAGCTTTGCCAGGCAAAGTGCCTCTGCAGCCAAGTTTGTCAAATAAATTTAGCCGTTCAGCCGCACAGCTTACCAGACGCTGCTGCTGGAGTATCATGCCTTTGTTTGTCAACCAACTTTTAACTGTAGCACAATGAAAGAGCAAATTTTTGATCATGTTTCTGGCATGCCAGCGGGGACAACAAACAGTCATATAACAATTCATAACGTGAGACTTTGGGGAGTAAATTGCATTTTCAGCTGTGTTCATGTTCTTTTGTGTTAGTTTAGCTCAATTCCAAAAGAGGATCAAAAAATCATGTGGTGAGTTCTGAAATACTTTTTACTGGAAAGTTTACTTGAAATAATAATGTTAATTTAGTCTTGGCTAACCCTTGTGAACTGTATAAAACTGGAAATGATGCTGTGTTGTTGATAATTGTTTAAAATTGACAATTCAATGAAGTAATCAAAGCTATAACAATTAGAATGGCTTATTTTTATGTATTCAAAGATGCAAAAGAATAATAACTTCAACAACAACAGTTGCAGTTTGGCCAGTCCAAACATGAGTCCCAGAGGAGTAAATCTCCCCCTTAGATAACTCTTTAACAAACACCTTTTTCAAAAAGGAATGTGTCTCTTCAGCCCTTGGTATTACAGATTAAAGAACGATGCAGTAAAATGGCGACTTTCAGCTAAACATATCAATGAATACCGAGTTTAAATCAGCTGATGACCCGAGGAGGGAGTCCTTGGTTACGTATCCTAGCTTAATTTTCCATCAATGACAAAGTATACTCATCGTTGACGGTTTTAATGATGATATACAGCAGTTCTCAAGGGATATAAACCACACCCCAAACCGAAACACCAGTTGATCTCTGCCATGGGTCTCATAATCTGTCAATTCAATCAGCTTTGTCGCAAGCACTTGTCTCCTTTCATGTGATATACAACCAATAACTGTGTTGGCCAACTGTTGTCTATGGTGTCATCTATGTCTTATGGCATTCGTCTCTTTCTTACTGCCCTCTACTGGCTATGTGGTGTACTGTAATTTCTGTCATTACTACTCTAAGGGGCCGTTTACACAACAACGGTTTTAGAGTGAAATGCAAAAGTTTTGTTGTGTTTCAGCCTCGCGTTTACAAGGAAACAGCGTTTCAGCCGACCTAAAACTCAAACTTTTGAAAACGGCCTCCAGAGTGGGATTTTTCTGAAATGCTACCGACACCATTGCCGTGTAAACCGTAAGCCAGCATTTTCAGTGGAAACGCTAACGTCACACTCCGCCTCACCCGAGCGCATACAACAGGACAACAGTACCTTTGTTTCGATCGTCACAAAGCAATGTGCAGTGCTCGTACTGCTCAATCTGCTGTATCTGCTGACTGTCTTCATACAAAATGAGCACCTGTTGCTCCACTTTTGCACTTAGTATTCCCCAATACACCAGATGATCGGCTCAACTCTACTTCAATGGAGATCTCCCCGAAGCTGCTTCTGGACAAGACAGTTATTGCACCACCTGCAGGCCTGGCATTCATACTACAGCATTTCAGCGTTTCAGCCCCTCAGCGTTTCCGTGTAAATGCAGATTTTTTCACTGCATTTTCAGATGAAACGTTGTCGTGTAAACGGGGTCTAAACGTCCCTGGCTCTAATTTGCATCATCTTTATTTGTCTGGTGGGCTTCGGTGGAAAGTAGAAGATGATGGACCACAAGAACCATTTAGAACTTTACAGGGAAGTTCCTGGGACTCTAAGTACCTGGTACTTCCAGGTCAAATGGCCCATTTTCAGCATTTTTTGAGTCTAATTGGAAAAGAAAATAGATTTAAAGACTGGATTCTGATAAGGTCAAGTTGTGAGATATCAGACAAAATTGGCAATGAATCCCTTAAACCCTTTTCGGTTTAAGGGATTTAAAGGAGGTGTGATGATTCTGATGTCTGCACCCAGGCAATTAAGAGAATAAAATACCTGCTGATTGTTTACAATTTCCTAGCTAATCAGCCTTGTTAGCTTGATGCAAAGCAGAGGTTGTTAAGTCGTGAAGTATCACCCAGTCAGAATTCTGTTTTTAAAAACCAAAAGCCAGCAACTTGTTACACATTATTCTGTGTATTAACAGGCTGCCATCTTAAGATACTAGCATGTTAACGCTAATTATAGATTTAAAGATAACTTGATCAAAAAAATTATTTAATTTTGCTGCTAAATACTTGTCTCTCAAAGCAGATGTGCTTCCAAGGAAACACATTTCTGTTCATTCAAAAAGGCTCATACTGGACCCTCTCCGTTATAGTTTCAGTATCACAGCTCGTGCAGGTCGCAGCAGATACTCAACCTTCTGAGGTCTGCTTGATGATGAAGCTGTGATGCATAGGTTAACAAAGAACAGATCCAGCGGGACATGAAATTATGCATGTAAACTACCTAAAAATGCCCAGTGACTTTCAAAATAAAACCAAATCCTGTGAAAACCAGGTCGTATTTAACTTGACTACAACAAAAAACAACATTTTGAGCAGGAGAAAGCCAGGAGTCAACAGGTTTGAGGGGCCGTTTACACGACAATGGTTTTAGGGTGAAATGCAAAAGTATTGTTGCTTTTCGGTCTCGTGTTTACAGAGAAAATGTGTTTTGGCTGACCTAAAATGCAAACTTTTGAAAACCTCCAGAGATATTTTTTTTTTTGAAACGCTGCCAACGCCATTGGCCTGTAAACAGTAAGCTGGCGTTTTCAGTGGAAACGCTGACATCATACTTTGCGCACACGCATACAATAGTACAACAGTACTACCGGACTACCATGTTGTTCTTGTGTTACTCACTCTTCTAACTTTCTATCAACAAAATGTGCATCTGTTGTTCCACTTCTGCACTTAGAGTTCCCCAATACACCAGATGATCAGCCCAACTCTACTTCAGTGGAGATCTACCAAAAGCAGCTTCTGGACAAGACAGTTGTAGCGCCACCTACTGGTCTGGCATGCTCACTACAGCGTTTTCAGTCCCTCAGCATTTCCCTGTAAATACAGACTTTTTCTTTGCGTTTTAGTGGTTTTTCTTGGGATGAAACGTAGTGTAAAATGGGCCTGAGGTCTTACATCTTAACATGAATGAAGAGAGGCTCATCAAAGCACAAGAACTCCTGTTGCAAGTCCAGCTGTCTGGCTGAACCGGTTTGAGTTAACAGATGACAGAATACGCAGCCAACACGCAACGGAGCAAAGCTGGTCAGAAGACGCATCTGGTGTATTCCTGGTGTAATTTGGACGGGTCCACAATTTTCAAGAATGTATCTTATCATATTCCTTTTAGGGTGTCCATAAAGGAGGACAGTGAAAGTTCCTTTGATGAATGCAAAATATCAACTTTAGGTGTCATTAACTTTGACTAGGTGAAAATTGTGACATACATACATTCAGGCTTTTAATTGCTTGCTGCTATGAATAGTCTTTCATGTTTTTACTCTTAAACCATCGCACAATTGTAGCCTGTATTTTCAGGGTCCATATATAGTCCACCAGTGTCCATCTGAACTGGCTAAGCGCATATAACTGACAGCTGTCATAAGCATTAGAAAAGATTAAACCCGACTTACTCCAATGTATACATTTTCTGTAATCTTTGCGGTCTTCTCCCTCAAAGTAACAAACAACACCTCCATCTTTGTTGTCGCCTCTCTTTCTGGGTAGGGCTTTCTTCTTACAGGAAAGCGACTGCGTGCTAGTTTCAGAGAATGTGTGGAAACTTGACCTGGTGTTGGGTTGTAGGTAGTGCGGGATTATACACTTAAAGGCTTTAATGTGAGCCGTGCATCGCTGTGATGTGTAGAAAGAACCACCGCCTTAAACATCCCATCATCACTTTATGCTCGCAGGTTACTTTGACAACCATTCTCAAACACGTGGCTTTACTGTTTAACTAATTTGCCTTTCTTTATGTTTGTTAACATATTTATGACTTCAGCATGTATCATTTCTCCCTCCAGATCATCCACTCAAAATGAAGGAAAAAGCCATTTAGGTTTGCACTTTAGAACAGCCACAGTTTCAGATTAAGCCGGTGCATTAATGGATTATGGGACAATGTTTTTTTTTCCTGTTCGACTTGCACTGCTCCACAGTCACTCGGGTGACGTAGTGGGATTATTGTACGATACTGCAACCACTTTTCTGCAAACAGAAGTGACAGTGAGGCAGTGATGGAAACATAATGGAGCCAGAGATAAAGTTGAAGAATATGTTTCATTTCTTCATTTTCATAACACGTCAAAAGTGATTGAAACAAAATCTAAAATGTTAAAATCTTGCAGTGAAGTGTGTCGTATTTTAACCAGTGTAGCCAAGCTGCTTCTTCGAACAGATGTTTTCTTTCTGGGTCAAAAGTGAGTGAAAAAAAGAGAGGAGGGAAAAGCCAAAAAGTGCTTGCATGCAATTTGGATGCTAAATGATGATAATCCACAAAGTGTCGTCTACTTTTGCACTTTTTAGGTTCTAAAAAGCTTTTCTTGGATTTCTTTCGTTGCATTTATTTTGAGTGCATTTGTGTTTAACATAGAGTTTGATGATACAAATTCTAAAATTCTGCTTAGGTTTTTGCAACTTTACATTAAAAAAAAGTTGTTTCATATTAAATAGCTGGCTCCAGATTTATGATTTACTGCTGCATGTGCCTTTTTTCTGATTTGACAGTGTCGAAGGTTTTTTCTTTCCATGTTTTTGTCCTCTCATAATTACTGCTGACCCATGCATAAACCTAACTGAAAGCGTTGCAGGAGCTTTGACTTTCCACACCGACTCTGATCTGCAGCAGGATTTGTTGAACAGCACAGGAGCTCTGTGACATGAACCATCACAGGTCACTGGGTTAAGATGGGATGTTGTCTTCCTGGACCATCAAATCCTGGAAAAATGTGCCTATTTTTTCTTTTTTTAGGAAAAACAAAAAGAGAAAAAAGGAGAGATACCCCGATGCTCAATTCGGCTAGAGCTCCAGGGCGGCACACCGTTTGAACTCTGTGCATGGTGAATGGTCCCTGCCCTGAGGGGCTGGGTGCCGGGTGCAAGGCTATACTAAAACAATTCAGCTCAATCTCCTTACATAACCAAGGGATGGTGAATGACCTTTATGTGAGCATGTTTCAGAGTTTTTTTTTCTACCCCTTCAGTCTGAACACAGTGTACCAACCTGAGCTGATGCTGACCGGAAGATATTAGGTCATCTTTTCTATCTGTAACACTCATGGTCCCTTACAAAGAGAGTGACAAATGCAATTATAGAACCAGGGGAAGTCTTTCACCTTCTGTCGTGATACATTGGCACCTTAGCATGTTCAGATTTCCATTTTCAAGCCTCATATATCAAGAACACGCTGTAAAAATCCACCTTGAGTACATTTCAACACTAAGTTCTAGTACAGGCTGTGATCCAGCTGTGGTTAAAAGTGAAAAAATATGGGACAGTCGAGCAAAAAGCTACATTTTACAATAAAGTGTGCATCTTTAAAATGAAAAGCCTTTGAGACAAAGAAGAAAACTGTCTCTCAGAGTTCAAATCTGACAGGAAAATGTGCTTTCACAACCTGTCATGGGAAGTTTCAGATGCAAACATGTCCTGAGAAAAGATTTCAATTTGTTCTCCATGTGAAACTCGCTCAGGGTAACTTTTCAAAGTCAAACACCTTTCTTCGTGTCATTTCCCCCCTTGCTGGGAGGCACAAAAGAAAATATGTGGCCTGAAGTCACAACAACATTTGAAAAGGAAAAGCAAATATTGAATGTTTGTTCTCCCTTTCCTTTATGGTAGTTGGCAAGTTTTGGCCGTCTAAACACACATTTACAACAAACAAGCGTGGGAGGACATAGAGGAGGGACACTTGCATTCCAGATGATGGTTTCTAAGGAAAGGTGTTGAAGGTAAAGTCCCCGTTTTCTCTGTCATCTTTGTTTCACCCAACAGCCAAGAATTACAAAGGATTCATCATTGTTAACAAAACCTAAGCTGAGTGTGTGGTTTTGAAACTTGCATCCATCTAAAGTGACGGCTCAGTAAACAGCAGGATGTGTGAGTCAATCTCAGGCTTAAAAGTCCTTTACATTTTTCTTTATCAAACCCGGGACAGAAATCCTTGTGCGATTAATCAGGATGAACTTGGGAGTCATTTGAGTTCACCGGATTAAAAAGAAAAAACAGGTAGAAGTAGAAAAATTTAAGTGCACTTATTGCTACTTTGTGATTAAAAAATGTTAAACTATGACTTTAAAACTAAAAAGACATGAGCAAATGATCCATCATATTAAGTGATTCATAAAAGGAGACAAAAGTCGCTTAACTCCATCTTTGTTCTCCCATTACTTCATTGATCCACTGCTAACTTTATTTTGAAAGGAAATTAATGGGGAACATGACTTTGACAGGAGAGAGGTCTATCTTCATAATACATCAAAATTTGCTTCAGTCAGTGGAGAAGTCGTGAGTCGTGGTGCGTAGCAGAAGTGACAGCAGTAAAGTCAAGTGAGGACAAGAACAAGGACTGGATCAAACAGTCTCAGTGGTCAAATTGAGAATACTGCATCAGTCAAACTCAGTAAATAGTAACTGGCAAAGAGGCAGATCTGATGCCCAAAGAATACTGTGTAAGTTATGATGCTGTGACATCATCCAGTAGTTTCAGATGAGGCATTTCGAAGCCTGAAAGTGGTGCTCAACCTAACAGTCACTTGACCTGGAAACTGGTAAAGAGGCGGAGCTTAAGTTGACTTAACCCAACTGTCTGTTTACTCGGCCACGCCCCTTTTATATAAACTTCTGACTTCAATCAAACAGCAGTTATGTAGTTTTTGGGACATGGAGTAATGAGACCTCAAGCAAACATCCTTTAAATCTATTGCTGAACTGAGTGTCTTAATATGGACTTTAAAGTGGATTCTGTAGCCTCTAGTGGACAGGCAGGGTACTGCAGTTTGTTTGGACTTCTATATTGGTTTCATTTTTTAGGAGGCTGCCACTTGGACTGCAGAACTGCATTAACTTATCCTTGTCTTTCTATACTCAAAGATGTAAAACAAGACATGAGCTGGGTCTAAAAGCAGTGCACTCCAACAAAGTATGGGGTCACATTGAGCATCAGAATTTTTATTAATTATAATCGTTTCTTTTCCCCAGGTGTTTATGCCTTTAGCTGGCGAATACAAACCAAAGGGTAGAACAAAAACTAATGCAGGCTGGACCCGAACCCAAGCTGCTGAAGGCTAACACCATATTCTAAATTTTAACCTGGTTTATACTTCACTGGCATTACGTTATCACTACATCATAGTGACCATTGTTTGAGTGCTACATACTTGGGAGTTGGCATGTCTTCATTTCTCTGCAATACTATGGCTAAACACGGGTTTTCCCAATAGTTACCAGCCACCTTACATTCTCTGCTTGTTTGATGACTCCTGACACCTTATCTGATAACAGTCATGTCAGGGTTGGAGCAGATAGAAATTGAGCAGCAGTTGATCATATTGCAGTTGTAGCTAATACAGGAAGAGAAGAGATGTCAGAGGATGTTTGACAGTTGTATGGCAATCCAGAAAATGTCGGCAATGTAGGGAATATGATGTCACCTAGCAGACCAATCACAGGACCTGTGATATGTGTTAGTCCAACCTGGTTTTTATTTTTGAGGAAGTCCACATCTTATGAGTTGGAAGTATAAACCAGACTAGTTGTAGTTCCAAGATTCAGCATGAAGCTGGCTGGAAAATTTGTTGATTTTTCTTTAACTTGTTTTTATTTTTGAAGTTATTAAATTTCAGAGTTTTGCCCATACAAGGGCATGGCTGATTTCACTGACAGGCAGAGACCCTGTTGCTGCCAGTGAAGTGGCTAAAGACCCGCCTCTTTACCTCATCCAAACTCAAAACTAATCCAGGATAAAATCAACATTTCTGATAGGTTCCCATGACTTTAAGCACCAAAACTCAGTATCAGAAACAAATGGGTGACATCACAGACATGAGGTCCAAGAAAATGTATGCATGAGAGAAATACCTGACAGACTGGTTCAAATTTTTAAGATCGAGAAAGTAGCTCTCTGCTTACACTCAACCGCCCTGAAAAAGCAGCATAGCTCTTTTAACTATGGCTCTGATCTTTTCTGTTATCTGTGTGTTGGGGGTTGCAGGGGGGAAGGAATGGGTGAGATTAGCAAGAGTGGTTCATACAGGACACGAGGCAAGCCCAAATAAGCAATAACACTTTGGAAAGAAGCCCAAAAAACACAACCCACAGCTGACAATACCTCAGAAACTTTCCAGAAAAAGAAGCCCAGAGTCACTTATAGTAAGTGGACTTGGCAACACTGGATTGGAAGGGAAGGTGGCATGTGAGGACGAGAAACTCCTGAGAGGCATGAGAAACATCCTCCTTTAAGATGTCTGTTGACCATGCAGAACAACCACTTTTCTTTTGTTCATCTTCCAACCAGTGCATTTTGCATGGCCTCTCATTAAACTACGAAATGTTTATGGTACTAGTTTGGAAGAAATGTAGCGGAACAAGACGGAAGCATCTATAAGAAGGGACCTGCTTCTATGTTGATCTATATGATAAGAAAGTGGATTTCAGAGATTGGAAATGGTGTCAAATACAAGTTGACTGCATTCTAGTGGCAGGTTGAAGCAACTCGTAAATTGCTAACCATTAGCTTTTATGTTGTTGTCAGCAATCTTTGCAAATTCCAGGCAATGACAATGCACTTTGTTAGAGCAACATGGAAACGTGTTGGAAGACAGGACTTTTAATTTTATTACACATAACAAGTCTAAGTTACAAATAAATTTATTATCATTATGATTTCTTTTGTTCCGTGTATTTATTTCTTATTTGTTTCCCCCCACTGAGGATGAAGTGGTGAATTGCAAAATTTTGGATTTGAAGTTTAAGAGTTTAAGAGTTTCCAAGTAGGAATTCTGACGTCAGGGTGGGACATCTCAGGGCTTCGTGAATTTTAAACCCCTGAGATGAACATTTCTTTTTTTCGGGTGATAATTACTTATTCAAACACAGTTATGGTTATTGTGTTTTATTACTACAAACAAAGTTTTAGCCAATAAATGCCAACTAAAACTAAACACTGTTCCTGTAACTACAAGGATAATTTATGGAAAATTACTTTTAGGATGGGTGGGTCAACCTTTATAATAAATCATCAGATTTTTTATTTTTTTATTTTAATATATTTTTTTAACATTTCAATTTTTTTGAGGTGATAAAAATATGGATTTCAATATATATTTTTTTCAACCACTTTATTGGTAAGCGTAAATGTCTGTTGCTTGCTAAGTGAAGTCAGAGAAAATGAGTGCTTTTAGACAGGATGTGGAGGAGGAAACAACACAGCTCAGTGTAAGTTCCCCGTGTCCTCAGACCGTCTGCTCGTGCTCCTGTGTTGTGGTCTCGGTGGAAGTGTTGGATTGTTTAAATTGTAACCGCTAGAGGGATACATATACGCCTTTCAAAACTCCGTAAACACCATCCTATCACTATGTGCCACAGAGAGAATTGCCGTCAGTGAGAGTTGCCTACCTGTGTGACTTCCCACTTTGAAAAAAAGCACACACACACACACACACACACACACACACACACACACACACACACACACACACACACACACACACACGCACGCAGCCCCGGAACATTTGAAACATGAGTTGTTCTTAAAAAGACTTAGAGAGAAAACTGCCTCTAAAGCTGGACGCCGAGCCACGACTCCTCCAAGTGTATCTGCTCCAGGCAATCAATGAGGACCGCGATGGTTACTACTTCTGCAGCTCTCTGCCCCTCTTTCTCTCATTCGCCTTAGCACATATTATAGTGCATTTCAACTTTTGTACAGGCACACAGGAGAGGGGGAAGTTTGGACTCCTTTTTTTGCTCCCAATTTACCTCTTTGTTTCCTGTAATAAATATGAGAGGTCGCTTTGTTGTCACTTTTCTTTGGGATTTAATATGTGCCATTTCTTATGCTGTTTTACGGGTAGGATAAGGAAACAACAAAAAGGTGTGACGAGAGCTTGGCGGACAACTGTGGATTTCTGCGAGTAACTCCTACACCGACTGGAGGGGATGAGGGGGGCATCGGCCGGACCCCCCTCTTGATTGATTACTTATTAGTCATCCCTTTGGCTTAATGGGAACCCATTGAAAAGGCAACGTGGAACACATACATGAATCAAATATTCCTGTGTCCCCTGAATGTCTCCAGAGTAGTTTTGCTTAAGAGAGGGGGCCGGGGCTTAGCATTATAAAGAGGGGAAAACAGCATAGCTTTATGGGTTTATTTAGACAGTTTCTACGCTTTGACATTCTACGGCTGTAAAAAAGACAGAAGGAAAAACTCGGGAGGAATCCAGAGAGACATTGTGGACTTACATTTTTTTCTAGTTATTCTTTTTATTTTTTTTTTATTTTTCTTTTCTTTTTTTTCTTTTTTTATTTTTCCCGAAAAATGAAACTTTGGACATCTCCCTGGGTGTCTTGCCTGGTGATTCTCCTCCTGTGTTTTGGATCAGAGTGTGGGACAGTCCGGAGAAAGGGGAGATCCAAGAGGGAGTTAGTGCGCATTAGGGAGGCGAAAGCCACCATCCCAGGGGCTTGTGCCACACGTCTGCCCCGGGGCAAACGCTCTTTGCCCGGCTTGGAGCGACGGGTGCTCCGGCAGCGTCGGCGCTCCTCTCAAGCGGAGGAAAACTCTCCAGATCGGGGTAAAGCGGTCTATTTTACCGGCAGAGGAGACCAGCTGCGGCTGAAGCCTGGCGTGGAGATACCCCGAGGAAATTTCACTCTTGAGTTGTGGATCAAACCGGAGGGAGGTCAACGATCACCCACGGTGATTGCAGGTAAGATAGACTTCACATCCTCATCTGTATGTCAACATTTTATCAGAGTGTCTCCAAAGCCAGTTCAATGAGAAGTAAACATGCACACGTGAACTATTCCATCCATGTGTCATTTAGTCAAATCAAACAAAGCAACATGCAGTTTCAGCGAGTTGAAAATGAGTTCATCTATCAGGCTAGACAATGATGTAATGCTCTAAAAAGTACAGCGGATATTTTAGGTAGTGCAAGCACCGGGTCACTGAAGATTTGATCACATTTAAGTTGGCCACCTTGCAGATAAAAATCGCTGCAGTACGCTTTTATTTTACGCACCGCTTTCCCTCTCATTTCGCACTCTGAAAATGTGATTTACGCTTTGAAAAGAAAAACACAAGTGATGAATACAGGCAGCAGATAGAAGCTACCGCATCTACTTGACCAGCAGCTGATGTCACTGTGCGTAAAATGTAATTTCTCCGAGCCCGTCTTGGCTATTTTAAAACTATGATGTAATGGCCAAAACTTTGTGAGCGAGCACGTCACGTCAGGCACAAAGCAAGGGAGAGATTTGCAATGTGTGTGTGGGTGCGCGCGTGCGTGCGTGCCTGTGTGTGGAGACGCTCAACAGCACACAGCTCGAGCCGCAAGCATGAGTGCCCACCCCTCCTCCTTCCCCAAAACCGACACCTTTTGGATTGGCTACCGGAGTTACGGGACAGGAGTGAGAGACCCAGGGTTTCCCTCTTCATGCCTGAAAATGTCCTGCGTGCTTGTGCTTGTGTTTGTGCTGTGGTGGAGGTGGTAGTGTGAAAGTCGCGCGTCTCTCCAAAGCGCACGACTCTTGTGCGAAATCATGCGTTGGTCGACGAGTTTGTAAAAAAGGCGCAATCAGATTTGGGTGATGTATATCTGTCCTGACTGCAGAGGCACACTTGAATAGATGCCTGTCGTCAGAGGAAAGCTTCTCACTTTGCGGCTGACATCTGCGCGCACTCCTTTTTGTCCTGCAGCCATGCGTAAAAGAGCACCAGAGAGGTGTTAAAACAGTTCTGCATCATCTGCTTTTTTGACCAATGGCGCTTTTTGTGCATTACAGTATAGGACGGTTTTGGTTGCTTTTCCTTGCCGATAGGGAGCGTTGCATACACAAGTCATTGCCTGCTACAGTACTTGTGCAGATGGCTGCCTTTGAACTGAACTGAACTGAATTGAACTCAGTCCTCCTCAGCCGCTTTTATGCCAGCCTGCCTGCACGTTTGGGGACTTTGCAGAACTATATGAGTAAATTTACATGCTCCTTTACTTTCCGTCTGTCTGACTTCAACCCCCCTCAAACACACAGGCAAGAATAATCACTTGTGTGTGTGTGTGTGTGTGTGTGTGTGTGTGTGTGTGTGTGTGTGTGTGTGTGTGTGTGTTTGTGAGATTGTGTGTGTTTGGAGATTCAGCACACTTTTAGGTAGCGCTAGCCAGTTGGCAGGGACAAGCTCTGTAAAACCAATCCCTCATAAGAGTCTCAAACTGGGGGGGAGGAAAAGGGGGTGAGAGGGTCTGTTGTGACCTGAGTGACTCCTAGATTTACAGAGGACGGACACAATAACATGAACATCTGCACAGTAGAAGGCAATCCTGTGCGACAACAGATGATCAGAGAGTTTGATAAACATCCTTGGCACACAATCCTGACAGAAAATGTATCGTTTCATCACGATTTAATGTCTGAAAGTGTTGATTTTACAGGTGTTGTTTTTGCACCCCATCCCCCAACGTGTGCCTGCTGGAGATTAATATTCATGTGTAATCTTGTGTGTCCATTTTTAAGATTTGTCCCAAAGAGGGGGACCTAAAGAGAACAAATATGATGACTGAACAAATTCAATAAAGCCTAATCTTTTAAATCCAATTCAGAACTCAAAAATCCCAGTGCCTCTGAAAAACGCTCCATCCTCTTGTTTTGATCCCAGCGCAGTGTTGTTTGCAGAAGCTGCTGTTTATTTTTTAACACTGTTGTTTTGACTGCTGCTTTTATTTCCATCATCTTAAATTCAGTGTACCTTTCAGTTGTTATTTTCTATGCTGGTTGTGATGGTCATTGAGTGCTGGACTCACTGTCATGTCATTATTTAGTACTGTCACACCAAGATTTCACAGGTAATTTCTGTGGTTGTTGGGGCCTGGAACTCCTGATTTCATGGCAGCTTCAGAAAAGTTGCACTGAAGGTGGCAATGATTTTTGTTGGTCTGAGGAACGTGACATTTCTGGTCAATTTAATGACTTTTTTGAATTAGTGTGTATGTGGTTGCTGTTACTTTAGCAGCCAGCCTCTAGTGGCTGCTCAATGAACTGCAGCTTCTAAAACTTTTGTATAGGCTTTATATTTAAGACAGGGTGCTGTTGCTGGTTAAGAGACTCATCCAGTGACATCCATAGACTGTATCACCTTATCAACAGAATGTAACCATCAAAATGACAGGCAGCAAGAAAATGAGAGGAATTCTCTTAATTGGTGACAAGTTTGAAACAAAGTCTCTTATTGGACCATACATAAAACCATGAAGAATCAGGAAGAGGCTAAAGGAACTGTAGTTAAGAAAAAATAAACAGTCATTTATGAATTTCATTGTATGTTGTTACAAGGCTTCACAAAGTACATCAAATATATAAAAAAAAAAAAAAAAATCAGCAAAATAAAAAAATACAACAAATAGAAGGAACAAAGGCAGCAAATAAAAGAAAGGGATTGAGGAATACTTACTTGTGCTTTAGGGGCCGTTAACACGTCAACAGTTTTAGAGTGAAACTCAATAGTACTGTTGCGTTTCACCCCTGCGTTTGCACAGCATTCTTGCCGACCTGAAACGCAAACTTTTGAGAATGGCCTCCAGAGTGGAATTTTTCCGAAACACTGCAGACACAGTTGTAAGCTGGCGTTTTCAGTGGAAATGCTGACATCACGCTCCGCTTCAAGCAAGTGCATACAACAGTACAACAGTAACGTTGTTACTATTGTTGCAGACTATTGCGTTGTGCTTGTGCAGCTCAATCTGCTAACTGTCTTTCAACAAAATGTGCATCTGTTGCTCCACTTCTGCACTTAAGGTGCGTCTCAATGCGTTAACTTTCTGCTTCCTCCGTCCTATCTCCTCCAAGACACCGGAAGTACTTTCCCAGTTGCCATTTTGAAGACTGTCCCAAAGCGATAATTGCGCTCAGAGGAGAGAGGAGAGAGGATGGAGGAGACTGATCGGAGGAGCTATGATCAAGGAGACAAGAGCCGGCTTTGCGGAAGTCTTTTCACTGACAGACACGCCCCCATATTGAATATCACTCTCTGATTGGACGCTGCAGCGGCTCAGACTTTTCATGTAACTTCACAAACACAACGAAGTTTAATGAGAGAAAAGACGAGCTGAGAACGGGCACGGAGGATCGTTCAGAAACTGATCGTAAATCTGGTAATAAAGTGTTCGCTGTGAGTTTAAAGCACAAAACACTGAACACAACCATCATCAAATCAATATAACAGAGGATTAATATAGAAAACTGACTGATAAATAATATCTTCATGAGACACAATAAGGTGGGTTATATTGATATGCTTCAGTGTTCACGATCAGATGGGCTCAAGATAAAGGCTAGATAATTCATAAATTATCTCACGCATTTTACCGGAAAAGTGATCCATATGAGCTTCTAAACTGCACACAGAATAAACCAAGAGCAGGTTTTCTTCATGGTCACGTGTTTGTTAAACAGGTTAAAGGAACAGACAAACCTCTGTTACTGTTTACGTTTCATCAGAGTTATTACAGCGCACATGCCCAGACGCACAAACAGCTGTTAGAGATGACTGACAGATGATCCAGAGGTGATCAGCTGATGCCGTCATCACTGAAACACGTCGTATCATGTGACGCTCCTAAGGAGAGGATGTCCCATTGCTCTAAAAAATGAATCTCCTCCATCCTCTCTCCTCTCTTTTCCTCGCGTCTCTCCCATGCATCTCTGGTGGAGGATGCAAGTGAACGAAGCATGTGGAGGAAGGAAGGATGGAACTTTGGAGCTTTGAGACGCACCCTTAGTATTCACCAATACACCAGATGATTGGCCCAACTCTCCTCAGAGGAGTCCCCCAGAACCTGCTTCTGGACAAGAAAGTTAAAGCACCACCTACAGGCCTGGCATGCTTACTACAGCATTTCTAGTCTCAGCGTTTCTGTGTAAATGGTAATTTTTTCACTGTGTTTCAGAGTTTTCGGATGAAATGCTGTTGTGTAAGTGAGCCCTTAGACACTCCAATTAACCAACAGTCAAGAGTTGCCATGTCCTCAGTGAGGAAAGTTCCTTTTGGCTGTCCTTGTTGTTAAAAGAAGTAACTAGAGGAAGTCACTAAATGACGTCATTGAATTTTTTGTATAATTGGCCATTTGTATGTATTTGTTATGGACACTGTAGGAGAGCCGATTGTTGTGGGAGAGTCAAAAAGTGAGTAAAAAACACCGTTCTATGTTAGTAACTACAAATGAACTTTCTTCTGTTGATTCTTTATTTTTCTTTAATGTCAATATAACAACCCTTCTCCTTTGTGGGACTGGCAGAAGTAACCTAAAAAGACACACACCATTCAGTTACATGTAGCAGCCTTCTCTGGCTGGCCAGTGTGTCGCTTTTGTGTTTTGGAGTAGGGGAGGGGCCCACAGCAGCAACTGCTTAAGAAGAGTAAGATCGATCCACACTTTTACTTCAGATTTTTCAAACTTTAGAAAAAGTCGCTAATGGGCTCTGAAAGCTCATTACAGTCTTTACCTTAATAATTACTCTATGTTTTACTGCAACATGTATCAGCTCCGGTATAACTGAATATGCTCAAAGCGCTGTGAAAAAGCAAGGAGAAAACTTGGCTGGGGTAGAAACAGGCAATCTGAAAATCACACAGACCACACTGCCCTCATGTGTTTCGGAGGAGTGCTGCAGAGCAATGCGGACACATTGACGTAGAGGTATCAGGTTCTCACACCACCAGTGTTTAAAAGGCCAGTCCACTGCAGCAAAACACTGCAAAGCTGAGAGGATCTTCAGTTTTGAAGGTCAATTTTGCAGAGAAATTTCTGTAATTTGTGAAAATTGAAAGGCTGCATCGTGAATTTGCATCCCCCACATGGACCATGGCTGATCAATTCCTCATTTGCATTAAAATTAAACAGGAAACTATTTAAGCCCACAGATGTTGCATGTATTTATGATGATCACTGATTTGTAAGCTCAGGTTTTCCTCTAAAGCACTTTGAATTACCTTGCTGCCAGATTATGCCATATAAATAAACCTGCCTTGACCAACGGTCTATCAAAGAGGTAAGGCAGAACCACATCTGAGAGGGAAAAAAAGAAGAATTTCAGGGATAAATATCTCTTACTCCCACTCCACACATGACCGGATCAAATTTTTATCAAACACAAGTGTAGTGCCTGACTTGAGCCCTCTAAGCTCAACCACCAGACCTGCAGATGAAAAGCGTTTCCTGTGCCGTCATTTCCCATCACGACTGTTACATATGGGTAGAATTGATCCCAGCTTTGGGAAAGCATTTATCAAAGTTACCTATACACAATCAGAACATCAAGTTATGTGTCCAAATGTTATGCAAACTTTGTTATGCCCTATTAGCACTTGTAACCGGGTCATGTTGGGTTGTCCCGCATCAAAAGAAGAGGAGGATGTCTTCCATGACATGCTGAGGGTGATTATTTGCAGGTGGTGGCAGATAATGTTGGTGATAAGAGGTTTGTTGTGGTGCTGTCTTCACAGAGTATCCTTTTCTTTTTCTGACATAACAAGCAGCAACTTTGGTTTCTGAGAGGAGAATCTCAAGGTTAGACTAATCACCTGATGAGTGTTTGGAGTTTCAATGTGTGTTGAGCACCGATTGTAACCTCAAACTCTTGAGTGAGATGTAATAAAGTGGACTGATGGTGAAAAGGTTCAAGTCAAGTGTTTTAAGTCATTTGATGATATTTTGATAGTCAATAACTTGTTTTCTAAATGTTAACAGAGTTTTCCATTGTCCCCTCCGTGGCGGTCACTTCAATATGACTCTATGAAAAGTGTTTCTCTGACCTTTCAGAGCCAGATCAGCTGAAAAGTAAACCAAGTCTTCATTGTTCCCTTCCTCCCTGCTTTTTATCAAGTCCTTGTGACATTTTTCTTTGTGTGTGCATGTGTGTTTTTTGACTTTTTCTTTTTTTTCCTGAGTGTGTTTTTCTTGGAAGAAGACAAATGGCAAGTGCAGGGAAGGTTGCCTTTGAACCTGACAGGAACAGCTCTCTACCATTGCGTGTGCACATGCAAATCCCTTTGTGTGTGTGTTGGTGTGTGTGTGTGTGTTGGTGTGTGTGTTGGTGTGTGTGTGTGTGTGTGTGTGTGTGTGTGTGTGTGTGTGTGTGTGTGTGTGTGTGTGTGTGTGTGTGTGTGTTGTTTCAGAGAGGACACAGATGTGCACATGCATAAAAACGCACGCATGTGTATAAGCATGTGCACGTGTGTGTAGGTGTGTTTGCGCGAACTGGAGGAGTTGCAGTGCAGGGTCTGGAAAAGTGGAGTGTGTTAGATTAATTGAGCATGGCAGAATTATGACAGCTGTTTACACTAGGAGCCCTACGAGCATTTTAGCACACCTTTTAGCCTTGAGTGCACTAGCTGACAGATGGAAGGCTTTTTCCTTCCAGTGTTGTGGAAAGCCTGAAAACGTCATCCACCAAAGGACTGACCTTGACGCTGAACCCAGCCCTCACTCTTTGAACATTAGTCCATTGAAACACCCGGTTAATGAATTCATACTGGAGTGTGCATCTAATTAGAAGCAGGTCAAAGTTAGCAAGATGTCTGTGCAATCACCATTTGCACGCCACTTACTGGCGGCTTAGGTAGCGTCCTAATCGATGGGGAACAAAGACATCTGAGCAGGCGAGGAGTTAAAGCGAAGATGTGATCATTGCTATGGTAAACAGCTTATAATTTGAAACCTTTCCAAAGTCAAATATGGAGGGCATTTCTAAGCATGTAATGCACAAATCAAAGATGCCACTGAAGGATCCTCCATACTTAAGATCTGGTCGCATTTGAGTATCTTTTTGTGTATAGAAGTACATGCCTGAAAGCTCAATACTGACAAATACCGATCTATTTAACTTTGAATATAAGGCATCATCCTTAACTGATCATGAACATGTCTTTTCTTTGTATCAATTAGAATCCTATTTATCACCAGGTAAAATAAGCATTGTGCATTAACCAAATTACATGTTCTGGACACGTCTCATGCACTAAATATAGTCCATTACTAAACAATGGTACAAACTGAATTTAGAAAGTTTGTTTGTTGTCATGTTTCGAACAACAGTGCTATGTAACCATTAATAGATGCATTACCTTGCAACTTTGTATCCTGAAAAGAAACCATCTGAAACAATAAAAAAGTTGTGTTAAAAAGAAGATTTGCTTACTGTTCATTTGCTTCCAAACCAAATGCGCGCCATGGTAAGAATCAGCTCTTTACGGCAGTGGATGATAATGCTAATGCAAAATATAGTCTTCGTTCTGGAAAAACATTAGCTTTTCTGTTAGCACTCACAGCCCCTTCAAGGTAGCTTGATTTAAGACTTACACAAAATAATTTAAAAACATGTACCGACCATTTAAAACGCTCAAACATAATGTAGAAGAGACAGTTTTTGCACAAGATATCACAAAAAAAACATATATTTGTGACACAAACAATTTCACTGAAACTGAAAAATCATCTTAATCTCACTTTTCTAATAGCGGGTCATAGTTTAACATAAATATGTGATATTTTTCGGGTTCCTTTGGATTTTATTGCTCGTGCTCTAAGCAGTTTGTTAGCTAGCATTTCATATTTCTTTTTTTTTGTAGCACTTTGGAATATATCTGAAGAAAAATCATTTTCTAATTGCATATAGTTTTTTTTTAATCTTGTATTTAGACTCCCATTTTTTGCAGTGTAAGAAGTGTGGAGGTGTTTTTAGATTCTTCACAAACTCTCACTCAGTTGTTCGAGCTTACGCACACAGTCAGGAACACGCCTTCAGGAACACAGACATGAATATGTGTGCCGGCACACACGTACCTCGACAAGCGCAAAACAAACAAACAGTTAACATTCAGAGATCCCCTAAGAAGTGAAAACACATTACCATGCTGAAGCTGACACACACGGTCCAAGTGAAACAGGAAAAAGGTGTTTTGGTACCTCTAGAAAAACAGAAAACTAGCCTTTTCTGGCTTCCCCACCAGCAAGGGACATTTACACGAGCTGCTTTTAAATGTGCTCAGTGTTCAAGAAAACCCTATATAGAGAGATTTCCATGGGGTCTCCCTTGGTTAAACATGCACTTCAACCCAATTTCCAGAATGGCATCCACACAGATTCCAAATAAATCACACTTAAACATATGCTCCCTCAACTCTTCTGTATTTTGATTGTCTTGTGAAACTTTTCAGAACATGCAATAACTACCTAGAGTGTTCAAAATGTAAAAATTGAACTGTCTCCCAACAAAAAAATTATTTAGGAAAAGCTTTATCAAGACTTGTCAAATTGAAAGCGAGGATGTGAACTCAAAGTAACAAGTGTTGTCTCTTTAAAACGTTTACACAGACTAACTTCGTTCCTATTCTCTTTCCAGGCCTTTACGACAAATGTTTCTACGCCTCCAGTGACCGAGGCTGGCTGCTCGGCATCCAGGCTGTTAGTGAACATGGGAATCGTGACCCTCGCTTCTTCTTCTCCCTCAAAACCGACCGCGCTCACAAAGTGACCTCCATCCACTCCAACGCTCGCTACATTCCCAACCAATGGGCACACGTCGCAGTCACATACGATGGTGTGTACATGAAGCTCTTTGTCAATGGCGCCCAAGTTGGCGTCAGTCGGGAGCAATCAGGAGACGTCTTCAGTCCGTTGACCAAAAAGTGCAAAGTACTGATGATAGGAGGAAATGCACTGAATCACAACTACAGGGGGGTGGTGGAGAGAGTCGGACTCTGGAGGCAGGCTCGAGGGCAGAGGCATATTATCAGGGATATGCATGGCCATGATGACCCCTTAGATCTACCTCAGCTGGTTATTCGAGAAACATTCGAACACCCAGGTCGGAAGTGGCTGACCGTCAAAGATGGTAGCTTCCCTCAGCCTGAGCAAGGAGGAATTGGACGATCAGGGTTTCTCAGTAGTGGTGGTGGAAATTCAGAGGAGTTATTAGACACAAAACTGGAGCCGCCAACTTGTGGTCAAACTGTCTGTGACAATGTTGAAGTCATCAAAAACTACAACCACCTTTGGACCTTTCGTCGCCTCAAGAAAATACGGTATCGTGTCATAAATATTTGGGATGACGAGCGCATGAAGCCAACTGTATCCGACCACCAGATCAGCCTGCAGCACCAGCAGCTGAACGACGCCTTCAGCCCTTACAACATCACGTGGGAGCTGAGCATTCACAACGTAACAAATTCTTCCCTTCGAAACCGGTTGATTCTCGCCAACTGTGACATCAGCAAAGTCGGGGATGATGCATGCGACCCAGAATGCAACCATCCACTGACAGGGTACGACGCAGGTGATTGTATGTCTGGGCACCGGAGCCGTTGCCCTGAGCACAAGCAGGGGAACGGTGTTTGTGATCCTGAATGTAACTGGGAGAACTTCTTCTACGACCTTGGCGACTGCTGTAATCCCAATGTGACGGACGTGACCAAAACCTGTTTCAACCGCTCTTCTCCGCACAAGTAAGTCATCAAGTTTCCAGTTTTAGTAAATCCTGTTAAGTTGTTGTCTGACAAAGAGAGGACTCGGAGCTCTGATTGTTCTTCTGGGTTGGCGTAACTAAATCATATTCATAAACCAACTGGTCGTACGTGCCTAGAGTCAATCAAACATCAAATGTTTCCATACATGTTTCCCTGAGGAGAGATTTTAATGTCTAGTCCTACTGTTTCCCGAGCATTTGGGCTGAGGCAGAGTGTAACATAATTCCCAGCCTGTGTGGCCTGGGAAATCCTCAGGGAACAGCTCGTCCAATCTAGCCTTGGCCTGGTTCAATCAGTGTTCCACACTTAAGCGGGGCAAAACAAACGCAACCGGATGACTTTACTGGTAGCAAATGTGCAGGCCAGACCACTCATTTTCGTATCAATTTTTCAACAGCTCTCCCCACCCTCCCCTAGACTGTGTCTCTTACACCAAGTGGTCCTAATTAAGCCGGCTTGATTGGAGAAGAAGTTTATTAGTTTAAAGAGGAATTCAAACAGAGTATGGGGGCAATTAGAGGTCAGAAAAGAGAGTCCAGTGTGCCGTTTGCGTGTGGTGATGGAAACAGTTTCAAAGACATGCTGCTCTTTCCAGGAAACCACTGAAAGACATGTTTCCTGCAGGTATAGCTTCCTAAACGTGGATGCCTGGAAGAATTTTCCAAGAAAGAAAACATTGGAGAAAGTTCACTTCACTTGCATGTGAACACCAGCAGTGAAAACTCTCCAAGGTGCACCGTGTATGGAGCAAGAGATTATGCGGTGTCATGTCACTACTTCAGGAGAATACACAGGCCTTCATGAATGCATGCAAGTTTTTGTTTTTGTGGTTATCTCATTGTGGCTCCTAGTTGATGAGTAAAAGCTGGCAAGGAGAACAAATCTCTGGAATTTGCTGTAATAAGGCTTATGCCAGACCTCCAATAGCAGGATTGTTTGATTCTTGGTACAACCGAAACTCGACACAGTAGACTGAGACATTTTTGTGGACAATGCAGGAGGTCTTTATGGTTACGCCAGAAAGAGAGACAGAAATGGCTGAAATTCAGATGTTTGTCAGTGTTTCATGACACTGTCAAACGGGGACAAGGGAAGAGGAGAAAGACGAGTAGTGTGTGGGATTGTTTGGGTACTTCTGATAGGATGAATCAGGGAAAGCAGACTGTTTTCAATCACAGTTGAGCTGGAAGCATTGTCTGCTTGGCACTGCCATGTTGTTTAAAATGACTGCTAAATAGCTAAATAATGACATCTAATTAACAACATGAGAGGGGAAAAGCAGGTGGGTTTGCCTTTGCCTCCATCTCTCAATTCCTACCAAATCCCTTCCAGCTTAGTCATCATTAGAAGCTCATTCATCAAGCAGCGGGCAAAGGACTTCATTTAGACATCAGCCATTGGCAAATTGCTTGCTGTTGCAGTGTTCAGACCTCCCTGTGGACATTGAAGGACTAGCTTAGGTTACCGGCAAGACATGACAGATAGAAAGATGGAAAGAGGACGCAAAATAGATGGAATCTCGTCAAGTGCTTGCTTATTTTGCTTTGATTATGGTATGTCTGGGGAGACTTGCAGAGAGCTGCACTACAAACAGTTTGACATTCCCTCTTAATTATGGAATCCTGGGTGAACAATGTGCTGAGCATACTAGGGAACAATGGTTGTTAGGTTCCTGCATTTATTTCTTCAGCATCTGCGCCTGTTACCACTTACATGTAGTGTTTTTTAAAAGTCTGGCTTACATGGGACTCGGGCTACACTGTGGTCCTGCAACAGTCTCTGCTCTTAAAATGCTATTGTTAATAACCCCCCTTTATCTGTGCTGCTGTGTGTGACTAAGGATTGCATTGTTTTGCCAGCCTTTGGTCTTGACACGTCTTGTGACTTTAGTGGTATATGATAGTTTCAGATGGCACTTATTGTACTGCTGACTACATCACGTCAGAAATGTTGCTTGTGAAGAAGCTTTTTTTTTGCGTCTAAAGCATGATATGAAACATGCAAATGGTTGCTCTGAAAACAACAAAATTTAGATGGAGTGAGTCCTATTGTTTCCGTTGTAGTGTCATCACATTTCCTGAGACTCTAATGTTATCCTACGTCTTCAGCAACTCCAGCCCCAGGCTTTTCTTTGAATGTACAATACACCTGTCCAGTTTATTTTCCAACACAGCCCTATATGGCTCAGTGGCATTGAGGTCCGAAAGTGAAGTGGCCAGTCCATATTTCAGTGTTCCTTTTAATTGGGAAAATGACCGAAATCACTTTATGATAGCTCAATTTGGTGGTAATGACATAATGATGACTTTGTAGATATTTTATTAGTTTCTTGGGTATTTAAATGACCATTTTAAATAAAAAAACTCAAAATCCTAATAATTATGTCCACCAAATTATAAGCAACATAAATTTACAATTTCTGAAAAAAGAATGAAAAACATAAATAAAAAAGGATGTGTTGCGATTTTTGAATACCTGAATAATCTTAGTTCATGTAACTGTTATTTTATCCTTAAAAACATAGTTTTTCCACCTGTTTTAAACAGCCTTGAATTGCATCTTGATATAACCCCCAGACAGTAGTTGTAGGGCATCTTAAAGCTGTACATGTTTGCTGTTTTAGAACAAAAAAAGTTCTGGAGAAACTTCTATTAAATAAATTCTCAAAAGATTAACAAGTTTAAACTATAAAACATATGTAGATCTTATTTCTCTGTATATCATATTTAACAACTTTGCACAGTCATTAAATGGATCATTATCTCCAAGTGTCTGAAGGGGGCGGCAGGGAACTATTCAGTTAATCGGTAAATAGTTTTTTTGGTTGAAATGCCCATCCCTAGAAAAAGGCACTCTAAAAAAAGTTATATAAGTCTCTTGTGTTGTTCTACAACTTCTTATAAACGATCTGTTATTGAGTAACTGGATAGATGATAGATGACGTGGAATAAGAACTCATATGAGGCAAAATGTGAGTTGAGCGTTGATTAAAATGCTTCATGAGGATGGATACAGAAACTTTTCAAAGGTAATAAAAGGACAACTTAAGTATGTTTTGGGAAATGAAGTTTTACACCTGCTATAGGGGGCTAAGAGGTCATCTGTTTTTCTTTGGCCTCTGTGTCCCTCCCCTTACTGAGTCAATACCTCTCAGTGTGGCAGGTTAATGGATGGACCACTCTTTTCTTTTCCCTCCACTCCCTCTCCCTGTAGTATTCCAGCTCGGAGCGGGGAGCTAATCTTCAGGGCCCTTGACTTGGGTATTTTACAGTTGGTCGTCTAAACCTTAGCCCCCGTCCCATAAAACATAATGGAGTGCTTGGGCGTAAATACCAGGACTTTGCACTTCCCTTTTAAAGCCACAGCACACTTATAAAAGCACCTGTTGTGGTGGTTTCACCTGTGCTCTCGAGGGGGGTGATAGAAGTCTCTCTGCTGCTCTGGAGTCAGAGAGGGAATTGCAGGAAGGAGGGGCCCAAAGGCAGGACAAGCGATTACATCTGGCTTAAATGGGAATATATGTTGCCAGATACTGTAGGTGGTCTTTTTAACATATTACACACCGAGGAATTTAACGGATAATGCTTTGGCAATGTTCTGGGGGTCTGAAGTCAAGAGATGCTCATGAAGGGATTCACACATTGGGAGAGTTTATGATATCTAATCAAGAATTTGTGTTTAAGGTTGGAGTTGGGGGATCCTTTTCCTATCCAGTTGGTCAGAGTGTATGTCTCTAGATAGTAGTTTTCCAATTTAAGTCTCAGTAAGTAGCAGATGCTGTGAGATCCGTAAAATGCAAGTGTTGATCTATGTGTCTTCTGTGGAAGAAAAGAGATAACCAGACAAGATGGAAGAGGAGAAAGTAGAGTGTGGGGACTGAGGGAGTTCAAATGATAATGCTTTGGTGATATCATGGAAAAGAAGAAATAATTTAGTAGTAAGGCCAATGAAGAGGTTCACAAAGAGACAGTGTCCACCAAACGACTCAATCAACTGTTTCTAAGGAGTTGATGGACCAAACGGACCATCCAGTCATCATTTCTGTATATCTTCAGGATCTCTGGAATCCACATGGCAAGTTGCCTCCACATGTGTCTTCCTTGGACATGAAAATCTTAATAAGAAAGTAGGTTGGAGGGTTAGAAGGGGAGCTTGCAAGTATAGTAATAAAGGCAGAGATGAATGATGGGTTTAAGGTGTGGTGTTGACCGCCTCGATGACAGGGAAGCTGAGGGCCCCCCTCCAATTTAAAAGTGTTCTTGGCTGTGAGACCGTCACTGCCATGCCAGAAAACCCCTGCTTTCCCAGCATGCTGCCTCAGACATATGTATACAAAACAAATTTATGAGCTTTTATAAATTATATATGGGTGCAAATGGGAGAAGTCATAATCCCCTTTTATAATGTATCAGATATAAAAGCATTAACATGGCACTTATGCTTCCTCACACACCTCTTGATCTCTAACAGATGCCCTGCAGTGAGGCTTGAATTCAAGCAATCTGTAGTTTCACCTCACTTCTTCTTCTGCGCTCTCTTTTTCTTTTTCTCGGTTGGGTCTTAAAAAGTTTTTCTTCTTGGGACATGTCTGAAAAGTGGTGTGGTTAAATGCATGGAAAATCCTGTTCTTCCCAAGTGGCTCATCTCGCCTGAAAAAATAAAAAAAAGTATGATGAGAGGCAAGAGAGGGTAACAGGGGCTATGGGATGGGGAAATAGTTGAAGGGTGTGTGACAGGGGGGGAGTTTCTGGCAAGGAGGTTTGAGTGAGATGTGCATAGACAGATAGAAAGTCAGTGTTTGAAAGGTGCACACTGTTCTGACTTCAAACAGCCTCAGCATTATGTCATTGGGATGTGGCTGCTTTGGGTGAAAGCAAACCAAAGGTTCTACGAAATCCTTATTTAAGTCACAATTTTACATTAACTAACACTATATTCTGAACGTACAACATTTAGAAGTAGTATCCGTGATGTCACTTGTTTGTTTCTGATATGAGGTTTTTAAGCCTATCAAAGACAGGTGTCATATTAGAAATACTGAACTCAACCTAGCCTCATACAAGTTTCGATGGGGCAGAGCGTAAGGCCTTTATCCCTTTTTGCAGTCAGCTACAGGTTGACCGCCTGTGATTTAAATCAGCCTGTGTACAGTTTGTGTCATGTTTGTTTTTGCCATAAAAAAACTTTTTTAGATTGGTGTGTATGGGGTTTTTGGTAATTCCAGAGCAAGCTTTCAGTGGAGGCTTGAGGAACTGTAGTTTTTAGCATTTCTGCATAGGCTTCATATTTTACACTGGGGTGCCACTTGATCCTGACTGCTCCTGTAGGCATCTCTGGAGACTTACATTGACAATGACCTGGTATTAATCAGAATGAAGAATAACACCAACTGATCAAATATCTTGTATCTAGTGGTTGAGTCCCCTAAGAGGCTGGTTTTCACTAGAAACTTGCCAACAGGCTAAGTATCTTAGCATCTCACTTTCGCTTACTGTTTGAAGTTGGTCCTCTCCTTGAAAGCTCTTCTATGTGTCTAACATGTTTGATACATGACAAAATCCTTAAAAATAACTCATGGTTTGTTGTACTTCTTTGGGAATCCTAGCAGCACGTGAAAACACGAGCAGGTAAACACCCGTGCCAACCCTTGTTCAAAACTGGAAAGCTCATCCTGGCTTTAAACCACAAAAACAGCAACATGAGAGTCTTAATTGATAAATAAATTCAACTCAATCTCTCCATCTTCCAAGTCAGCCATGCTCAAGCTTGGGTCCATTTTCACGTCTGAGTCACCAGTGGCCAAGTCCAAGTCAAACAATAAGCTCTGAAAACAGAGACTTGTGTTAGACTCAAGTTCCAATCTTGGACTTGAATACAACTCTGTTGCACATGTGGGTATGCAGAGAAAAAATGTTTGCTCAATTGATAACATGATACCGTCTACTTTTGATCCTAGAGTCCCCTGGGGTGCATCACCTAAGCACGTGATGCACTGTGTGTTTTTCCCAAATAAATGAACTCCAAGTAGCTCAGATTTGACCCCAAGTAGAATTTCTGTTCAGAATCAGCACTGATTCAATCCTTTCTACACCAAACCCCTGTGACCCCTTTCCCCGTCATGCATGTCCAAAAACTCTAGACAAATATTTTCAAAGGAAATAATGAAATTCCTGAAATTATTAGGACGAGAGACCCTATGTTATCTCTTCTCTCCCTCACACTCAGAGAGTGCCCCCAGTTGCTCCTGCATCGGCTTCAAGAAAGTGTCTGCTACACTGAACCCTTTATTCGAAACGTCTGTTTTGGGGGAACACTGCATCTTTGCTAAGCAGCTCCTAATCCAACTTCTGATTTGAGGCAGACAGATTTGTCCAGCATGGGTTGGGGAGATGTTATGAAACACTCTGTGTATGAATTTGTGCATTGGTGGTAACCTTAGCAGGCCTGTCACAGAGGGAGAGCTATATCACTGGTGTAAAGTCTTCCCAAACAGTCTCACTGACTTTTAAGTTGCTTCCTGTAGGCGACAGTGAACATATGCTCTGAGACCTTTGGGTTTTACACTCAAATTTTAATGTTTAATTCACAAATTTCTTTTCCAATGTGTAAGTATCATAGAATATTATATTAACTATTCAAAAAAGAAAATGGGACACTTTGGATCTGCTGGCCTCATTTTAAAGGCTTTTTTAGATTTGTTTCCAAGAATGTTTCAATACCCATAAGATTTTCTTTTCAGGCCATTTAATGTGTTTCATTTTTTAAACATCAAAACTAACTCAGCACTAACACTAAAATAACCTTACTATTTAAAAATACTGATTTTTTTTAATCACAGGCATTTTCCTTGCATGCTGCAGATACATATGGATATAACTGCTATTACAGGCCATTTAACTCTTATCAATCAAACCTCGTATTAAGTCATATTGAAGTGAAACAGAACATATCTTATCCTATCAGGTCTTGTCCTATCATATCGTATCTTTCAGGATCCTTCCTTATCACATTGCATTGAATCCTGTAGCATCATATCTTATAGCATCATAATGTATACAAATTGTATAGCATCGCATCACATCCCATTGTATTACATCATTTTGACTGTACCACATCATTTTGTATGGTACCACATCCTATAGCAAAGCATTATATCATATAGTATCACATTGTATTGTATAGTATCCAATTGTATAGTATTGTATTTAGTGTGTGAATTACAGGGGGGACTATGGGGGCCCTCTGTTACCTCTTGATTGACACAAGAGACCTTCTGAAAGCCTTAATTGCACAATTTTGGGGCGTCTCTCAAGGAGTGCATTTGCTGGGTTCACATTTTCACGTATGTGCGTGTACTCCAATCACACGTATGGCCGACCTACATCATTGTGAAATGTCTGTTTAAACGAGGCGCCGTCCCATCAGAGTAAGCACAATGATGAACACAAAGAACATGGCTTTAACTTCAGTTACTTTTTGGCTTCTTTTAAGTCATTTGACACAGCCCTCCAACATCCCTGTCACTGTTAAAAAATGATTGTCGAGAGCAGCAGTCACTGCAATTATATGTCATTGAATACATGCTTTGCGCCAGTTGTGCTTGTGCTGATACATCAAGCATACCATGTACAAGCACACCTCTCTGAAGTGTGCCAAAGTAAAGAAGTGTACAGTGCCTGAGCACAGTACACTTGTCTTTAGGGTTGAGGCGTGCGTGGGCAAGTTACTATTGGCCAGTGTGAAACAGAGAGGCAAGCACACTCTGCTCGGTGGGCAGAGAGTCAGGGTAATAAGGTACCTAGGTCAACCAGTGCCCCACAGTTGTTCAAGAACTTGTGAAAGCCGGCCTAGAGGTGTAATGTCATGAGTGGGTGAGCTATACCTTTACACACTGCCAGTGAAAACCTCACTTCCTTCACTTATGTGCAATCAAATCAAATGTCTTTGTGTAGCAGAATGATCCACCTTACACCATCCCACAACTTTACAAAGCAACTATAAATACAATGTAAATACCTTTATTTTGAGTCAGCTGTTGAGTAGAAGAGCAAATATAAATAGCACACTCCAGGATTACATACTTCAAAAAGGTCTTTGATCTTTCTTTTGCTTTTATACCTCTATTTACACAAGTTCACCTAAGTGGGACAAATGTGACGTTCACTTTGAAAAGCAAAACATGGCATTTACTCTTACAAAATCATGCAGCAAAAAAGAACATGTTTTCACGTTTCAAATGTTTGCAATGTAGTCTAAATAAGGCTTTGATTCTCTCAGCTGAGCAGGAAATTCAAATAATGGACCTTTGGTGCTTAAACTGTATTATTTCGAATGAACCATATAGCACAATCAAGTTAAATATGTAGAATAAATTATGTGGCAGTGTAAAAGCAGATTAACTGAGCATCATGGCAAGATTGATTTAAATATAACCATCAAAAGTCATTTAAACTTTCCTAATTGTCTAAATTTGGCATGGTTTTGCTAAGATATCTAATTCCTAAGTCATGTGAAAGCTGCAATGCTAGCTTATGTAATGCTTGCTGAAGTGCTAAGAGTCAAGTATTGTAAACTGTAGGTGACTACAGACTGGTTTGGCATTTTCTGCTGTGACAGTTTGTTGCTGGATGTAAAGATGGGTTCGGCAGTTGTTGCAATGCTAAAGTGAGTTTAGCAATATGGCACTAGCTAGCAAAACATAAGTGCCATTTGGCAAGAGCAAGCAGGGTAACACTGTTAACAGTATTTGCTAACATCTCACAGTAAGTGTTTATAGTTTTGTAACTCACAATTTAGTCACCAGCTGAAGTTGATATTTTTAATTGGGGTACTTAAACTAGCAATACAAATGTGTGCTGGAAGCTAACATTACATGATAGACTTCTACTTAGTCTTCTATTTCTATTACAAGGTAATGTTTGGTGCTGGGCTAGCTAACACCACAGAGCTACCACATTTGACAACAGATAAGCATCCAAGCTAACATTACATGATAGACTTCTACTTAGTCTTCTATTTCTATTACAAGGTAATGTTTGGTGCTGGGCTAGCGTACACCACAGAGCTACCACATTTGACAACAGATAAGCATCTAAGCTAACAATGAAAGTAATTGCTGATTTCAGATGTGGATAGTAGATACAGTTCGTGACTCACCATGCAGCAACTTGTAGATCATTCCTGAATCTGTCAATCTAAATGTCATCGACACATCTAGAAAGTCTTGATTAACAGGTTAAGCAGCCCAGCTAGCAGTTTTCCAACCTCTTTCTTTACATTTTGCTAGACACGCAAGTTGACTCTTAACTTATATATGTATGTATCTTTGTTACATTACAAGCCATAGTTTGAGACTTTGGCATACATTTTTGAGCCTGCAAATGCAAACAAGCCAACTACTTATCATTTGATATACATTTGTATGAATAGGTGTTTGGGCCAGCTCAGAGAAACACTGTGCTGTATGTGATCAGGTGCAGTATCAAGAAACTAGTTTAGCCTTTTTGTTATTGCATTTAATCTTGTGATCCTAGCACTAACAAAGTTAGTGTAAGAAATGTATGGTGGGCAAGTAGGTCATATAAACTAGGTCAACACATTTGAAGGGGGTCTTATTTGTGATAAAGGGCTCGATGTCATGTTTTGTTTCTGATGAACTCCCTTTTTTATCCACTGCGTATCTATTTCCAAATCCTTCCTCAGCCAAAAGAAATGATAAACCATCACATCAGCATGTGCAACACATTATTGACTCTTCCAAGAGATGACAGAGCATGTTGATGCTGTTTGCCAGGACCACCAGCCAGGCTCATAGAGGAAAAACTTGTTTGATGTGTTCATAAATTGAATGACAGTTTCACTGCTGGAAAGATATCTCATTGTGTTGAGTGATTGCAGCCATTAGCACTGCTGTTAGTATTCCCGGGGCTGAGACAAAACATTGTGTCATGGATAAGGGGACATCCGAATAGCTGAGCAATTAATTGAAGTCCCTGTTTGGCATGAATGAGTCAGGCTGCTTTGGGATGTGATGAAAAAAGCACATTTTGTGCTACAGATAGAGACTAAATAAAGGAAAAAACAGGACGAAGGTTGCTTGCAGGGTTCCATACGGTAGCTTTATCCCACGTCCAATGAACACTGCTTACTAATCAGTGTAATGAATCATTCAATAAATTTAGGGCTTCAGTGACGATTAAGTTATGTAATAGAGTATCCAGAAAAGACAGCCAATCAGGAGTCTTGTACAGTTTTTACCCAAAACTGGAGAAAGGTTGTAATTAGATTGCTGTGTACGCATCAGATACACGAAAAACTTTGTTCAAATGTCCCAGCATAAAAAAATCAAAAATCCTGAAATTACTTTAAAGCTCCTGTGAGAATTTTTTTTGCTCGGTATGAAACAGACAATTACTGAGGGTGGTGCCCCTTATTAATTATAAAAGCAAACAAGGGCATCAAAAACAGGACAGATTTTTTTCTAAACTGTCATTTCTAATGCTTGTAGCTTATGTGAGGGGGTAGGTATCAGATGATGTAATGAAAAAGCCTCTCCTATTTATTTTTTTTTTATAGGAAATATTAAGAATTACACATTTAGTTGTGAAAAGAAAACAGAGTAAAACTTTTAAATTAAAAACACAAAAGATAAATGAATAGCTAAGAGGAATGACTTTGTCCAGAGGAGCTTCAAGTCTGACTGCCAGTCTATTTCTTCCCACTCACACCTGTTTTGTGCTAACATGGTGTGACTTGAAATGACCTCTCTTATTGAATGTCAGACTGGAAACATAGCTCTCTCATAAGGATTGTCAAAAACAGACAAAATAAAAATACTTCAGTGGTTATGGCTCTCTGTCTTCCAGCAGGAAACATCTGACATCATCATCCACACACAAACTTTGCGGCTTGGCATGCCCTGTCTCCTCAAAACTCTAAAAAGCATTCAAAACGCCCAGAGCAACATATTTGGGGTGTTTTGCTGTTTGTTTGCTTCCTGCACTTCCTAGACAACAACATCAACATCAACAACAACATCGTCTGTAATCTCCTGCGATTACACAAATGTGAGTGATCAGGGACTGCTGTCTTAATTGCAAAATTGATAGAAGGGGTGATTCACAGCCATTTCACCTAAGTGACGACATTTATAACCGCACTACAGGTGCAAAATCAAGTCTGGACAGTTGTTTGAATGAGTCAAAAGGAAACATTGGTAATTGTCGGATAGTCAAACTGCAGGATGTGATCGCCAATTTAGAAATATTTCAAATCAACCGGGACCTCATTTTGAGCATTGTTTCATGGAAAATATAAAGCTACACAGACTCTCTCTTGTTTGTAAAATTTCCCATGGTGAATTCTCCATTCATGAGGAAGAGACTATCTTCATTGCAATGCAATTAACTTAACTTAATGCTCTTTGTTTTTTCTTTGTGCTTCTTTCCAGAGCCTATTTGGATGTAAAAGAGCTAAAAGAGATCCTGCATTTGGATGGCTCTACTCACCTGAACGTCTTCTTTGCCAATTCCTCTGATGAAGACCTGGCCGGGGTTGCCACTTGGCCCTGGGACAAAGAGGCCCTCACACATTTGGGTAGAAGACAGATAAATACACACATACATATTAGGGATTTTAACCAAGAATACTATTTGATAGTCACTGCTAACTGATCAATTTATCTGCCACCCTCTTCTGACAGAAGGAGATAAAAATCTGTTTTTTTTTTTTGTATAAGTTCCTCCAAGAACTTTAAAAGTCTTAATGTTGTTCTCCATTTATGAATCTCAGAGGGGCACTTGTGCTTTATCAAGCTAAATTGAATGCTATTTTGTTATTTCGCAGCACAAAGTGTATAGCTTTCAGATGGTCCACAACAAGTAAATTTTTTCTTACAAGAAAACTCGAACAACTATTCAAACATAAGAAACTCACATTTAATTGTCACAAAAATTAGGATATTTAAAAATCCCTGAAAATCCCTTATATTTTGAATAATGACATGATTATTTGAAAATCACATGAAATATTTATTTAATGTTGAACAAATTTTCAATTATTCAATTACCTGAAAGCCACAACTTTCCCCAGATACATGTTTGCCACCATTCTGGTTGGTTGATTTTGAGAAATTGCAGGCCAAGCCCGGAGTAATATCTGCTTTTCACAGTTGTAACACATATAATGAAGTGACAATGAAGCTGAATGAGGCCCTGCAATAATGCAATGCTGTCATGTAATCTTATTTTTCTGTATTTTTCTCTCAGGAGGAATTGTGCTGAATCCCTCTTTCTACGGCACATTCGGTCACACCGACACCATGGTCCACGAAATCGGCCACAGCCTTGGACTCTACCACGTGTTTCGAGGAATATCAGAGATTGAGTCGTGTAATGATGCTTGTTTGGAGACAGAGCCCTCCATGGAGACCGGAGATCTTTGTGCAGACACTAACCCGACCCCTAAATACAAAGGCTGCCATGACCCTGAACCGGGGAACGAAACATGCGGATGTCGGCATTTCACGCACACACCATTCAACAACTACATGAGTTATGCAGGTGAGATGTAGCCTTTATGTGATTTGATAAAATATGGGTAGACTGTGCTTTTTAGGAACACATGCACTCACCCCCCCTTCCTCTTTAACCTGTGTTACCCACAGATGACGCCTGTACAGACTCCTTCACACTGAACCAGGTGGCGAGGATGCACTGCTACCTGGATCTCATCTACCAAACCTGGCAACCTGCTTCCAAACCTCCTCCAGTGCCCATGCCGCCCCAAGTGGTTGAGCAGCATCATAATTCCATCATCCTGGAATGGTTTCCGCCCATATCTGGACACTTTTACGACAGGTGAAATGAGCTACATAGGTTGCCAATCAGATGATGGTGTGTATGCTAATAAAGCTGACTGAGATTTATTATTGCTTGAGCTCCAGTGACGATAATGTCATTTAACAGTGTATCATTTTCTTACCAACATGAAGGCCTTTAAGAGAGCCAAGTCTTTGAGAGCAGCACCTTAAAACTCTTTTACTCTTTTCAAATGAATTAAATTTTACCTTGCTGTCATAACTTCTGCTGACTTAATGTTATGTGTTTGGCCTGTATCTAAGTTGGTTGCTGTGCCTGTCTGTTGGTTTCCTAGAGAAGTGGGATCAGTGTGTGATAAATGCACGGAGGGGAGAGTTCTGCTGCAGTACGCCTCCAACTCCTCGTCCCCAAGACCATGTGCCCCCTCTGGACACTGGTCCCCTCGAGAGGCTGAAGGTAAATAACACAATAACTAACTTAGCCTGTTTTTATTGTTCTTTGTGCTTTTAATGTTACATTTTTCACACTTGTCCTACAGAATATAAGCACAATTTGGAATATATCTTCATTTCCTTATGTAAATAAGCAAAATGAAACCCCACATCCATTTTTATCCACAATTTACTCTTTACCTGATTTGAACTTTGCCTTTTCCTCTATTTTCTGAGTCAATAATAAAACATGCAAAAAATCTGGAAACTGACTCAACCTTAAAATATGCAAATGACTCACTGGATTCATGACACTTGGGTCGTGGGACAACATGGAAGGATCAGAGAGGTCGCCTCCCACTGGATGGTGCTGTATGGTACAATTCCCATACCACACTTTAGGCCAAAAAAAACAAAACAGAGGTTAAAGATCACACTAAGTGGTAAATCCACCCTTTTTGTATTTCAGTTTAGGGGGATTTAAGTCCAGCAAATGCTGAAATCAGGGAAATTTAGGAGGGGAAAGCCGTTTTATCTCCTCTGTTCATTTATTGTGAGGTATTTATGCTATAAAAATAGTTGTCGTCCCATCTGTGCTGCTCTGAATACTCTTTATGCAAGCTGTTGTTCTCCCATATGACGCACTTTCTAATAAATATTTAATTCAATGTACTTTTAAAGTCAAAAACAATTACATGGAACAACACGTCTCACAAGGTTGCGTTAAGATAAATATCCTTGGTGTAGCATTGTTTTCCACTTGTCCAAACAAAAACAAAAAAACGTGGGGAACACTGTGTCCTGAATTTGGGACTTTTTTCCCACTGCATTAAGAGCACACATAGACTTATTTACAACAGCAGATGTTCTCCTTTAATGCAAAAATCCTCTTCCAACCCCTTAACATATTAACATAATAGACTGTGTAATATATGGATGTAGTGTTTAGGAGTTGACATATTGGAAATGTTGAACTTGGGTTGAGCTACTTGTAAAGGAAAGAGACGGGCTTTAAGCATCCGTGCTAAAAGCTAAAGCGAACCTGTCTGAACTGTAAATCAGTTCAGCTTCCCCTCTGATTTTGAAAATCTTGTAAACATAATATCTTCTAAGTTGAAATGTAAAAATGGTACGTAGATGGTTTACGGTAGCTCCGGAGTCAACCTCCAGTGGACACTCAGTGAGCTGCAGTATTTCCTTTTTGTTCCCTTATTGCTGCTAGGCTAACAAGTTTACTCCTATATGTTGCCAAGTTAAGGCCTAAACCAAGGAAAGCTTTTATTTCATATAAAAGTTTGGGGAATAAAAAATAAAAGAAAAAAAATAGTGGTGGTTATATTACAACTTTTCTGATTTAAACTTGACAAATAACAGTGAAATGGTGGTTATCGAAAGCTATACACACTGGGAAGAACAAAAAACTTTTACATTTTACACTGTTCTCTCATATCGTGTCTTTTGAAGTACGTGTCTGCCTGTTTGTGTCCATGTTTAGATGATCTATAGATTCCAACATCACTCAGCCTTGCCTTCACACAGGCTATAGTGTGTGTACCAGGGGCAAGTCTGGGCTTGTCTAACAAGCTGTGTGTGTAAACTGTACTCTATTTTCCCTCTTGGAAAGGGTCCCTGTTTGTGACAGCTCCCCGTTCACTGTTAACTGTGCTCTGACCAGCTACTCACTGGACAGTGCAGCTGGTGTTTCCTGCTGTGACAGCTCAAATGTGTTCAGCACTTTCTAGCATCCAAACCATAAACCCTTACATACAGTATGCTGAAGAGTCTACATATTGATTTATTGCAAGGCAAGCGATCTTAAGTTAGAACAAAGAGGTAATACCTTCATATTTCCACTTGCGTGACTATGCAGGTGTCTCCATGAATTTATCCGCCCTCATGCATACACATGGCACCTGTTAACGAAGGATTTGTGGACTGTGTCCTCACCACTTGACTTGGAAAGACTCCCATGGTCAGAGAGCTTGAGTACCCGTCATAAATCTTGACCACTCTGTGCCTTGCAGAAAGAGCTGCATGAAAAAAGCAAAGTATAAAAGAGGAGAAAACACACATGGATATGGATTCAGGGAGGGGGTAAGAGAGGTTGGGAGGGGTGGAAACCACCCAAGATAGTTAAGAGAATTGCATGTGGTTAGTGACATTCACAAGGGAGGTTTCTGGCTTGATTGAAAACAGCAGTGTGTGCATAAATGGAAGTGAAAGGTTCAGGATGTGTGTGTGCGCCATCAGATGTGGAAAAGTGTGTACGTTACTTTGCAGATGCAGACTTCCTTATAGAATAATAGTTGTGTGCTTTTGCAGTATATGGACGGTACATAATGTTTCATGTATGTATTGTTCTTTGATATTATGATGATGATGAGAAGTGAAAGTGAAATGTTGTGTCATGACTTCAGGATTTGTCTGATATTAAACAACACAGAAGTCATTTTCTAGACTGAGGAAGGTTCAAACAAGGATAACCATCCCACAACAAAAAGTACTCCTTCTACCAACTTGTTACATAATATGTAACACAACAGAAAGTACAAAGACACTCACAAGTTAAACATAAACAGGGGCACTGGTTTGGCTTAGCGGTTCAAGCTTGTGCCCCATGTACAGAGGCCCCATGTAATCCTCGCCGCAGCGGTTTCTACTTCGACCCCAGTCAAGATCTCCTTGCTGCAGACCTCCCCCCATCTCAGCTCCCCACATTTTTTGTCTCCTTTGAGCTATCTGATTCAATAAAGTGAGGAAAAAGATCCCATAAATTAACTTAAAAGAAATGAAAATGAACAGACACTTACCCAATGCTAGACAAATTGGTTTAATGTCTGATACTGCCTATCTAAATAAAAAAGATGAAGTTATATCACGCAATGGAAATGCTGTTGTACTGATCAGCATAGATGTGATCTGTTCATTGACAACGATAAATATCATAAATATCAGAGCTGATATTGACAGCAACAGCATTATTGAGCATGTGCCTTTTTGGATGTACCTCTGAATCTCAGAATATGAAACCAGCGCATTATTATTTCTTTGTTTTGATAACACTTATTGGCAACAATTATTAAACCATTAGAAAGACTGTTTTTTGTGCTCCTTTTAAAGTGGGTACCAGAAACTCAAAACAAGACTCAATAGCAACAGCAGATTAAGCTGTTTGGCATTGGAAGAGAGAGAGAAGATATGGCAAAGTGTTCACTGCCAAAGTATTTTGGAAGTATCTGCTGTGTAATTTATGATCACATTCGCCAGACAAAAAATAAATAGATTGAAAGTTTGCCACCATCAACTGCTGGTTTTCATCCTCATAATTGAGGCTCCCTTCATCAGTTTGTCCCCCGTTGTGTATTCAGCTACCAATCACTGTAGTCAAATCTGTCATGGCGTGACCCCAAAAGTAGCATTTTGCCAAATGATGAAAAACAACCAACAGACGCAAACAGCTGTGACGGGTTAACCTTCAAAATATTCTAAACTGAATATGATGTGACATCGGTTCCCAATACTTCCCCAGACATAGTCTGTCTACTATGCGTCTGTGAAGTGTCTCCCTGTCAAGGCAGAGAGGTTAGAGGGGGTTGATGCCTGATTTCTGAGTGAGGAAGTGTGTAACAGAGTGTGACACTGCGTCACTGATAGTGATAGCCAGACACTTCTTACACAGCATAAAGTGTTCATGCCCAGACATATTCCTGTTTATTCATCAGCTAAATGTGGTTCTCCATAGCAGGCCGCTTATCGTCCTGTCTGGATCTTATAGTTTACTGCTAACTGCACCAAACATCAGATTTTTTGAGAATAGAGCTAGATCAGCAGATTTTTTAGTGGCTTGCACTGTCGCTGATTTGAGAATTCCCCGATGCATGATGTTGTTCAGTGGTCAGAGATAATAAAAGAATAATTGTTGTTTGGGGTTAAAATGCTGTACCTCCCTGTAAAGTCCAGTGGATTGGAATGTCAAAAGTGTAACAAACTAGGGTGCAAAAAAATCCACCATAAGCCCACTGTAGCTCTCAATCCAAACTGTAGGGTATCTTTTATTTGTCACATCCAGTGTGTAATTCTTGGGTAAGCTTCCAAACAAAAATGGTAAGACCAAGGTTTGTACCATAAAAAAATGGCAAAATAATCAGGTCTTGAGTTTGTTTACTATTTCCAGCACACAGAATTTAAAAAAGACCTGACATTTACATTATTATAATCTTTCTTTCAATAATACAATAATAAAAAATGTAATTTAAACATTATAATGTTGCACAATGACTGGAATCATTTTTATTTACAAAACCAAAATTTGGAATTAACAGGAATTAATTTTCAACACAGTCTAGCCAGCTTGTTTTCTTGTAGAGGAGTACCAGTGGAGAAACCAGTTCCATTGGACAGATGATCATTTCTTCTCTCTTTGTTTAGCCCACAATATATAATTTCTGATAGAATTTCCACAAAGACATTTGATTCATTCATTTTTGCACCAATTTGTCCTCTAAAAGTGTCTTTGCTTGATCTCAAGTCACATGAGATGACAATGTTGTCAATGTTGTATTAAGAGTGTGCATGGCTGTTTACAACACCTTCTTTTTTATGGTTATAACTCTAATAGAATCAACAGTTTTATTCCAATAATAGTGTAGACAGTGCAGGTCATTGTTAGTCCACCTGGGTGATTTTAGTTCTTAACTGATGAGAAATTGTCATGTACCAAGCCTAATAATGTTACGGTTAGTTGTTCTCTATTTGGAGTGTAATGTGGTGCTAGTCTGCTTAAAAGTAATTATTTCAATATTCCCAAACCACTTACAAGTCCAACTGTATTCTTGTAAATTTATTACTTTATTTATCCCAACTTTATCTGTAAATTTACTGTGCTCCAAGGAAATCGAGACATTCGTCATGCAACATTACAACCTAATCGTTAAAATCTTGATAAAATCTTGTCTAATGCTGCATTTATGTTTGTTCACCACCAGGAGTTGTTTTATGAGCAACAGCTGGCTGTGACATGGTGGTCAGTCAACCACACAATTTTTTCTTGGCTGCTTCTGTGAGCAGCCAAGAGAGGAAGATTCTTCTATGAACAGAGAGATAATGTGGCAAATCTAGTGCAGTGGAACTTAATGTATATCAAGTATTACTAAAAGGAATCAATTGGTTTTTGTTTTGACCCTGAGACAGCTTTTCAACAGGAAATGAATGACCCATATCTAAGCTCTGGTCTGGATGGTTCAGCCTTGAGGCCCCCTCTCCACTCTGGAGAACCCAGGTTTGCCACTTGTAGAAGTAAGCAGCTGACATGATTCTAAAGGGGCCTATGTTCTGCTGCAAACTCTCCAAAGCATAAAACATCCCTAAGAGAAAGCACTATTTATCTTTTCAATGGGAATTTTGATGGCCTGTTGCAGGTAGCTGCTCTGTCAACAGTTAAACGGATAATTAAATATGAATCATCATTGACTGAATGTTGGATTTCAAACCCTTTGCGAGCACAGCTTGTGCTGCCAATCACGGATACATCTCTGAGATACAGTTTGCAGTGCCTACAGTGGATGACACCACTGTTCTGTCTCCTCTTAAATCTCCGACCACATTAGCAGTAGCGCCAAAGCAGGAGTAGGGCCCATCATAACAGCTGACATTACAAAATATTTTCTGTGGCTTCAGCTCCCCTTCCTTGCAAACTCAATGAAATGTACCCAGAAAGCCAGGACTACATGAGCGGAGCAAAGCCCCCTCGTTCTCCCTCCCTCTCTTTCTCTTTCTCTCTGTCTCTCATTTTCTTTAATTCACCTCCACTCTGGCCACACACACACTTACAGTACAATAATAAATGTGTTGAGATAATGTGGCTTGGAAACCGTATTCAGTCCTCACTTGATTAAACACTGGAATTTTGCATGGTGCCCAGAAATGAGGTTAGCAAATGGCTTTGTTGGTTGCCAGCTTGGAAATGCACAAAAGGAAATCGAGGGAGAACATAGTGTCTGCTGCTTTCTGGCTTCTAAAAGTGCTTGATGAATGTTAGTGTACGTCACTTGGGATAATGCGAGTTAGCTGTGTGTGGACTCCAAATATGGCTGGAGTGTGACTGTTAAAGGTTGTAATGACTGTGCTGAAGTGAGAACCCCGGCACAGGCCCCTCTTGAAAGGTACACACCTCAGCTCTGCCTTTCCTCTGCAGATAGACTCACAATGAACTCTCAGTCTAACCTCTACCTTGATGTTACAAGAAGTGTTGGTACACTACCAAGATCACTGATGCAGATTTTTGGTCTGTCAGCACTCATTGAAATACTAATTGCTCTAAAGATATCTTACATATTCAGACAGTTTTCTGCCTCCTTAATATAAAGACTTGCAGCACCAGGATCTGTTTACCAAATGACCTACAAGGTGGCCTGCAATCTGTTTCTTCAAGCAAGCTAATGGGATTTCCTGCCCTTTGAAAGCCTGAGCTTAAGTTATGTTCCTTTTGTCCCCGAGACCCAAATCATCTGCTATGCCAAAGAAAATCTGAAGACTCTCAATCTGCAGAACCAGTGTTATATTGTTATTTAAGAGGGTGGCTATTGGTATTGGTCCTTGCAACTGGTTTATAGGCCTAAATTTGAGGTTGAATACTATGTTGGTGACCCCGTATCCCTTTCTGTAATTCTATCTCCCAGGCCCTCCAGATGTGGAACAAGCTTGCGAGCCAAGTGTGCGCACCTGGAGTCCCAACTCAGGGAATGAGCAAGATGCTGTCCCCCCATCAGGGTGCCCTCTCCAGGGCTGCATGCTTCAGCTTGAGTTTCTCTACCCTCTGGTGCCAGACTCCCTGACCGTGTGGGTCACCTTCTTCAGCCTTGAGGAAACAGCGTTGCCGGCAATCCATAACATCTTGCTACTGACTGTCAGTGGGAACAACATTTCCTTGGGCCCCAGTAATGTCTTCTGTGACACTCCGCTGACTGTGAAGCTGGACATAGAGGAAGAAGTTTATGGAGTTCAGTTTTTCACGATGGAGCAATTCCTTGAGATTGATGCCACTCTTTTGGCATCCAAGCCAGACAGTGCTCTCTGCAGGCATTGTCAACCACTACGCTACCGCCTGTTGCGCCACCCACCCTTCACCCATGCACCTCACGGTCTGTTGCTGAATGAACCTACGCGACGTTACATTGACAGGTAAGTGACCTGGTAGGTGAATACACATCCGCATGAGTCCGCTGAATGCACAAGATGCAATATGGGTTTGCAAGACCATCCAGATTTTTCTCCTGAAGCAGAGGAGGAAGGTCATATGAAATGTTTTAGATGCTTTAGTTTGAAGCAACTGCTTAAATCCAAAGTATTTTGTTTTTATAAGTTTAGAATTTCTGAGTGACTGCCATTTAGTTTCCTGCCCAAGTGATGTTATAAGGGGTATTTTGGACACGCAAATAAGAAGTCTTTTTGTCTAACTGTGGAAAGTATGCACAAAAATATGTTGGTGTAATACCAGATATCCTTTCCAACACCCCCAGGAGCGCTCGCAAGCAACCACTGCTCCTGCAGTTTCAAATCTGCAGCCCAACATTTGTTTCCTAAGTCACAGGTCAATGCCTGCCCACATTTGTTTTTTCCCATGTTCCATGAAGCAAAGGCAAACAGATGGCTTGTTAAAGGTATTATCTGCACACTGTGGTGAGAGTTTAGTGCTTTGCTTTCATGGAATGTGCTGACTCGATAAAGATTGTGCTATACATGGCACGGCTGCGTGTTATGCCATCTCACTATCGTGCTGTCAGCGTGGTTCACATGAGAAGGAAAGTGCTTGATAACAGACAAAAGGGTGAGTATGCATGTTATGCAAGATGGAGCGATGATACCTAAGTTCCATTAGGTGGCTCAGAGAATTTCCTGATTGAATGGCAGTGCTGTAAAGACATATTTATGTGGGGGGTTTGGCACACTTCAGTGAATATTGATGTACTGTAGGTAGTTTCGCTGCTGTGGTATATTATACTAGCTGTGGTTGCATTCCAGTGGTGGTGGTCAGTGGCACTGGCTGACTGTTTTCTTTCGTGAGAGCGTTTGGGAGCTTGTCTCTGTTGGATGGTCAGAAAAGTGTACCAGCCAAAAGTGTCTTAAACTCATTCCAGGAGAGAATCAATGCAACAGCATGAAATATATGATGGTGCATTTATTTAAAACATTCTGACCAAAATGTCAGAAACAAATTCTTGAAAGAGATAATGAACAAAGGGAAGGGGAGAACATGTTATTAGGATGGTTTGTGGGGATATTTGACTGCAAATCCAGAAAATAATTTGCATCCGTCTGTTTTTGGGGGTAAAAATCTTTGAACTGTCTTCATGCATGACAAATCTCATTATATTCAGCAAAGTTCACAATGTGAAGTTTTTGTGCAGCTGTGTGGCTCCTTTTTGTACCAGAGTTTTACATCATGTGAAATTTGCAATCATGCTTGCTACAGTGGTTGAGATCCTTATCCTTAACTTTGATGGTGGTTAGGTATAAAGTCCCTGCCTGAGGCCAGTTCACCTGTAGGGGCTCCAGACCCTTCTTGGTAAATTGTGGTTGTATTCTGATGGGCATTCCACATTGATCTAGGAGCATGAGCCTCTTTTTAAATGCATTATGGTCACCAAATTGGCATCATAAACTGTCAGTAAGTGGCTTGCTTGCTTAGGGGCCTTTTACACGACAATGGTTTTTGGGTGAAACGCAAAAGTTTTGTTGCATTTCAGCCTCGCGTTTACACGGAAACAGAGATTTAGCTGACCTAACACGCAAAATGGCCTCCAGAGTGGAATTTTTCTGAAACACTGACATCACGCTCAGCTTCATGGAAGCCCATACAACAGGACAACAGCATCGTTGTTATTGTTGATTGTCGCAAACTATCATGTTGTACTTTTGTTGCTCAATCTGCTGAATCTGCTGACTGTCATTCAACAAAACTTGCATCTGTTGCTCCACTTCTGCGCTTTGTATTCACCAATACACCAGATGATCAGCTCAACTCTACTTCTGCTGGAGATCTCCCAAAAGTGACTTCTGAAAAAGATTGTTATAGCGCCAACAACAGGCCTGGCATGCTTACTGCAGTGTTTTCAGTCCATCAGCGTTTCCGTGTAAATGCAGATTTTTTTGCTGGGTTTTGTTTTTTTTTGGATCTGTAAACGAGGCCTTTGACTAGCTTAGCATGTGTTGCTAGTGGCTGTTTGTTTTGCAAAGTTGTGGCTTTGCTATTGTAAGTCAACAAATATCTCTTTTGTACTTGTCACTTTATGATTTAACATCAGACTTCTTGCCTGTTGGTATGGAGATTAGATTGGTTCAACAAACTGCCAATAATTTTATTATGATGGACCAAAAATGCTGTTGTGCAGTTCAGCCACCCCTCTGTAGCCAGGGCTTTAACTGTTAGCAATGACCACTGCCATGATGCTCTATGACATATCGTAGCGCAGTGTGGTTTGGCAGTAATTTGTTTGAGAAATGGAAATAAAGTTGTTTATTAGTTGTGTCTAGACCCATTATCACATAACTAAAACTAGCTTTGCTACTATTAAGTTGAGCATGCAAACTGATTTGACATTGTTTACAAGCCGCCTCTGTGATCCTATGTTTAACTGTGTTAGTTATATCATAGTGTAAGTTATATCTGATATCGGTGACAAAGGGCGATGCATTACATTATTAACACCAATAAGTCTGTGCATTTTTGCCAGGCAGAGCTTAAGAAGCATAAAAGAAGAAAACTACAGAGGCTCAGTAGTTTCCCCACCCTACTTCTGGGGTGTACGGTTAAATTGTAATCCATGCTAGTATTGGAGATGTAATTACCACAAATTTACACATTTACAATCCCATAAAATGATAATGATATAGTTAGTTTGAATATGTTTTTATGTTATTTTAGTTTATGAAGTTACAAAGCCTGGAGTTACTAGAACAAAATTCTCAGTATCATCAGCATATTAAGGAACAGAAAATGTCAAATGAATACTTCCATTGGATCAGCTTACTATTATTGGTATTGCTATGTATTAATATTGGGATTTAAAAGCATTTTATACTGCTGTGTTGGTCTTGTTCCCATTGGTCTTATGCACACAGAATTTGATCGTACTTAGAATGTCACAACAAACTATCAGTCAATAATCAATGTATTTATGGCTGACTTAGTGGCCTGAGAGACTAGTGCATGGGGACCAGTAAATTAATGTATCAGTGTGTTTTGAGACCTATCTGCATGCCATGGCATTAAGGTATGTCTGAAAGGGAAACCAAAAGTCAGAACCCGCAGGAAACATTGGTTTAATTGCTATTATGAAGCCTCATCGCACTCGCTGTGTCACAACAAACACAGCCTTTGACATGGAAAAGCATGAGAGTAAAGTTCACTCAGATGTTTTGGCACGCCAACATTAAGTGCTCTGTTTGATCGCCTCGCTCCAGCTGCTGAACTGCTTTGTTGACCACACAGTAAGCTGCTTCTTCTTCTCCCTCTTGCAACATGTTTCCACCAGGCTGGATGAAGCAATAGAGGTCTAGATTTGTGTGTGTGTGTGTGGAGGGTGTGTGGGGGGGGATTGACCTCCCGCTGACAGGCCACTGGCCTTCACCTGAGCTGGGGCAAACTGAGCAAGAGGATAACTGACATCTTGGCTTCCTCAGCTCCATCCATGGGTGGTGGTTTGTTTGGAATGGCCAGGGGCTGCGAGGTCAGGGTGACAGAGTAAATTATGGTGGGGGGTAAGAAAGGTGAAGTGAAGAGGAGAGGAGACGCAGGGGTGGAAGGTTGGACCAGTTGGGGGTAAATCATTGTGAGGCTGGAGGAGGCCAAAAGGTGATGGAGAAGAACATTGGGGGGTTGAGAAAGTATGGAGAGAGGGTAGAAGGACTGGGTTGGTTTGACCTCATTCCTCTAAAGCACCCTGGCCTATGGGCTAATCCTCTTCCTGATGTGGCTTTCAGAGCTGTCAGTCAGTCAAAGCCTATCTGAGAGCTGATGTGAAGAGACCCCCCAGCCGAGTAGGAGAGAGGGCAGCAACCCCCAGTAACACCACAGCTCCACAGCCCCCCAGTAATCAGACTCTCCCCTGGTCCTGCAAGCCCGCTGCTGCAGGAGAACCCAGTCTGCTTTATGACTCCTCTTTGAAAGGAGACGCAAGCTCTGATTGTGTTTTGCGATACACATTTTTCATGTCCATGCCAAACTAGAACACACGTACCTCACATCTGTGAAAGAAACCCGACACCTAATGATTCCTTGTCCTGGGCAGACTTAATCTGTTTTTGATTCCTTTCTTTCATTGGTATAGTTAATAACAATAAAGTACAAAGAGAATTTAAACTGTATTCATTGTGAGTTTAATCCAGCTTTCAGCGTCACCTTAAGAAAAAAATCAATATTTTAAATAAACTATGAAAGTTTTGGAAACACTTCCAGATCCCCCATAAATTCTAATTCCCTCTCATCGCTCATTGATTCGACTTCTTAACATCCCACCATCCCCCGCCTTTATAGGAAGTTGGACATTTAGAAATGAGCCTTGCGTAATCCGGCTCTAATAAGAACCATATTCTTGGGTTGCAGACGGAGTGAACAGTGAAGCCCTCGCGGGGAGTCTCTGGGATGTCTGGTGCACTGGCTAGAATTTCCCAAGCCTTCTGTTGTTCCAGGATATACCACAGACAATTTGTATAGGAAAAGAATTGGGGAAGTGAAACTGTATTTTAAGAGTGGGTTTCCAGGTTTGTTGGTGTAGTGATAAAAGAAAGAGGGTTAAGTTTCTTTCTTTCTTTTTTTCTTTGGCGGATGTACTTAACAATTTCTGTCAGACTTTAAAAAGATGAAAACATTGATAATGACATTTATCAGGTACAACATTTGCATGATAATGGGTATACTTATTAATTTTTATTATTCTGAATAATGCAATTTGACATATTATCATGCAATTTCATTTGATAAAAACAACAAATGGCTGCATGGTGGCCCAACGGTTAGTGCTGCAGCCAGCTTGGCCGGTGGGCCTTTCTATGTGGAGTTTGCATGTTCTCCCTGTGAATGCATGGGTTCTCTCCAGGTTCTGCGGCTTCCTCCCACAGTCCAAAAACATGCTAATTAATTGATAACTGTAAATTGTCCCTAGATGTGAGTGTGTGAGTGAATGGTTGTCTGTCTGTCTCTGTGTCAGCCCTGTGATTGGCTGGCGACCAGTCCAGGGTGTACCCCGCCTCTTGCCCAATGACAGCTGGGATAGGCTCCAGCCACCCACGACCCTGAACAGGATAAGCGGTTCAGAAAATGAATAAAAAACAAAAAACAACAAATAAATGTTTGTTTGTTTGACTTATTAACAAGCCAAGAAATTCAGATGCAAAAGGTAATGGTACATTATCAGAATGACAAAAGCGTAACAATTGTGCCCCTGCTGTGGCTTTTTTTCAGTGTTTCAGTGTTTCAGTGGAGAATTATGGAACCCCAAAAGATTCATAATAAAATAAATAAAAACAACATTTTGAAATAAATATCATTTTGATGAAATAATAGACAAGCATTTAATATGGCAATTAAATTGTGAAATAAGGCAATGTTATCATGAAATATGTTTTATTATCCTTTAATATTGAATTATTATAATAAGATATTTGATAATGATCATTTAAACAATTTCATACTTTTTTAAATAATTACTTTTTTATTCATTTTCTAAGCTTTTATAAAATAAAAAAAACAAAAACATTTTTTTTACAAAGTCAATTTTATTTCAAAATGTTCTTTCTCATAACGGCCTTTTTATTCCATAATGTCGTTTTTCAGCATAATATCTTGGTCTGTCAATCAAAGCTTAAAGGTGGAGCCAGTTCAGTAATTGGCTGATCCTATACACAGAAATTGCAGCAGCACTTGCAACATCGATTCAAACGTGAAGAAGCCAAGCCTGGAAAAGCTTACAAACTAGGAGTGCATGCTACCCTTCAGAAAGGATGGCTGCTTCCCTGAGTTGCTCAGGGAAGCTGCAAATTGGTTGGACAGCAGCAGAAGACCTAAGCCTGAGAGAGGACTTCAGCAGCAGCAGCAACGTGTTTATAATGAGGTGGTGTCTGGAAGTTTACAAAACAACAGCCCAGCAATGATGCTACCAAATGCTAGCACGGGTCCCACCCTCTAGCTTTGATTGACGGACCAAGTCATTCTGATGTAAAAGGACATTGTGAAATAAAAAGGCCATTGTGGAAAAGGACATTATGTAATGAAAATGGACTTTGTGGAAAAGGACATTATGAAATGAAAATGGACTGTGTTAAAATTGTTTTTTATAAAAGCTTGGAAAATGAGTAAAACGTAATTATTTTAAAAAGTATGAAATTGTTAAAATAATCATTATGAAATATTGTATCATAATAATTTGATATTAAAGAATAATAAATCGTGTTTCATAATAACATTGCCTTATTTCCCAATTAAATGGCCATATTATGTATTTGTCTGTTATTTATCAAAATGGTATTTATTTCAAAATGTTGTTTTTTATTTATTTAATTATGAATCTTTTAGGGTTCCATAGAGACTGACGTGATTGCAGTTTGAGAATAACTGCTGAAAGTGTTAAACCCTGCGGAGCCCAGCGTAGTGCCAGTGCTACGATTTACATATTAAGTTTCAATTGGCGGTAAATTTGAAACCAGATAAGACAGATTGATAGTTCTTTTTGCAAATAAAATCCGGGAAGTTTCACTTTCAAATTGTGTTTTCAACATGTCCCAGAGCGCTGTTTGCTTCCACTAATGTGTTTGCAGAAATCCAGTATCCAGCATAGACAACAAAAACATTATGATTACATTGCTTCCTAAGTTTAATTTAGTGAACATGTATATTACATTTACATTTTTGAGTCCTGACATTTCTGTATCTTGAAAAGTAGAAGTAAAATTTTCATTTTTTAAATGGTTTTATTGAACTTTTAAGTACTTCATTGAGTTAATCTGGACAAAAGTCTATGCATTTTATTAAAGTTTGGGACTGAATGAAGACTCCACCTTGACAAAAACTGTACTGCGTACACAGAAGTGCTCTGGCTTCTGGTAAAAGCAGCCATCAGGAGCAGGTTACTATAAGGCACCAGTATCAACTCAAAAATAGCCAGTTAATATCCTGCATCCCTTCTTGTAATCCATCCATTGCAATATAAATGGAAACAGTTTGTTGTTTTTTCTGTGTGTGTGTGTGTGTGTGTGTGTGTGTGTGTGTGTGTGTGTGTGTGTGTGTGTGTGTGTTTCTGTATCTTGGAGCATACACGGTTTATGCACGAGGGATGAGATGAGCTGAATACAAGCTGTGATTCAGGTAAATGGTCAAGGTTTAGGAGGGACTCTGGTATTTAGCTCTCTATCCTACCATCACAGAGACGGCTATTAATGCAAAAGTAATCTGACTCCAGCACAGAGTTCTCCTGAAGAGAATTTCCATATTTACATGTATGTATGCACCTCTTAAAGGAATAAACATGTGCTGTTAGATTGTTTGTAGGTGTAAAACTGCAGTAAGACCTCAAATGCATGTTAGCTGCCGCACTTCCAAAAGCAGATCTGTCCTGTTTGTTGTTTTTGCAAGCTCAATTATGATATTTTCTCAACTTCCTTAAATGTATCTGCTTTTCTCATCTGGGATCTGTCAGCCAAGAGCAACAAACAGCTACAGAGCGGAAACACATCCATATGCATGCTCACACATTAGCCTCGTACGCACATAAGTGAAGGCAGGAACACACACAGATGATCACAGACACACGGAAACCGTTCGCGCTCTCAGTAGCTGGCACATACATTAGCACATGCTTCCATGTGTAATCACCTGGTGCTATCAAAACATCTTTGAAAGGCACATTACGGTGCCTGACTTTGAGCACAAGCCAAGATAAAAAGCTTCATTCCAGCAGGGGTGCATAAGAGGGATATCTGGGTGCACAAAGAAGAAGCAATGATGAAATCTTGTCATGTGACATGTTGTCTGTGAGTGGAGTAAAGTCCTTTGTAGCATGATTTGCATATCATACAACATACATTACTTTAAAAGGCTTCAAGATATAGTGTATCTTCATATCCTTATCTCTATTTCTGGATATTATCCATCACATATCATACATAATTGAGTCTGGTGATGATTACAGCCATAAACTGCATCACAGATTTACCGTCTCTCATTGTCCCAGTCACTCGATGAAATATCAGACATGTTTGGGAACGACTAACATTCAAATTACAACAAACTGACTTGTCTAGAAGTAGGAAAACACACTGAAAACAGTCAATCGCAACACCAGATAGTGACTGTGAACGTCAAACTGATTTACTGGATGTGGCAAACATTAGCAGAGTGAGCACCACCAGCCTTCAGTCCTCATCGAAGTTTAGGGTTTGCATTGCTATAATCGAGTGGTTGTTTGCTGGTTCAACAAATTAAAATCTGTCACTTGTGCTTGTTTACATCCAGGTAGTAGAGTATTTAGCAGAGGCTACATTCTCAGTGAGCGGTCATAGCTCAGTTTAATGACTGGCATTTCAGGCCTGTGTTAACAGATATATTTCTAATGAATATAGTAATAAATTCTTTAACCAACTTGTATTTCTTTTGCTGACTCGTGAGGAAGATGATGTTTTACCATGTAGTCAATAAATGATACACATCTATTGAGAGTTTTTTTTTCTTTTGGGCATTTCAAGAAGCAAACGGACACATCGCTGCTTAAAGTAGCACACCCTTTATTTTAAAAGTTGCTTTAAAAGGTTGAGAAGGCTTTAAATAGCCCCTTTTAATAGCCCCTGCTTTAAAAGGGGCTACTCTTATACAAACACTGGTTAGATCAAAAAGACTCCTTGATATAAAATGAAAAGTAGCCAGCAGAAATCAGAAGCCCCTCCAAGTAACCTGTCCATGGTTCAGAAGCAGTTACAGATTTTTTACCATTTCTTTCTGTATTTTGTAGAGAGGGCTTTAAAGAGGGTGAGTGTGGAAGTGACGTGCAGCAAAGATGCGTCAGGTTGGATTTGAACCTGCGACACCAGCTCAAGGGCTAGCCTCATGCAATGACTATATTGCGACCATAACTGCTTGGCCATTCCAGTGTTTTTATGGGTAAACCCAACCACCGTTAAAGCCAACAGGATTGCAAACTCTAGATTCTTGAAAGAGCTACACAGCTGCACATAAGTTCACATTGCTGAGTTTATTGAAAACAATAGGAATCATCAAACAGGAAAAACACTGAAGAGCTTTTTATCCACTGAGAGACCCTCGAGGATGTCTTCTGAGAATTCTAACCAGCAATATTAATAATTCTTCTATCACAATTTTAATTCTGGTATCCCCAACTGCTAGTGGATTCAGTGATTTTTCCAAATAATCCTGATTGTGACCAACAGTGGATTTAGGGGGCTTCAGATAAGTAAGGAAATCAGAGCTGAGGCTTCTGTTTTAATGTTATAGTTGCTGACAGTCTGAATAACTTATGTGTGTTTAAAAGTTTAATGAAACCATAATTGATTTTGAATTTCGGGATTGCATGGCAGCAAACCCATTTGACATTGCTTGCTTTCTTTGCAAACAATGTCCTGGTATACTTCGAAACCCTCACAGAAAGCTACTAATCTGAATTTAAATGCATGTATCTCAACATAAATAACCGACTGATTATCTATGACTTTACCCGTGATATGAGGGACATTCAGGTACTGCCTTGCTGAGAAAGCAATATCTTGTTCTCTTTTCCTGTTCCCTTTCTACTCTATGTGTTTTCTCTGCACATAGATAAAGTCTCCCACAGCTTGACTTTTCCAGGGGCTAAACTAATTCAATTAGTGAGGGCATGTTTGAGTGTATCCTAGAGTTCCACCAGCATGAGCCAACATCGCAGAACAGGACACACTGTAGTATAAAAGACTCTGTCAGGTCAAACATTCTGTGTTGATAATAACAAAGCCAATACAAACATCTCATCCCAGGCACAGATTTCAGTGTGGAGAAAATCATTTTGTTACTTGATCTTTAGGTCCATCAGTTTGTGCGAGGAAAGTGCAGCTAGCTCCAACTTGGTCTACTTTTATCAACTGGAATTTGATGAACAAATATCGGAGACATGAAGATAAGGGATTAAAACAAAAGCAGTGGATCATAGTCAGAAATGTCATAAAGAAAATAATCATTGTTTCAGTTTGTTTTAACATCAGCATGCCTTTTGGAACTTTCTAGTACTCTTGGACTACAGTCAGTGCTGCACTTTCCTACCTTGATGGATGGAAATCCTTCAATATGCCCTCCAATTGCAAATCTAAAACACACACACTTATTCGCTGATGGCTACCCAGGTGGCATCCAAGCAATGTTGGATTTGTAAGAACCAGCCCAAGCACTGGTGTTCATATGATCAGCACAATACCCCTACCATGCTTGTCACTATATTTACATCACAGCGGAGGGCATTCCATAATTAGGTCTACTGTATTTGATGGTCCACATGAAATGATCTATTGAGCTCCTACTTACCCGCATTCACTGATGTATCCTTCCTATATACATTATTCTTGCAATCTACTTCCCCAACACAAGCCATGATTATACTCAGCAATCGCACATTCCTATCTTCTTATGCATTCATTCACAAAGAGACATAAAGCATACATTACACATGCGGCTTTTCTCTGTGTTTCAAAGATGATTGTTTACTCCTGTCTGTTAGATTCTGTATTGACTCTTGAATTTTTGTAAAGCATCAGTTTTATTTGTTTTCATCCATAGCTGTTGTTCTTTTGCAGACCATTGATTTCAATATATCCCCCCAACCTGGGCAAACATCATACATTGTGTTCTCAAAATCTCAGTGCCAGTGTATTTTCTTTGAGTAAAATCAAAGGTAAACAGCCCTCAATTTGCATTCCAGTATAATAGGTTAGCAAAACAATGGCATTATAGAGTGCTACACATCTTCATAGAAATTGCAATTGGACTTTATTGAAACCCTTTTGTCAAAATTGGAAAGGTAAGTCTGACGGACCACATTTACATATTTAAAATTCCTGATCCCCAAATAAACACACACTCAAACCCACATTACAGGGTCAAAAACTCTGAAAGCAAGAAAAGAAAACCATGAAGGAGAAACCATGACCATAAGCGACATATCAAAACTAGAAATGTGAAACCAAAACTGTAAGCATAAGAGAAAAAATAAGCAACAATGGGAAGAAAACTGCAAATGACACAGTAACAAATGAGAGTGCTGATGTGAAAATCAAGTTTCCTGTTATTTTTTTTTTCAGTAGTTGTTATGTTTAGTTGTCTGTAAAGAAAAATGACAGTTGTTGTTTGCTTTACACCATCAGTGATTGTTTAACCAAATGATAGTGCAAGAAAATGTAAGGGCAAACAACAGATGAAAAAGAAAAAAAGAAAGGTAAAAAGTGAAAAACAGGACAACTGATGTCATGTTAGCACCCTCACTTGTACTTTAGTATTTCAAGTTTTCTTTCCTGGAATTTAGTTTTGTTGCTTTGCTTATGGTTTTGGTTCCTCATTTAAAGCTTTGATTTGTTTTGTTTATGGTTTTAGTTTTCTCATTTATGCTTTTTTGTTTTCCTTTCAGACTTTTATTTCAGACTTCCTTTTCATGGTGACTCAAGAAACCATCATAGCGACTTGCACCGGCAAAGTGAGTAGTCCCCAAATATTTCTCCTGTCAGTTGTGTAATTTTATGGTGGCGACAAAAGGGGCAAACATTTGCCCCTTTTGTCGCCACCATAAATTACTAGTATTTGAAATACCCTCCAGTCCAGAAGATATTCATTAGAAAAAAAAAAAAGATGCAAATTAAGAGGTGTGGCACGGTGAAAACACTTAAATACTCCAGACACAACTACTTCTCAATAAACAAAAAGAAATTCACAAAATATACAATTAAATTCCATAGTGCCCCCTAGAGGCCTGGGCAAGCTCTGATGTGATTGGTGGATGTAAAGCACGTTATGTGATATTTTAGTTGTCCGTACCTCCAAATTCATTCAAAGGCTTTAGCACGTTCCCAAAAGGACAAAAAGTTTTCAAATTCACAAATGTATGGTGCCCTCCAGAGGCTTGGATGACCCCTGTTGTGATGAGTGGATGTGAAGCATATTTCTGTGTGTGTGTGTGTGTGTGTGTGTGTGTGTGTGTGTGTGTGTGTGTGTGTGTGTGTGTGTGTGTGTGTGTGTGTGTGTGTATCTAAATTTCTGGCTTTGTGTGTTTTCCCCCACCAGTCATACATTCACCATGATGGTTTCTTGTATTACAATGATAAGGAAATAAAACAACTCTTGATCCAAAGCCAGAAACAACTACAGCAAATGTGTGGATCAGCTGATAAGAGGAAGTGGAAATATTTAAGTTATTAAACTACTCACCAGCAAACTGCAAACTGTTCTTGACCTTGTTGGTTGTATCCATTCCCTAGTTGCCATTCAGTTTCTCAACAGGTTTCATATAATCCTGAAACATGTGGTCTCAGTGTGATGTTTTCTTCTCTCCGTGCAGGGATGTGGTGCCACATGTTGTGTACACCTACCAGGTCCAAACCATCTCCAGTCACAGTGAGAGTGAGCCCTCTCCGCCTTTAGTGCATGAAGTTGGGGCACCATACTGCGGGGATGGACGCATTCAGAGGTAACAGAAACCAACACATAACCATGTAATAAATGATTGCAAACAGATATGTAATGAAACGATGCAAGACACATGTTAATGTCTCTTACTTCCTCTTTAAATTCTAGTTCCAAAGGAGAGGAGTGCGATGATATGAACTCTGTGAACGGGGATGGTTGCTCCAGTCAATGCAAGAAAGAACCCTTCTTTAACTGTATTGGTGAGTCACATGAACATCATGCATTAATGTTGGTAATTCTGGAGTAACATCATTTTCTTTAAGTCTCTTTCTCAAGTCAAGATATGACTAGCAGGCTGAAAAGTGTGTTTATTGTGCAAGCATAGGACTACATATATATATATATATATATATATATATATATATATATATATATATATATATATATATATATATATATAAACAATGCTTTAATTTAGTTTAGTGGAAAAAAAAATTCAAAAGTCCACATGGTAACTTTGTGAATGAAAATATTTGACATCTGGGCGTGCTTAATCCAAAAGTTGTATGCCTTCCCTCCAAGAGAAAAAAATACCATTAGTTATCATAATCACTCCAGCCCCCTGTTTAAAACAAAAATCTGGAAATCATTATTTTTTAAAAGAGTGAGTCATCTTACACAGTTCAGTGACTGGCATCTCCTATGTAGTTTTTTTTTGTTTTTTTTAAATAGTACATGGATGGTTTCCTCTTCACTTCCCCTGCTGTCTGGCGATCATTTCGCCCCCCTGTTGTGACTGTGCCTGTGCGTTTTTCTGCATGTACACTCCATGCATGCATACACACGTGTGAGCCTCTGTGAAGTAGCCACTTAATCCCTGTCAGATTGCTGGACTGCAGTGGCTGTGCTGTTTTTCCAACTGCAATGCTCAGGAGAGTGTGTGTGTGTGTGCATGTGTGTGTGTGGGACAGTGTCTGACATGGTTGTAGTTTGGCGCAGAAATCTGACACTATAATGATGGGACCTTCTGTCCATCTGTCTGCATGTGTGAGTGAGTGTCTGCTTGTCAGTGTGTTGCATGGTGAAATGGATTTGGATGGAGAATTGACACTAAGTATACAACAGGGCCAGGATGCTGCAATCTGAAGGAGCTTTAATAGGCTGTTCACACGGTCAAGCAGAATTCTGTCGGAGACTGATGGTATTGTCAAGTTCTTTTCACACGACCCCATTTGGTGGTAAAATCTCAGGGGATGTTGGGCGTCTGTTGGGGTCAATCAGGCTTCAAGCTACCATAACACAGGAGAAAATAAATCTTACATGAAAGAAAACTGTAGGTGCGTAATCATGACGTAGAAGAGGGAATAATATAAGATGAGGTTAGGAAGATGTGAAGAGCCAGGCTTTTAGCCTCTTTGCAGACAACTTCAGATTGCTCACCTGTCAGTCAAATTAGCAATGACCTTAAAGGGTTGTTTGATTCAGATACACTTTTTGTTGTACTGGTTTAAATGACCTATATGTCCTGATGGCAAGCAATACATGCTGTGTTCTTGAGAGAATGAGAGCTATCTACAGCAGGAGAAAACCCAGGAAAACCTCAGCCAATCACATCAATTAGGATCCAATCCGTTTAACCAATCAAATTCCGTCCTGCCGTTTTGCCCTCCACCTGCACATACATTTCACCGGCACGCACTGCCCCTGACTCAATGTGTGTTCCTGAGTTTAGCGGTGTACAGGTAAACCGTCTGTAAGCTTCCACTTTTCTGTTCCCCTGCCTCTAACTACTGCCCCTCTCGCTCCACCTCGGGCATGTCCCCTTTGACCTGATGGGGTACTTGGCTCTGGGCTGTAGTCTGGATCAGAGTCCAATAAACTTTCACCACAGGGGCTCTGACAAGCAAAAAAAAAATCGTGATATTTAGAGAAAATGTACATGTACTATTTGCATTATAGCTTTACTCCTGATATCGTGTCACAGGTAAAAGTGGATAATGCTAGCATGACAGTTGCGAGTACTAATAAAAGTAACGTTTGTTTATTTGTTTTTCAGCTCTACATTTTAATGTTTTGGTGTTTCCTTACCTCTAAATGAGACGTGACTTGATGTAGTGCAAAACATAAAATGATGTGCTGAGTCCGTCTTTCATTCATTCACAATCATAGTCGCGAATCAGTTGCGCTTGTGCATGTGAGTGGGGGGAATCGCTTTGGAGAAGCTCTAAAAGGAGGTAGAGGAGGGGCTGGGCAGAGTCCTGACGAGATGCTACATTCAAATTCATGCTAGTTTTTCAGGACTGCCAACCCTGCCTTTAAACGGGCAAATGGTTTTTTATGGTTTGGTGTGTTTGTGGTTTCTGCAACCAGCCTCAAGCAGACTCTCAAAGTACGGCAGTTTTCAGCACTTCTGCATGGGCTTCATGTTTGCTGCTTGCTGGGGGCCAACGTGAGAATCTGGAAGAGATAAAATTGAGTCTTTGAAAATAATTAATTCCATACATAATGCATACAAAGTTGCACCAAAGGAATAGAGTAAAGAGCTTTGAATGCCGTGATTTCTATCGATGATTGCCCAATCTTTGGGTTGTGTGTGGTAAACTTTTCACACTTTTCAAATTACAACTACTGCTGCCCTGTATTCCTGCAATGCATCTTTGTCAGGATGACGACTTTTAAGGTGATGTAAAAAAAAAAAAAAAAAAAGTTTTTTTCTCCACTCTTAGTTTCTGTGGCACATATTTTGAGTATGGTCAGGCAATCCCACTGTGAAACATCCATCTTGGTTATGCCATTTTCCTCTCTCATTGGCTTGTTGCTTCTTAGCTTGTTCTTTGGGCGTACTAACAGATCATGTGTACTGCCACCTATTGACAGAAACTTTTATAAGTTGTTTTCATTAAATTTGTATCACAGGTATCATTCAAAAAACAAGACAAACAAGACAAATGTCCAATATCGGCTAATGATTAACTGTTCTATATATTCCCTAGTTCGGGAAATCTATTAAAAACACTGTAGTTATAGCAGTGTGTGATAAGGAAGCTAAAATGGGCAGCAATAAATGTCAGCAATCAGTGTTCATAAAGAACTGTTGTCTCTGTTTTTAAATCTCACTTCTGAGTGGGTTGAGATATTGGCAGATTCTGAAGTATGAGAACCCAAATTGATGTCAGGAAAGACATCATGAGAATCAAACCTAAAAGGTTTTCTTTAAGTTCTACTCATATATTTTTGCTATGACAACAGGATTTGTCCCACTTTCATATCCGTCAAAGTAACCTGGGATGTTGTGTTAAAGTTTGTTTAGACAGCCTCCTACTCTTTCTTCTCCATCTCTTTCCATCTTACCTCATGTCATCGCCCTTTTCATTCTGCAACTGTACATCTGTCTACCTTTTTTTTTCTTGTACTCAATCACCTTTTCCACTTTTTCCACTATCTGTTTATTATATTCTTGTCCAATGCTCTTCCTGCTTTTCCATCCTGCTCTCTCTTTAGCTCACACTCTCCACATTACTTCTGCAGCTTTCACAAGCCACCGTTCTTGATCCCTCTCCTTCCCCTCGGTCTCGGCCCTCGCCTTCTTCCTCGCCTCCCGTCCCCGCTGAGTGAGTGGCGGGAGCGTATTCTGTATGCCCCCTCAGTAGCCCCTCGTTTCACCGTTGCCAGAGCACAGAACTGACTTGAGTTTTTTTGGCCGGGCTGCAGAGGGGCTGGAATTTCGAGGAGGAGGCCCCAGCCAACTTGGCACAGAATGCCGCCTTTCCCCCTAACTGGAACCCCACCGGCTGACACTGCTTTAGCTGAGAGCTGAGAGCAGTGAGGCCCAAGCAACCTCCCTGCTCTGCTCCACCTCTCCTTCCGTCTGTAAGCTTCCAGTTCCAGACCTGGGATGTCTGTAAAAGTTACGGCTGTATCTTTCTTTACCTCTTGACTTTGTCTGGTTCCCTCTTTTCAAAGTCTTCTTTCTGTTTGACACTCTCACGCACATTTTATAGCTGTCTGTTTGTGAATTCTCACCCTTTCATTGCACTTTTTTTCCTCTGAACCCTTCTCTTCCTGCTTCTTGATTTAGTTGTCGCCCTTTCTGCTTTAAAAAACAAAAAACAAAATAGAGAATGCTAGAAAGAGTAACCTAAATGATTGGAGGTCATAAATAGTCTATGGTGAAGAGTTTCGTAATTGGCTTTAAATTGAGTCCAATGACATCACTGTGAGAATCTAGTGGACATAAAAGTCTGGTGTCTTCGCTGTTGCAACAACTGTTCAGACCATCCATTTATTTGATTATCACTGTTGGTTGTTCACCTGCAGAGGAGCCCAGCATGTGCTACTACTACGATGGTGACGGCGTGTGTGAGGATTTTGAACGAGAGACAGGTGTGAGGGACTGTGGCCTCTACACCCCCAATGGTTTCCTCGACCAGTGGGCCTCCACTGTGGAAGTGTCCCATGAGGAGAAGCCGTACTGCTCTGGTGAGGTGTCCGCTGGGTATCCTGCTGTCACTAAGGTAAGAAAGAGTTCAGCTGTATTCACACGCGCACAAAACCTCTGAAACTTTTCAGTCATTTTTCAGGGGGGGGGTTGTGTATGAAAACAAACCCCAACTCCAAAATGTCAGTGCCCTCTGGGTTGAATTCAGGAGAATTGTTCCCTTGTGATGAGAAATTGAATGTTGACCAACAGCCCAATGAATAGAAGCACTTCCCGCTTTGTGAGACATGTGCGAACAAGCAACTTTTGGAAACCTTCTTAAAAAATTTCTCTAAATCTTCCAGAATTGCACATGTGAACATTTATGATGCATCTCTGTCAAAGTCTTTGCTTTTCCTGTGTCATTATTACACAATTCATGTGGTGCCAGTTGAAAAGGGAAAAGCTGTTTGATGTAAATGATCCCATCAGAGGTTAACAAGCATTAAAACTTTCCATATGAAGACATTTGATCAAATATCATCAAATAACAATCAGATCAATTGAAGTGTGTTGTGTTATTATCTGAAAGTAGTTTATAATGGGCTTTTTGAACCAGCCTTTCACTGTGTTTGGGGAATGGTCTTTGTTCTTTTGTAGTTTGGTACCTGTCATCCATTCATCACTACACATACTGATGATAATGTAGCCACAGTTTCCGTGCAAAACAAATTATTATGCTTGTTTGCCAGTTGGCTAATTAAGGAAATTGGAGCATTTGAATAACATGTCTCCAAGTGGGGATGAAGAAGTTGGTTTCTTTTATTAAAGTAATAGAAAAGAGATTGATTCTGAATGCAAAACAAGAGAGAAACATACAGTCATGTGCACTCACTCAAAGCTATCGGACACATAAAGTGCATAAGCATACATAAATCCTCTTTAATCCACTCACTAATGTGGGTAAGGCATGTTGTTGAAGTGGACTATCTCCTCTAAAGCTCTATTCATTATAGTAGTTCATTAGTTTTTTTAATCGTTCTGAGAGCATTTGGTAAAACCAAATGTTAACTCATGTGAAGAATGTGACTCCACCGTTAAAAGGGAACTCAATTTGCATAACTGAATTGTACTCCCATAAATACTTAACCATTTTAAAGAGTGACCAGTAGCTATGCATTGGTAGTGCTTTGTTATTAGAGCTGTGTGTGTCAGTGGAAGTGTTGGCTGAAGAGCTTGTTCCCATTGCTGATGATCCATTTAACAAGGCCAGTGAACTGGGTACTGTTGAACAGCTGTGGTCAGGTACTGTTCAAGAATGCTTTAGTTTGGTTTTGTACAAACAAAGATAGGTAGGAGTTTAACGGACATCAGTCATGGAGTTGATTTTTGCAAGGTTCCACTTCTGTCCAGGCAAAAAAAAGAATAATATGGGGCATGTTTCAACCACCAACGTAGCAGATGGTGTGTTCTCCAAGAGAAACAAGACACCAGTGGAACATCCACAACCACAAAGAATTTTTTTTTTTCTGTAGAGGACAAAAAGTTCTCAAATAATACTTTTACATGGAGGAGAACATCATGTTCCTCTAAGGATCATGTGAAGTGACTTTACTTCATCACTAGATGACTGACGGTATCAGGATGTGGGTGCACAAGTGCACTTTTGCAGGTGCGGAAAATTTGCAAATGCAGGTTTAGAAAACATGGACTTATCATGCCACTGTCCTCATTTGCACTCCTGGTAAGTTCTCACAAACAGCTGGCAGTCCAGTGCACCCTGTCTTCCAACATCCACTTGAGCAGCATCAAATGAAATCTCCAAACTGATGACTGATTACCTCCTTGCAGTTTTTGAATGAATTTGAATTTGCATACACAAAATTCTGTGCACACTGTCCTGTACAAGTATTTGCTTTCAGTAGTCTCCTTGAAACCAAAGATTACATTGCGCAGCCCCATATACTGAGTTAAGATTCTTGTTCTTTGCAATACAATTGTGCAACTGCAAGCATGTGGCTAAGACGACTATCCTGGAGGCTAATACCACAGATGAAGTTCAGGAGATAAAGACCAGGCAGAAGTCAGACGCTTAGTCATGGATCCAGTTTAGATGTGGCTACTTTAGAACAACATGTAAAACACCACAGCGGCTGATAGACCACACAAAGTTATTGAAGATGTTACCTATTTAGAGAGTGGCTTTCTGCGATGTCTGGCATTCCGCTCTATTTGTTGTTTTTCACTCTTGATGCCAATCAGGAATCCAGCAGAGTGCCCAAACGTTACTCATTCTCCGGGCATCTGGATCACATTCTGTTTCCAAAGTGCTTCATTCTAGCTTGCTCGGTTTGTCAGGGATGGTTTACAGAAGCGGTTTGATTTTCTTTGGCGACTTTGAAGATGTTATGGTGGAAAGGGAAGCTAATGTGATAAAACCAGAAGATCAAGCCTCAAATCTGTGTATTTGTTTGTGATGTTGTACAACATATTCCAATGCATCTTGAGAGCTAATGCTATTGTTCTGAACCATTTAGTCTGCGCTAACTTGTGCATGACAAAATCTGAGATTTAGTGAGAACTTGTAGCGCCCTGACATTGAGTTGACTTTGTTGTGATGAAGCATAGTTTAATGTTGCTTTGTGAAATATTATTCCATCTGTGGGTAATAGATCAATGATGGCTGGGAATGGGTCTAGTCTCAATACCAACAGTGTGTAAAGTAAGCAGAGTTTTTTTTAGGGGCAGAAGCTTTCTAGAGGCATTTCAAAGGAATAGGAAGAGATGCTGTGATACAGTTTCTGTGTCAGGATATCATTTGTCAAGATTTGTAAATCTCTGTCCCTGTTTAGATGCAATATGATTGCTATTTCTGTTGTCTGGCCATAAAACAGTCAAGGTAGAAAGAGAACATGATGTGAATTTTGGTTACTGTTTTACTTGCTAACATTTTCTAGCTTTATGAGGTGAAACTTCCCATTGGTTTCTTGCTTCTGTGCAAAATAATCTACTTCAAAGTAACTGCTAGGCTTTATTACATCTACTGTGACAGCAAAGCACAGTTTTCTGTCTCGGTTGTTTTTGAGCCGTGATGAAGAAATGATTCCTGATAAAAACAAACGGGCTAGGTTGTGAAATAGAAGAAAACATTGACACCAAATCAACACGTAAGCAACCAGAAGATATTTTCCCTGCCTCTGTTGGTCTTGTCACAACTATAGCATGTTTTGATATCTTTCTGGCACTACTTGAGTAGCAAGGTGATTTATAGCTTAGCGCTTTAGCTACATAATTTTCTTTGAACTTTGTAGAATAATTTCCCCCAACATTCAAATGCTAAACTTTTAGGTCTTTCATGACAGCTAATTTCTGTGTCAGCACCTGTCAGTCATTTGTAACAGTTTGATGGCAGATGTAGCAGGTGACAGGCTAGCCGCAGTTAACGCAGGAGCTACGTTAGCCTGTTAAGTTTTTTGCAAAGCTGTTCCAAAAGGAGACAGCCAAACAAACAGTGTGGTAGTACAAAAAGAGAAACTGCTGCATCTGATGCCTTTATCAGAGCACCCTGAGTTATAATTTAGCGTAGTGTTAGCCACTCTGGCTGCTAGCTTGTACTGAATGACAGTTTGCTAGCTAGTGTTGCTGCTTCCGCCAACCAATCAGAAAATAGAAGAGGCAGGACTCGTCACCCAAGTAACCAGTAAAATATATGCTTGCTAGATGATCGTCACAGGCACATACAGTAGAAGCAGATGATGTGTTTGCACTGACATCGTGATTTGGGCAGTTCCTGGATGTATGGCCATATTGGAGATACTAGAATGTAAACATTGAACAGATGGAGCTAGAATGTCTTATCCTCAAACAAATGTTGAAAAACGCACAGAGCAAACTAAAGCTTACAACATGGACTCGGCCAGTAAGAAAAAAAGAGATGTTGTGAGAAACTACAGGTAATAAGTTCTGCCCTCCATATCCAATCCGGATATTAATAACTATTTTGCTTTTACACCTAACCCATACACAGCAGATGACCCGGTGCCTGTGTTTGCTGCTACCATACAGTCTATGGCCTCTACACGTGGAGCTTTGAGGTGGAGATTTGCTCCAGTGCTTTCAAAGTCTTTGTTGTATAATTTTTTGTACAATTATGCTCTTATCCACACTCCGTTGGATTAAAACTTAGATATTACATTCACCGGGCAGAGCAATGTCATCTCCTCCATGTTGTTTATTGTGAGCCTGGTGTTTGGTGTCACCTCATGTATCGCTGACTGGTAATGCTATGGCAACTTGGAGTGCAACAAGAAACTGCAATGAAATGCTTTTTTTAAAATTGATTTTCAATGCATTTAAGTTCCAGCTCCAAAATGTAATCGTGTGCCAGATACTCTTTATTTTGTCTAATAAACTATGTTTAAAAGGGAACATATGTTTTTTTTTTTTTTTAATCCAGAATACTAGACATTCCAAAATAACACAAATAACATAATTTCTGCTGAAGGTTATCATTCTTCAGGTTAGAAAAAGGTTGATTTAACGTGACTCTTCCAGCTCATTTTAAGGCAAATTGCCCTCTCCATAAATTGTTTAAGGTGAAAGTACAGAGCATGCTACAAAACAATATCTTCTCCAAGAAACAGTTGAGTGACCATGCATAAATACGTCCAAGGATGACCCTGTCTGTGCTTAAGCCGCTGCTTGTATAGCTTTTAGGTAACATTGTGTTCCCACTGTGGTCAAAGCACACTCATTTTCTCCTATCCCTACACCCGCTTCTCATAACCTACACTTACATAGAAATTAAGACACAACCATAAAACTCAATCTTAACATCTTATGCATGACAGGGTCGATAATAAAGATGTCATGGCAAACTGTCATTTCATGGTATCCAAATAGCACAATTTTCAACTCCAGTCAACCTCATCTCAGCGTTAATGTCATTTTTACGGCACAAAGCCAAGATTATTGTCAAGTTTGCTGCTGGACCTCGTGTCTCGTTCAACCACGAGCATCCTCCCCACAATGTGTACCATAATTGTCCTTTTTGTGGTTTTGTATATTGACTGGTTAGTGTTTAAGTTTGTGTGGCAGACCGAGTTGAATAAGGCGAGTGAGGTGAACTGGGGACTAGAAATAGGTCTAAGTGTTGTAAGAGTGAACAAAAAGCCCATCATTAATCGTCGTTATAAAGTGATGGGCCACCACAAGCCACTAGACTAAATGTTTTGCATCTCTTGAAGTCTGGATCCTGTCTTGAGGAATGAGCGCCATTCTACGAACTGATATTCCCTCATTTCTTAAGTCTGACAATAAAAACTAAACCCTGAGCCATTACATGAACCAAATGGATATAACCCCAAGAGAATAAATCATTCTATCATGGTTACAGTGACAATGCTCTATGCTCAAGTGGCAGAGTCATGTAGAAGCACAGCTTTCCTCAGTTTGGAGGGGAAGAGAACCGAGAGTGAGACCACAAAGTCCTCACAGTGGTAGAGAGGGTGCACATCATGATTCCAACCAAAATCCAAACTTGGTTTCTGTTTTTGGCGTTAAAGTGATCTTTTTGTAACCATACCATGCCTTGTGTTCCATTCCAGATCAGAACAAACTTAAGTTGATTAAATGTTTTTGGCAATACCAGAAATTTGAATTCAGCTGCTGCTGTGCTATAAATAGTTCTTTTTCTACCATTAAACTATTCAAAGATAAAAACAGTTCTCCTAATCGAAGCAATAGAATTAAGCATGGTTAAACCTAGCATCCATTTAGTTGTCACCACTAACGAAATGGTAGGTGTGTGACTTGGCAAACAGCTGTTAATGTCCAGTTTTTAATTAAACACCAACCTTTCTTTCTTTCTTTCTTTCAACTATTCCTACAATCTAAACAGTTCCAAAGCTTGTTTTTTGATTCAAAATCAAATCAACATAGGACATCAGAGTAGGGTTGCCACCTTTGAGGCAGAAAAATAAGGGACACCCTCAGCAGCGGGGGGCCTGGCCTGACTCCCAATAGTAGAGTGGGGCACCAATTGTGATAATGTATTAGTTAGTTTCATGTCAATGTAAAAATTGTAAAAAAAAATTTCAAAATTGATTCTGTCCTGTCTGTCCTTTTGCTGTTTTTTCTATAATCATGAATGATACTGGTTGTCAAAAGTGTATTGAACTTTTTTCATGTACTAATGAAATGTCTTTATTATTGATTTATTTGTAAGAAATAACCAATCTGAGAAAATAAATTCAGTAAAACACTGTGGCAGCTTAAAATAATTCATACCTTTTTAAAATCTCATTCTGTTGATTCTTTAAGTAGGATTGACTTTTCCAAAATAATCATATTTTAGTAGTTATTCATAAGATTAATGTATCTGGAGATTCTTCAGGCATGGAGAATTGTGAGTGACATTTGTTTGTCCTGATGTTGCAGTATCACTGCTCTCTAGCCACATGCTGTCGGCCATTATGTGCCACAGGAAGCACTAGGTGACAGATTTTACCATGTCTTTTGAAATCGTTTCACGCGGTCAAGCCATTCAATTGAACTTTCCCACTCCTGTCTGTATTTCTTCATCCTTTGCTTTCAATGGGACATGGGCGAAGTACCAAATGCAGCCACAACCATGTTTACTTCTGATTTCCTGTGACTTTCTCTCACCCAATTAATGATGAGCACTCATTCCAGGCTTAAAATCAACCAACCAACTGTTTCTAGTGGGCGGATGCAAACGCATGTTGAATTCAGGCAGAGTGGTGATGCATTCAAGGCAAACTGAAAATACGGGACAAATTGCGTCTCGTATTGATTTAAAACAGGATGCAACCTTTAATTGTGAAATACGGGACAATTCTGTATTTTACGTGACGATTCTGTATTTTACGGGTGGCAACCCTACATCAGAGTCTTGGGGGGAACAGACTTACACCATAGTCATTATTACAGTCTAACAAATTTGAACAGAGCTAATTATTCAGACATTTGTCAAATTTGTTACAATTGTCTTTGTAAATGGAACACATTTGGTCAGTGGTGCAAACTCTGCAACTTGCTATATTTAGCGACATTTCGAACATCTCTAGTGACTCTTGTGAAGCCACAGACCTAGTAGCTTTTTTATGATGTTTAAGACCCCACTTCTTCTAAAAGAGCAGCAGGTGCTGCTTGGGGGCCCAGGCTGAGCTGCAGTCACGGCATGTGATGTTCACCCCACTGCGTCTTGACGAAAAATGAATTAGCCGTTTGCAAAGCCACTGCTGCTAGATCTTACCTAGATTTATTTACAATTCAAAACATATTAAGGTGGATTTTTTTTACACATTTTTTCTCTCTCCCCCATCATTTGTCTATTTGTCCATTGCATGCATGTGCCAGATTATGCAAATAAGTTGATGGTGTTTTTTAGCGACTTTTAATTCAACCAAGAGCTGGTTTTCTTACTGGGAAGTTAGCAGCACTGCATCTAGATAGAATTTCATGGTTAATGGTTCACTATTCCAGCAGTTTTCACAGGTGAATTTTCTATATTTTACCTATACTCCTGGGACTTAACAAGCAGCTTTCACCTCAAATATTAGGAAAGTTTGAAATCATTTAAAGACCCTTAAAATGAAACCCAGCTGAAAGGTTAGAAATCATCCGTAGTTTTCACGAGTGGCCACAAGAAATGCGACTGGGGCAAAATAGAGAACACAGTGACTGATGTTTGCAAAATAATTTGTAGTGATAGATGTTTTCTGTGCTCAAAAACTTATGGAGGACAAATGGAAAATTTCACTTGAAATTAATTCCAGGAGCTTATTATCCTCACATCCTTATTGCTGTAGTCTTGGGGGGTGTGAGCAGTCTAAAATCTGACGGCTTAATGTTGCAAAATGTTCCCACCACTGTCCTGTAGGAGTTATCATGCTTGTTACACTAACAGCTCATTCATCCTTCGCGGTTAAATTTAATTGTGTATTCATGTTAGTAGCTCACAGCCTTTGGCTAAAGTTAGGTTACAGGTGTGTACCCCTGATAGATGACAATAGAAAAGTGTAACCATCTCTACGTGTCTTTGTCTGAGTGTCTGAGTGATCGTTCTGCATGAGCGTGTTGGGGACGGAAGGCAAAGACAGTTCATCACTTCCTTCCAATCTAGTAAACAATTCCTGCATCGGGTTTGTGTATCAGTTCCCTTTTGAAGTCTAGCAACCACGTTGATTTTGTGTGTGTGTGTGTGTGTGTGTGTGTGTGTGTGTGTGTGTGTGTGTGTGTGTGTGTGTGTGTGTGTGTGTGTGTGTGTGTGTGAGGGAGAGAGTGAAGCGGGCAGCACTGATAAGGATCTTTGCGGATACAAGAAAGCAACAAAAGCACATGAAGGCACTTGAGGAGAAACAGAGATCATGTAGACAATCATGTTGCCGATGTCTTTGTCTTGTATGCATTTGTGCACTGTGAATTATGTTTTTGGATTATATGCAACATCTGTGCAGAGGTGCTGAACTTTTTCTTTACTTCTTAACTTCTGTGCACCAGATTTCAGTAATATGTGAAGAAATGATGTATTGAGGCAATAACATACTCCACTTAGTTTCCTGCAGATGACCTTAGGGGGAGGTTTAGATGTGGAGATGAAAATGAACATGAAGCCCCTTTAAAACGTGTAAAAGGAAAAGAAGAAATTACTAATACAAATTAATTATACTCCACTTTAAATGGCTTATAGAATAATGCAAGGATACAAATGACAGATGGATGAAAACACTGAGTTTGTACTTGAAGGGAAACATTTAGGAAACTAGTACGAGGGAAAGTCGTTCTGCATTTCGAAGAAAATACTTAACCAACCAAAAATGGCTGTGAAAGAAGAAAAGGGTCCAAAAACAATCTTACAGGCCATTCCCACGTTACAAAGTCCTCAAGTGAGCAGATTTATCCAATCAAAGCACCATATGGAGACCAGATAATGTATGGAGTTAATAAAATCTAGACACATTAATGATCACAAAAAGGCTGCCAAATTATTCCAACCAAATGTGAAATGTTTTTTCTTCCACCTTCCTGTGTCAGACTCATTACATAGTGTTGTAGAGATGGAGATAGTGTCTAATATGGTCCTACCTGTGTGTTGGCTCCATCTTATTGAAATTACTTTTCCTTCTTTCTTGATCAAGCGCACGCACACACATATAGGTGCACAGTCAGACAGAGGCTCACAGGCAAACACACACACTCCATGCAGGATTATAGGGCAGGTCCATAGGGGACTGAAATGTACTACTGCTGTCTTTGTGGAGCAGAACATAATGTTCCCCCACTACCACACCGTGGAATACGGTGAGCCAGCTCCACTTGCTCCAGGGGGATTGGATAGGAGAACTGGCCCTAGCAACTAACCTGTGACTGTGTGTGTGTGTGTGTGTGTGTGTGTGTGTGTCCATGCAAGCTCTTTGCCTCCACGTACATGTGTGTAGATGGGGTTGTGTTCTTAAGGAGCGTGCGTGTGCATCGAAACTTTAAGATCAAACAGCAAGCCAGGTGATTCTCCAGAGCGTTGCTGCCCAGGCAATCTCTGACGCAACCCCTGGGCACCCCTGGAGAACACTCCCTTTAATTATACATACGCAGCAGAAGGGATAACATTTTAGTCCTCTCACGCTGCGAGAAATTGCTCATATATGAAGTTCAAGCATCTTTACATGTTAAACAAACATATGGTCATGAGATCAGACTTAAACTACCCTTACCACAGTCGTCATCACAGGTAAGTCACGTTTCAGAGGGGGAGGAGAGTATCTGTTAGAACAAGGCCCAGTTTTTTCACCAGTCCCTTTAAATCTGCTCACATCTTTTGATGTCTGACTGTATTCAGGCTACTGCAGAGTTTACACACTCTTTAGCACAGTCTAATCCACAACATGGTTGCAAAAGAGCCTCAACATTGTTCAAAAAGATGGACAGTGCAACTACAGACCCTACCATTGAACAAAAGTGATGCCAAAATGCCACTGCAACAGGTGCTGACAAAAGGGAGCACATCAGCAGGACGATTAACAATCAATCTTTAGAAGTCATTGCAATCAGTGAAGAAGGAAAAAAAAAAAGCTCCAAATACCAAAAGTAAATAATTAAACTGCTCGACTTGAATATTTGAATATGAATCACTTAATATAAAATGTGTACAAGGTGATTTTTTTTCCCAAATATTTCACGAAAACAAAAAAAAGGAAAAAAAAAAGAAAAAAAAGCAACAAAATTTGAACACTTTGAGTCACTTGTAAGTTGAGTCAGTTTTTCAGTTTTTGAGGTATCACTGTTCAAGCAACACAAAGAGTAAAGCTTTTCACAAAAGATGTCACGTGGCCACTTAGAGTGCATCTTTGTCACAGATCCTGCTCAATTTTTTTTTTTTTTTGGTGGGGGGGGAGCCCGTAAAATCTTCGTACCTCACTCTACAGACATGATTTATACATTTATACATCATTAGAGAGACAATTCTTGCTCAGAGAGCTTCAGACCAACAGAAGTGGAACAGGACAGAAATCTCCCCATCTGCTACAATGTTAAATGTCCGCCCTCGAGAAGGTGATCCTCCTTTTTGTATCCTGTTTTTAACTCATTGTGGCTCCCTCATGTTTAACAGTACAGTCTTAAAAAAACACAATGTGTTTATCAGAGCCCTGTGCTATTCACTTAGTTGTCAAATTTTTCAGAGCTATCAAGGTTCATGCATAATGACCATGGTTTTACACCTTGCAAAATCTGCCTCTCACGCAATGGGATCTCATATTGTTGCAGAAACAAGAACACTTCACACGCGCATGCACACACACACACACACACACACACACACACACACAAACACACATGCACACACTGGCACAGCAGCCAGTCAAAAGCACTCTCTCTCATACCACAGAACATGTGTTGCATGCAGGAGGACCTGTAGTTGACAAGCCGCCATTACTGTAACAGCACATGGCTAACTGGATATTCATGAGATAAACACGCAATTGGAGCTGGTGGTCATGCTTAAAAAGTTTTTGTGCTGAAATGTGTGGCTCAAGCCTCGCTCTTGTGAGATATGATATCAGTGTTTTCTTCAGTTTACAGCCTAATATGCTTGTCTGTGTGTGTAAATAGGCACGTGCTAATGCATCTGTGAATGCATTAGCAACCAATTAGTGAACTTTGTCTGCACTTTTGGGAAGTTGTAATGTCGTCCAAAACAGCTCCCCCTTAAGAAACTGTGCGGTCCTCATCAGGCGCTTTGTGGTTGACATAAGCGTGTGGTATCATTAAAAACAAGCCCCCAGGATGGTGTTCCCTTCTCCCCTTGTTTCAGTCTTCCTGATTCAGTTTACTGTTGTGGTTCTTCCTTGTGGAAACGTCATTGTGCCTGGTGTGCAATGATGACCTCCTCTACGTTTTCAAGCTGTTAATGTGCAGTGTTTTGGTGCTATTTTATTGAGCGTGGGGGACCACTGACTGAGGGACGTTTAACTTCTCCACAGACCCATCTGTTTTCAACTTTCTGACATTGTGCGCTCACCACTCTGCACCCTACCACCCAATCACAGCTCGCGTCCACACAATAACTCCTCATGACAAAGGATAATGAGAATGGGATAGGTAAACTGCATAATTGCACTCGCTTTATAACTTTTACTGCCCTATTTTCAGTAGGCCATGGAAGTGGCCAATTATTAGCCACAAGGACCAATGAGACGGTGAGTTTCAGTGGGTATAGGTGGGGCTGGGTGACAGGACATTACCTCACACACCAGGCGCTTACCAGCATTCCAGTAAACCATGGGATGGTGCTTGGAAACTCATACTAGGTTCTCTCTGTTGCTCTTTCTTCCTTTTTCTCCACAAATGCCTCACAGATGCTCACTCCTTCAAGTTCCTATGTATGCTTCTGACAAAGAGAGTGAGAGGGAGAAGTGGAAAAGAAGAGAAAGACGTACCTTATGTTGGAAATAAACATTTTTAGGAGGGGCTCCAGCAGCATAAATATTATCTTAGGAAACAGTTTTCTGAATTTACATGAGTTCAAAATGTCCCAAAGTTCAGAACAAAATAATCTAGGTCAGTGACTGACCTCACAGAGTCCTTTGGCAGAACGATAAACTCTGAGGTGCTTGGTAGGTATCCTCAGCTCAGAGTGCCCTCATCTCACACTGAGTCCAGATCGTTGGTGGGAGAGATTGCATAAAATGAGTGAAAGTTGCCACTAAGTTAAAAGCTCCTGTGAGCAGCTTGTGCAGGATATAGAGAAATTAGTGTCTGGAGTTTTTGTATGACCAGTTTACAATGATTGGGATCTGATACTATCCAACCACAGCATTGTTAAATGTTACATCAGGAGCATGTCCTTCCTCAGTACATGGAGGTCTTTTTTTAACAGTATAGATGCAAAAAGTAGCTTTCTTGCTTGAAATTTTATACGTCAAAAGTGAACAAAACTTATCCTATCAAACTTTAAGTTTCTGTGAGGAACAGGGGTTTGAGTCTTATCTTGTGGCTAATTGGATTCCCTTTATGTCTGAGTCATTTTTATAGTTTTGAAAGAAAATCTCAGACTGTAGTCTTTTAACACAGATTTATTGCTAGCTGTGATTATTTGCAAATGGAAACAAAGGCTGCTTATCTAGCATATGTCAACTATCTTTGTCTCACAAACAATTACCTGGAGGCTTTTGTTGTATTTTTTTTTTTTTTTTTTTTTTTTTTAACCACAGTGTCAACAGGCAGAGGTGAAACCTGCCTTTGTCCTTTCTGTGGATTGATTTCGCAGATTTTTTGTTCTTTTAACCCTTGCGGTTGAGAATTAATCCCCAAAGTTCTGAGGTTTGATGAATCCTCATGTTTTGACCTTCTACTTTCATAAAATGTGTTTTGATGTTGGCATAAGGGATGCTATAATGCAAAATTATAATTGATACCTCTTCATTTTGAGATGTTGGTTTGGTCTGGTATATGCCCCATATACAGGGGCAGCGGTCCTTGAACTGGGTTTAAGGGTTCCTGCATGTTGTTCCCCACTCCCACTCTCAGTTTGCTGCTCTATTGACTGCCCTCTCCTCCTTAACGAAGGCATAAAAAGCCATAAAATATACAAGAAAAAAAACTATTGATAATTTCCTCCTTTAAGAGACAAGCCTGCTATGGACAGTGCATCATGCTATAAAGGCCTGTATGTTTTTAATAGCCTTGCTCTGCTTCATATTTCCCCTAATCCTAGTTTATGTTCTGCTTTATTCCTTTATCTGCTTAATGAATGTTTTTAACCAGGCGGGCATATTTTCAGTGTAATGAGGCTGACAGTTGCTTTCTCTGTCTCTCTGTACCTTTATCTCCTCTGGTTTCCTCTTGGCTTACGACACTTAGCCCTCCTTTTATCTGAAGTGGTGATTTACAAACACCAGTTTGTATCTACAGACCCAGGACTGGATGTTGTCTGCCAGTCTGACTTTCCAGCTGGTACAAATTAAAACCATGTGTTTAACTCTGTGTGTGTGTGTGTGTGTGTGTGTGTGTGTGTGTGTGTGTGTGTGTGTGTGTGTGTGTGTGTGTGTGTGTGTGTGTGTGTGTGTGTGTGTGTGTGTGTGTGTGTGTGTGTGTTTCGAGTTAAGAAGTTGAACTCATCTCTTGCATTGCTGTAAGTGTTTTTCAAGGAAAGTGAGAAGTTGTTTTGTTCCAAATAGACGTCTGAAAGTTGGACTTGTGTACCTAAAAAATGACTGTTATGTCCTTGTTATGAATCAGAACAAGGGAAACATATGTTACCCATGCCTCCAGGCGATGGAAGCTATCAGAAGTAATCCTTTTAGTTTTTTTTTTTTTTTTTTTCAGTAAATAGGAAAGTATTTCTCCTCTTTGAACAACAAACAACTTTTACTTAGGAGCAATTCCCCTGAACCGGTGTTACTCATTCTGATCCTTATAACATTAGCTTTTCCTGTCACTTCCAAAAGTGCTTACCTCCATAACAACAGACCTCCCATTACTTTCCCCTGAGTTTTCTTTTAAAACTTTTCTTGTCAGGAATGAGCTTTTTCTTAACTCTATATCTAATATTTGGCTTTCCTATTCCTTTAATCCATTAAAACTCAGACTGTATTAGTGATTAATAAATGCACATATTTTCTTTACCTGACAGTGGCGGCTGCTGGTCAGTCAAGGAGGGGAAGCTCATTTTTTCCCCGCCTACATCATAAATTTGTTTGCTTATTTAAACCTAAATTCTACCCTCCGTGCCAGCTTGCAAGCAGCTGGAGCTGCTACGTGAGACTACGACAGGCTGTAAGTGTGAGTGACAGGGGGAGAAGCTGCTTATTGGTGAAAAGAGAGCAAATATTTTAACCCAATGCTCGTTGTTTTTAAGTAAGGTAAACTCAATGGGGATCAATAAAGCCTCCGGATCAGTCCAAAACAACTGACTGTAAAACTCAGAAGATGCTCTGGTGGAGGGTTATAGTTCAAGATCGCTGACTGGCTCATTTCACTGTCAATCAAAAAGGGATTCGGCCTCAGACAGATCATCCAATCATCATGCAGAAGCCGAGCGTCCAGGCCAGCCCACTGCCTCATAGACCCCCAGAGACGCTGAGCGTCCGATGGGCGGGACAAAGCCCAGCGTTTATCTAATGACCATCCAGTTTCCACAGTGGAACAACCCACTCTACGCTTCCCAGCTGAAGTCAGAAGACACTCAGCGTCAGTCTGTGTTAAAGCGCTGAGACGCTGCGGGGATGAATGAGAAGGAGATCGAGCCAGTTACAGTCTTAGAGCAATCGCCACTGGTACCTGAATATGTGTATCATCTCAACTTTGCATCTTTAGTCTTCATAAAAAATTGTATTAAAGCTCCTAAATTAAGTGTTGAATTTGGCACCCCCTGTGGTGAAAGATTTTCATTAATCATCATTTCACTGTGCTGTACTGAAACAGACAAGTGTATCCCTTAATTAAACACTTTTCCATAAAAAAAGGTTTGAACAGCATGACTGCCACATGGGAGTCATAAAAAGTAATTATGTGGAAATAATCATGCTTAGTGGTGATGTTCTTGTTGGCTTTATGACTTTATACAGAGTCATCAGTAGTCTGTTTTATGGCCAGCTAAAAAAAACTTGTCATGGGAGATATATGTTCATATGTTAAATACATTAAAAAACACGTGTATATAAACTTTCAAAAACTGATATTTCAATAATCCTGGTAGATATTTTTTTTCCCACATAACTTTTTTTTGTATGTGGACTTTTTCACCTATTCAAAGTTACAAATATTAATGAAAGGATGAGTGAACACTCAGTTTTTCCGTAATCGAAAGTTTTGTTGTACCTGAAACAGATTTCAAAAACGGTTGATATGAAGCATGCCAAGACAAACAGACAAACAAAGAAATGAATAATGTGCAGGTTTAATGCACATAGTAGTATTGTTTAAGCGCCCATACTGTGACATCACATGCTGAGGTGGTTGAAGTCACCTTTATATACCTAATTGTAGCTGCATGTTGAGAATCTGACCTGCATAATGTAAATGATACAAAGGCTACAATGGGCTTCCATCCCCCGCTCCTCCGTACATTAATCACTGCACGAGCCTTTGAACATCCTTGGAGACTTAGTGTAAAGAATACATTAACCTCAGTCTGTGGTTAACATCTGATCATGCCTGACACAAAATAATTTGAAGTCATAAAAATTAGGCAGTTTTGAATAATAAACATTTTTTAATATAAAACAACATTCAGTATTTCCTGAAATTATAGTATTTTACATAGAAATATGTGCTAATCCCCTTGGATTGAAAAATGTTGAGTCTCTTATTATGTTTCAAAGAAGATCCCTTTAAATTCTGAACAGAAATCAATGAGGTTTGCCCTTTATTTTTAATAACATCAATTTATTTTTTTTTCTCAAATGTTTAAATGCTATAACATAATTTTTAAAGACTTCTGATGATAATATTTACGCAGTGAAAACAGCAATAGCAAGAGAGTAGAGGCCTTTTGAAGTTTGTTTGTGCTCAAAGATAAAAGCCTTAAGTGTTGTTAAAGGTATCAAACTGGAATTTTCAGTTTATACTAAGGTGAAGAAAAAGCATTAATGGCGTTCAGATAAGGTAGTTTGCTTGATTTACATGAGTCGTGGCTAAGTGCTGACTATGAATATTACTTTTTGCTCGATAGCTTAACGTGTCACAAAAGGCTTTGACTGCAGACATCAGGATCTAAGAAGTTTTCAGGAGAGACAAAAACAGGAATGAAAAGACAAACCAGTGCTTGTACCCAGCCTGTAACATTTTGATTTAATAAAGCAATAAAAGGAAAAGATTATTGTAAAAATATGGCTGTTGTTTTTCACTGGAGACCTTCTAAATTCTGTGAAATATCCACAGTCAACAGTTTCTTATGCCAGGTTGACCAAAAACTGAAAATGTTAGGGTGGTTTGCCATCGAATATCCTTTGAAAGACTATTTTTTAATAATAACAGGAATAATAATAATGGGAAAAAAAAGAAATACTATGTGGCAGCCACAAAGTGTGGTGCAAGACTTAGCATCTCGCCATGAAAAAGGGGGTTGCTGTTGCTCCTTCATTCAAAGTTGATTCTACTCTAAATTTGAATGGTAATCAAGGAAACACCTTAATGCAATACTTTCTACAGAAGTCATAGCTCAACCAGAAAGAGCTGAGAAAAATCTGCTTCAGATTCTTAAGGGTTTATTTATTTATTTATCATTATGCCACCTATTGAAAACAAGCTAAGTAACTAAATGCACAGTGTTTAAATTGGATTTTGTTTGATTCAAATTTCACAGTTACGCTAACTGGCTTGATTTTTAAAAAAGTAGAGGGTCCTGCTCATTGCTGTTTTTGGAAAGGATAATAATGATTTAAAGACAAAATATTTTTGTTAAAATTCTAAACTTGTTTTCTTTACTTGAGCCTTGGTTCTATCACAGGAGAGAGAAGGGAAGGTGAATCTTCACAGATTATCTCGAGTGGTTGTGGTTATCCTTGCCGGACATGTTGTGTTGTATACATTCATGGCCTTGCCACAGGTTGACAAGAATGTTCTCCATCTCAGCTGTCCAATGCACTCTGCTACTTTGTGGTCAATATTTTTGTCTCTGATAACCTTCAATCATTTCCAGTCCCTTGTCAGTGGCTCTCTATGATTGGCTTTTGCCATCCTCAGCGAAAAATGAGTGGCATAATCACCCCGATAGCATTGGTTTCTCTGCTGATTATCTGAAGGGGTAAATTGGGATCAAATCCACCTGAGTGTGAGCCAAGCTTCGGAAGGAGCTACTGATTCTTTGCCGAGTTTGCATTTAGAACCTACTGTCCTGTCTAAAGATACCTCTGGAAAGCATCAAAAGAAGCTTATTGATCCTTAATACAGGTAGTGGTGCAATCTATCTGTAAATATAATTATGAACAAGTAAAAAAAGAAAGAAAGAAAAATTAGCCCAGTACAGTACCATGTGAGACACCATTCCCTTATTTAAAACCAACCCTTAAAACACCTGGAATTGTACCTCTGAAGAAGTTCTTAAAGCTGTTGTTGTTTTCAGAGACAACCCAATCTTCTAACTACTCTAAAGATAAAGAATACACTACACTGAAGGCCTTTGATAAGTCAAGAATGAGGTACCAAGTCTTCAATGTGTTCTTTGATAAATGACCGGAAAAGCGTGCTACCACCACCTCTCTTACCCACTGCTTTAATCACTGTATGAAATCAATGATGAATCTATTAAGAGGGCTTTGACTCTTGCCGTAGCATGAGGAGGAGGTTGGAGAAAGTGTAATGAGCCATGGGAGACTTGTGAATTACCTCCTACTGGTGTGACGCTGCACAGAGGGGGGGTTGTATGCTTAAGTGCAGGGGCTTTGGCATGCCCTGCAGTGTTTGCCTGTCTCAAACAGAAGGCTGCTGGAAAACACAAAAGGAGATGAGTAGGAAATTGTAGGGTGAGAGAAAGAGGGAGAAGGTGTAGGTAGTGCCATCTGTGTTTTACATCAATAAGTCATCTGTTTGCATGTAGAAAGGTATTTTTTTTTACCCATGTCAGAGTGCAGATAGCAATGGAAACCAGCTACTCTTGACTGTAAGTCATTAGCAGCCAACAGTCAGTTTAAATCATGTTGGTTGGTTAAGTCATACTGCCTTGGAGAGAGCTGTGGGTTCTTCATCAAGTCCAGACCAAAGTCAGTGTTGGGCTTGGAAGAAGTGTTGGACTCAGGGAAGCCTTCCACTTGCCAGAGTAAACCCAGTCTTAGTTTCAATATTGTTACTGTATTTATTTCATTAACATTAAGCAAATGACAACTTTTTTTCCTAACTAATACAAATTGGAGATCAACACAGCTGTCCTCAAGCGAGGCCATACATAGTCTCATGGCGACTGATCTCAGGTATTTGTCACCTGCATTTCTCATTTCTGCCACTTCAGCTCTGAGCAGAAAGGTCATGTCAACAGATCCAGGGGACAGATATATAGACAGATAGCTGCTCTGGCTACTTTTCCACAGTGGCAGGATCTTACAGTAGCCTCTCTAGCAAAACTCTCATGTTACTGGTGTCTCATTTCACAAGCTCAGGGCAGCGGGTGAAACTCACCGTCCTTGGGTATGTGCCCTCTCTCCCCTTTGTGTTATGTATTGCTCCTTAGTCGTTTACTGACGGGTCTATTTATCACTTTTTTTCTGTCTTTCTACCGCCTTTCCTTCTCTTTAAAGAGAAAACACTGTATGCGACATCTCATCTGTTTTCTCCACATCCTTTTTATGTTTCACCATACGCTGTCAAACATCATCCAAGGCTAATGAGGTGATGATATGTGGGACATAAATCCTGGGTCTTAAAGTTGACAGCAAAGCCACAGTATTTGGGGGACTTTGTCATTGTAGACTTTTAATGTCTTGACACCAGCATAGTTTTCAATTAAACTGCTTTTCCTGTGCTTTAAATGTCAGCCATGCTATAATCGCTTCTGATAGGATAAAAGAAAAGTCAAGCCGCCAATCAGGTAGCATTGTAATGTTATTTATACTTTTCTGGGGCTCTCTGGCCAACGACCTGGGTCATTTTTACTAAACTCTGAGGTTAAAGAAAGGACAGAAGACATGTTTTCACATTTACTTCAGTTTTTCTCTGAAAAGGAAGAATGTTTTATCAAAATAGGTTGACTTGAGTTTGCTCATGGTGCAATATTAAGCAAGTGTTTTCTAACCAATCAAGATATTTCAAAAGGAAATCAGTGCTTGAAGGAACCCTGTACGCACTTTTTCTGTAAGTGGACTCACTTTCACATTTAAATTACCCATAGTTTCTAGCATTTTGAGGTGACAACCCAGAATTTCCAGGGACAGCCTTGTTAATGAACGCTGTTACTTGTAAATTAAGCAAAAATACAGAGTCCATGAAAATCAGCGGTTCCCTAAAAGGGATATTTCAGTATTTTTGAAGTGAGGTGGTAAAGCTTGGTTTATACTTCTTCGTTGAATTGATAGTGTAGCCTACCCCTTGACCCACATGCCTTGATGTAAACCTTCTCAAAACGTAACTATACATTGGAGGGCCCTGTATCAACAGCATTTCCAAAATTGCCACCTGTATCTTCTCTGTTTTTTATTTTTTTTTATTTATTTTTTTTGTAGTCTCTAGGATACTTTTCTTTCCAAAGTAAAGCTAATAAGCTCAAAATTTCCGTGTTGAAGTAAGCAGAAAACGGAACAGGATCGTAAACAGGTGATTTGATGGTTACACAGACAACACTGCCCGCTTGTGGTTTGGAGGAGTATTGCAGGGTGTCTGCTCAAGAGTTATGTGCCACTGGTAATTGTATCAGCCACAGTGGATGCTGGTCATCTCGGAGTCTTCAATGAGCAACTGCTGGCAAAAGCAGCACACAAGCTAGGCTACAGTTTTGCGTAGCAGCTGTGTTTTTTTTTTTAACTGCATAATTAAGTTAGTTTAAAGAGACTCCAAGTTTAAGCGTACACTTTACTTAGGCATTTTTCTGCTTTTAACCATCAGAAAGTCTATTAGTTTTAGTACTTAAACTAAGATTAGGGCTTAGGGGATTCTGGTTATGGTACCATGTTGAACAGGCTGGCTAGACCTGCTCTGTTGCTAACCCTGAGTTAAATACACTTTCAGTTAACATAACCAAAGATGGTGGTGAGGGTACGGGGGGCTTCTCAGTGACGAAAATCTGTTGGATGCTAACTTTGAAGAAGAAAATGCAGCAAGCCTAGCAGACGCTGGCATCAGCAAGACAGATGACTCCTCTATGGGCATCATGAAGGCCTTTTGGACCTTTAACCATGACTTGCATATTGAAATGAGTGGCATCATGGCAGCAATGCTACTGTTTCAGTAAGAGGTCACTACCGAACAACAACAAGCCAAGAACCAGACTCAAGCTCTGCGGACATTTACTGTGAAATGCCTGAATCATGAGAATAAAAAAAGCATTCTCAAAACTGTGCGAAGGAGGAAAGAGGTGATTTACAAAAGCAATAAAATAAGGTTTTTCTCGAAGCTGTTGGCAGAAGTTTACAAAGGTAGTCAGAGTGATTGGGTCAGAGTATTTCTGGATTGCACGGGTTCTAACAAAGTAATCTGGGTAAAGGAGTGACACATTATATTCTGCCTGTTGAGACTGTAGCAAAATGTGCCGTCATCATTCTTAGTAAACACTGTGGCAGAAACACTGATTTATGACGTTGGCTTGTCTTAAAAATCTGGCCACAACTCTGAAGACCATCACATCCTGCTCACCCTGTCAGGTTTCCTATTTGCATAACTACCTGCTCTCTGGTACATGACCTCTTACTTCATACAGAAATCATTTAGTTTGTCTTTTACCAAAACTGCAATACCATGCAACAGGTGTGAGTTTGGATAGCTAATCCACAGTTACTGGTCAATGTTATACAGCGAAGTGCCACAGGTGACTCAAGTCAGCTGTTGCACAGTTTTGAAAACTCTCTGAGGGCTTCTAGTGGGCAGGTGTGGTATGACAGACTGAGCAGAGACACTCACTGAGACAAGTGTGAGTGAGTTTCAGGAGCAGAGAAAGAGGAGGAGAATGTGAGAATGTGAATGTGAATGTGATGCGTGGTGCATACCGAGGTGCCCGGTTTGTTGACGAGACAGACAAACAAACAAACAGTTCTGCTCTGAATGCACGTCAGCTGCACGTCAGAACAGGAGACAAACAGCTGACAGTTGTGGAAAACAGGGGTCACAGCCTTTAGGGCAGGGCAGGCACAAACTAAAGCTTTAAAGTATGTATAAAATACAAGTTAGTCAGCTTTTATGTAATTTTGCCACATTATCTACAGAACTTGGACAAAGTGCTTTTTTTACATCTTTAATGTCTGATGTCATGAAGAAGAAATGATCAAACGTAGCTTGTCTTACAGACAACAGCAACTCATTGGGGTGACATACAGTATTAAATAACACGAATTAAAACATCTTGCAACACATGATTTGAATGCATCTTCTTTTTTCTCTCCTCCATAGACCTGCCAATCCAAGGTGTTCGATCTATCAGATGGAGTGTCCCAGTACGCCTGGTTTCCCTGCCGTGAGGCCCATGAGTCAGCCTGGGGATTTCCTAATTATTGGCTCAAGGTAGGATGGTTTTGGCACCCTGTTATGTCACTTAAAAGATAGGAAAGTTGACCGAAACCTGCTTATAATGTATTTAAACCAAACTACCATGGCTTCACTAGATTTTGTTTCAAACTTGGAGAGCATTTGGGCAAAAAAGTGTGCTTGGATTTGGAAAGGATGTATAAAAAATTGATTCGAATGCACACTCTCCTGGAGAAAGAACTGTTACAGACCAGCTGTAGAGCCTGGAGGCCTCAGGCAGAACAAGCCTGAAACCAATGCTCTATGCTGCTGCTTGTCGTCCTGTCACCAGGACTGTCTTTTCTTGTCTTCTAAGGTCTAAAAGCATCACTGAAATACAGTGATGTGATGTGTTTTAGGAATTTGCCCTGAGTGTTTTTCACTCTGTCTGTAGCTAATTAACCTACTGTTATTGCTTTTATTTTACAGTTCCTGATAAAAAATGATGACCACACTGATGCAGTATTTAATTGCTTCTTAAAGGGTTTATGCGATCATTAATTTGTTCATTTTATGGTTGGGATAATATATTCTACAGGAAGACTGTTTTATTGGAGAGCCATTGTGTAATAATGGTAATGTTCAAAAATGAGCCAGGAAAGTTAGTGGATTCTGTTGCTTCTTGGTTTTGTTAACACCAGTCTGTCGATGTCTATACTTATCATTTTATTTATCAGCTTACATTTCACTCAGTCATCATAAAGAGCACTGGGAGCCATAAACCTATGAATACGAAGGAAATCTTATGGAATGTAAACACTCGACTTTTGAGGCTTGATGGCCCCAATAAGGAGTAGATGTGGGCAATGTCAGGGAGCAGCGAACATTCATTCAACATTCTATTCTGTTAACATCAGGATTTAGTTGTTACACTGTACATTTGGTAATTTTGTAATACTATGTATTTATTCCCTTAGTTTTTTTAGTTATATTTTGAGCTATTACACCTTTACCCAGAAAGGACAGGACAGTGGATGAAGCAGGAAACTGGGAGAGTCAGGAGTGACATGTAGGTTGGATACAAACCAGACTGGACAAGAGAAGATAAGATAAGATAATAATTTATTCATCCCACAATGGGGAAATTTACAGAGTTACTGCAGCAAACAAGAAAGTGTATTGTGGAAGCATTGCAATAAGAATAGATCAAATAGAATAAATTAATACGAGTAATGTAGGAAAATATGTACTTATTTATAGGGATAGGAATTGATAAGATTTTGTCAATACCGATGCCCTTATCGATTCTGCTTATCAATCTGATGCCCAATTCTCTTACCAATTCCTGTTGTGAATTTTCTTGGTACAAAAAGTAGCTTTACAGGTTTTCTGTTTCAACAACAATCATTTGCGTTTATACTGTAAGTGAATAAAATGTAATTGGTCCCTGAGTCCTGATATTTCTGGGCATAATTATACAGAAACAGGTAAAAATTGCACACAATGTGACGCTGATGTACTGTGTTGTAATAACTTAATAATTCAAGTAGGCCATCTAGTGTCTCAAAGTGGTTATAGCAATGGTTTAAGTTCTTTGGAAGCTTTCCCGTGGTTATGAAGTCAGCCATGAGCCTTTCAACTGCCTGTTAGCTTTTGACATTTGAAATTCTCGGTAATTTTTTACAAAGAGTTGATGTGATATGTTTCTATGATGAAAGTTGAAATTCTATTCTGAAGCTGAAGTTATACTGATGTATGCTAACTGCTAGCATATCAATGCAGTTTCTCATTTCCCTTAGCATCAAGCTTGCACTATTTGATATTTTGGTAAATAAGGTGATTTATACCATTTCGAATGTACTGAATATGAATCTCCTGAGAGAGAGTAATGTACATTTCTTTATGAAGTCAGTTCTTCAGTAAAACTTAAAGCTGAAAATCCTAAATCAGAGTTTTCTTGGGAAACGTTATCTAACTGCTAAGCTAAGATAGCTGCAGCAGACTAGTCGACGCAAGGCCCGGTGGCTCCGGAACCAGTTTTCGATTCCCATCCCTATGTATTTAGCACAACATGAAGGTAAAAAGTCTTCTGGAAGAGGTGGGACATGTTGTCTATTAGAGATGACAGCTTCATTATTCCCCTGTCTGCCACCACCTTTACAAGGTCCAGGGGGTAGCCTTGGACAGAGCTGGCCTTCTTCACCTGATGGTTCAGTCTCATTTTTTTTGTCCTGTCTGCCCACTAGTAAGCCCCTTCTATATAGCTTTGGTGTCCAGTCTTAGCTCAGTTGGTGTCCTTGTCCATCTTATTGGAGACAGATCTCATGTTCCTCATTAAGATAGATGGAAGGACAGGTTTTCGCTTCTTTGCTTGCACTGCTGAGTCATCATGTGGTCCCTGTCTCCTTCTCCTTGGGAAACATTGGCTATAGCACCAAACCCGTTAGCATCCACATGCTAAGGGTTATTAAAAGCTGATCTTGTGTATAAACAGTGTGACCATGGTTACATGTAGGATCCCTGGACAAATATATGACCAAAAACAGTTCATAGCTGAGGCCAATCAAATATGTTCTTTAGACTAAAATAGGGTCAGTATTGTTCCATCATCTTAATCACTATTGAATTAGTGTCATGATAAATATTTGTCAGGCTCTAATGTCTGCAGAGTTTGCTAGGTGTGTTTACTGGTGTTTGAGAGAATCCTGTTTGAGCTTCTTTGTTTAAGCTGCTGTCTCTTTAAGGCACCATGCTCCACAAACCCCCTTTTCTCTGTCTGGCCAGCCCTCTAGCGGCCTGGCAGGGCAGTCTTTGGTGTTTGAGGCCCACACCTCGAATGTATCATAAACCAGATCCTCAAAGTGATGACATCATCATTTCAGCAATTCAAGATCTCATTCTGTTTTTAAATGGACCATTTTGGCCAGTTTATGGAAAGATTCTGGGATTTCTACAACATCAGAAGATGTGTGGTTTAGTATGAACATCCTGCATTGTGACTTTAAACCACATTTCAAATGAATAGACAGCAAAATACCCCTCTTTAAAGGTAGCAGAGTGAGGAAGCACAAAAGTCAAGGTAAAAAAATCAAATTCTGACAAATTGTTTACCGATGTGAGAAGACACAAGGTGAAAGGGTTCATTTTGTCTAACTTTTTCCTTTGATTTCCTTCTCTAAGGCGCACTTTTCTCACCCCATGGTGGCGGCAGCAGTGATCATACATCTGGCTGCTGATGGGACTGGCTACATCGACCAGACTCAGTGTAACATCACTGTTCAACTTGTCGACACCAAGGAGGGCATCCATAGTTTAGGTGACATCAGACTTCCTTCTTTTAAAACACTTTGAATTTTCTTATTTACTCCCCCCATCATAAGTAAACTGTTTTCTCCTTGCCTCTAAATACACCCTCCACAGGTGAGTGGCGTCTCAGCTGCCGCACCAACCCCCTGGTGATCCCAGTCAGCCACGACCTGTCTGTAGCCTTCTACCACACTAAGGCTATCCTGGTCATGTTTGCCTCACGCCTCGTTGCCATCTCCGGCGTGGGCCTGCGCTCCTTCCAGTCCTTCGACCCGATCACCATCAGTGGTTGCCAGAGCAATGAGATCTACAACCCCACAGGCCAGAGGTGAGGCCATGCAGTGGCAGGGAAATAGAAGATCAGTGAACATGAGGCTTGCACGTGTTACACACATATCAAAAGCGAAGACATGCATATGAAATCCTAAAATTATGTGCATCTACAAAAGAATGTGCTCACAGACAATAAGAACACAATTTTTTTTACCAGAAAACTTTTCCAGTCTCCATAAATAAAGGCTGCTCCTGAGTGAAGATTTTTTCTTTCCGGACTTTTAGTAGCTAAAGATGTTTATTGGTTTGCTATTGCACACCTTTGATTCAAGGCACTCTGAGGACTTTCTAAGTGATCTCCAAATGGCTTCACTTTGATATATATTTACCTGGTATTAATCTAGAGTTAAAATACGATTATCAGTGCCAGAACTTGTAATCTCTAAATGTCATTTCTTAGTATCCTTGGACGACCAAGGACTGTAGACCAAAAGCCCCTAACTTGACAGTCTATCAATAAAATGAAGAGTGAGATTACGTTAGCTCTGCTTGGTGAGTTTGGACTTAGTAGATGAGCACTGGTAGGACATAACCAGGATTCATCAACGTTACACATTACAAGCACATCTCGGAGAACTGGACTGTGAGTAAAGTTGAATGCGCATTAGTAAAGGCTTTTGCACACCAATGACAATGGGAATAAACGGCACAAAATTGCAAAAAATGTCTTTGTTGTTTTTATGTCTTTTGTCCTAAAGAACCAGGTGCTGGAACACAAACACAATCAATGTAAAATGTGATGCATCAACAATGAGTGTTTTGATTGGTTGGATGTGTACTCGTCGCATGCGAAACTTTTGAAAAATTGACTTAGGTCCATAAAATGATAATGCGCGAAGTATTCATGAGAAAAATACGCGTCTGGTGTGCAAAAGGCTTAAAGGTACACTTTTTCAGTGTATTTATCCATACTTGGTTGGTACGAATTACCTCCAGATGGTGGCTGCTATGTGTCTCCGAAGAATGGTAACTGCATCTACCAGTTAAAGAAGAGGGAGATGATTGCGACAGTCTTAGAAAAATCGACTAAATTTTGGAGACTGTGCGTGGCTATGAAAACAAACACCACACTGCTGTGTCACAGGAACACTAGCTGCACTAGCTAGTGTTAGATGGATGCTCTTGTTACACAGACATCATTACCATGGTGGCTGTCCTCTTGAAAACTGGATCTAGCCCTCTAACAAACTCACCGCTAGAAGGCTGGATCCAATAAGAATCGCAGACTGTAAAAAAATGGGCGTCATTTTGTTCGGCTCAAAGTGAGGTCACCGCAAAAACTGCTTCCCTTGATGACTGGCCGCATTGTAGGTCAAAAACTCTGTCTCCCCCATTCATTCTAATAGAGCTATGGTCAAACTTTGAAAAATAAAAACAGCTCACATATGTTTCCCCTATCTAGATGCTGTGGTTAGACGAAGATATTATTGGACTCTATTATGTTCAAGTCCTCTTTTTTCTGAAAAAGTTATTTTTCATTAGTTAATTAGTTATTAGAGATTAAAAACTGGGTTTTACGTCACATTTCAGGATGATTGACAGCTGCCATTCTGGCGCAGTTTTTTCAGAAGTAGTAAGATTGGTCGGGAGGGAGAGCCAAGATGAGATAAGACTTTCGAAGAAAAAAAACAAAACTTTTTTGGTCACCTGGCTCCACACAGACTCTCTACTGTGCAGACTCAGGCTGCATAATGGCAGCACTTCAGATGGGGGTATTTTGGCTTCAAAACCGTACAGTGGTAAAAGGCAGGGCCACTGTGTCCATTCTGTATAGTCTTTGATAAGAAAAGACTTGAGGACCCAAATCGTTAATGTAGAAATTATGAGGTTTTCAGTTGGAAAGGTGTGAAAGTATTTGCAGTAAAAACCTGTCGAGGAAATTTCAGGTGCCACCGTAATAGGAGACTAGAGATGCAAGGAGCTAAGTTTTATGAGTGTGTTTGAGCCACAGTGAGGCACAGGCATGTGCTACTTAATGACGCAAACAAGCTGTTTAATGTGAGACGTCTGCCCAAAGCCACAGCTAGAAACAGTAAAAAGTTCTCGACTAACAAATATATCATCACTGGAAATTTACAATTAATTCAGACCTGTTGCTGAGCTGCACACATTTGCAACAATGGAGGCGTTGCCTCCAGTTCTAAATCTTCATCGGTCAACTTTTTCATAACTCTCTTTCGCTAATTTAGTTCACGTTTTGTCAATCAAGCATCAAACCATGAATACAGAGAGGATGAAACTGCGTTGAAAGACTCAAAAATAGTTGTTAAAGTCGTTTTTCAGAGATTTAGACCAGACCACCAAAACACAATTAACACCCACCGAGTTACAAATTCACATTTTGTTTTGACGCTCCTCGTTTCACTTGAACTTCCGACCATATGTTGTCGAGGCCATCCCCACAAAACATTGCTAAACCAGACCACACATGCACAGGGAGTCACAATTTACCAATTTCCACACCACTGTCATGCATGAGACCGTTCACACTGATGATGCTCCCGCAGCCCTTTCAACACCAAATGCTCTCACAATGCAGAAAGCGCTGGAAATTGTGTGGGGGGTCTGTGCAGGGAGATAGAGCTGTTTGTGGCTTTTGTTGTGTGCCAATGAGACATCCAAGAGCACCTAAATAGATTAAAACTGCTATGTATCTCTATCAGCCAGGAAATTGTTTAGTAACCACACTTGACACAGACTGGTTGCTTTGTCTTGGAGTTCTCACTGACTTTCTTTTCTTTACTTGTCCTTGAAATGAATGCTTTATACCAGCAATCAAATATGTTTCCTTATCTTTGGAAGTGTTACTTGCAGAAGCTACAAGTTGAATCACATGTCACAGAAAATCGTGACTCAGCTTTTTTCAATCTTTGATATTTTGTCAATCTCCAAATTTCTCTACTCCTTTTCACATCCCTCCCTCCATAATATCACATGTTTTCCCATGGTGTCTTCTCATCCCTCACTTTCATGTCATCTTCCTCTCCCTCAAACTGTTTGCCATCTCCCCTCTCCTCTCCTTACTTCTCCCCTTTCTGTGCCTCCTGCTCTCTCCCTCTCCCTCATTCTCCTGGGCTTGAGCAGCACATTTCCCGTAATACTTATGCCTCCACAAAACACCACATCCCTTTTTCCCTGAGTTGTTAACAACAGGAGCTATTAACATGACTCAGTTTTATGTTCCATGCTTGTCTGCAAATGCATATACACGTATGTGTCCCCCTCTCTCCCGTCACCTCTTCTCACCTTTCTCTTTTTTTTCCTCTCCGTAATGGTTTTCTCCATTTTTTGTATCTCACTCATCACCTTTTTCCCGTTCTGACCTCTCTTTATTGGTCTTTTGTCCTACTTTTTTATCCTATTCTATTGTACCGTGCACTGTACTTCTCATTTGCGAGGGAGGAGAACGGTTTTCCAGGTAGTTAATTGTAATTTATGTCAGAAATTCCAGAGCTGGTCACGAAAAAAAAAAAGCACAAAGAGATTTTGTTCCGAGCCAAAGTGTCTACAGGGGTAGACTTATAGGCTTCCTTAATTTGTCCTCAAAGAGCTAAAACATAGGGGACTAATACTTCTTTATGTTGCGTGAGCATTTTTTTGCAATCAACTTTTTATTAATTAGGTTTTAAACAAAAATATAAACAACAATGCAAACCAGATACCTTGATCACACAAAACAGCCCTCCTCCTCTCACCCTCCAGCCCGCGCGGAGCACTCAGTAAAACATAGGCATTTGTAAAATCAAAAACAAAGAAAAGTCAAACATACAATTTTACTACAGATGGGCCTCAAAATTCATGACATCAATGTTCTAACATCCTCTACAGCTTTTTTTCCACATCTCCAATGTTCCAGGCCCAGAATTGTTAATGCGAGCTGAAGACCACTCCAAGTAGACCACCTCACGGAGAGCTTGTAGCCAGTGTTTTATTGATAATCGGTGTGGTGGAAGCCACCTCAAAACTATAGGTTTTTTTAGCTGCAGTCATGCCAGCTAACCAGAGTTTACGTTCTACCTTAGTGATCTGGAACTTGAGTCATCATTTAAGAGAAGTATTGCAGGCTCTAGTGGTAGTTTCCTCCCTATCAGATCAGACACCTTATCCACCACTTCAACCCAGAAACTCTGTACATCTGGACACTCCCACAAGACGTGCATCAGTGTACCCAAAATGCCCTGACCACAGAATGTACAGTAAGGATTTGGAGCTTAACCCATCAGATGCCTCTTTCATGAGCATTTTGATTAAAAAAAAAAAAAAGTACAGCAATATGGTGATTACATGTACTTTTCTTGTGTGAGGAAACTGGAGAAAGGAAAGTCCATTTGGATCTTCAATCGTAAAGAAAAAAAAGTTGAGAAAATGATGAAAAGAGCAAAAAAGGGATTCCATTCTTGTAGGACTGACTTTAACAATGTTTCTCCAGACCTGTATTTTCTTACATCCCCCTCTTTCTCTCCGTCTCCCTCTTTCTCTCTTGGCTTCATAAGGGAACCCTATACTGTAAAATGTGGACTGTTGTAAAAAGGTGCCTTGGGCGTCCAAGCATTCCAAGACTATTAAATGCCTTCTCCATCAGGCTACCAACATGGAGCCGAGGCCAAACTCTCTCCTGCACATAATATATCCCGCCTTTCTTAATTCACATAGTACAGACAAATATGGCCGCCTTTTTCTGCATGTGGTGTATTGATTTGATATGTTAAGCAGTCATTGATTGATGCATGTGGTTGAGTCAATGCGTAGTACATACTTGTGTGTAACTGTGTCCATGTTTGCAGTGTTATCCCTACTCTAAATATATGTTTGTTGTAACTTTAAATGTGGTTTCTTTTTCTCTCTGTCTCCCTCCCCTTCTCTCTTTCTCTCACCAACAACCCCCCCACCCACTCACCCACACACAAACACGCTCGGTCGTAGTTGTGTACATTATTCGTGCGAAGCCATTGATTGCCAGGAACCCTTAATCCGCAATGCAGAGCTCAAGTGCAGTAGCCCCGGCCGCCACTTCTACAACGGAGACCGCTGCACCATCTCCTGCAACTCTGGCTACGTCCTGCAAATCCACCAGGATGATGACATCATCAAGAGCCAGGTAAACACCCTGCTAAACACATGGTGCACAAAGGGGCACACGCATGGATAAATGTACACATGCAAACACTTAAGTGCAAAAGCATTTCTGCAACATATGGGAACATGCGTGCAGGCATGAATTTGTGAATGCACACATGAACATGCATTGATGCACGCTCAAGCACACATGAGGGGCGATAAAAGAGGAGTGCAATCGCGCTTTCTTTCCTTTGGTCTCTCCTCTCCTCCTCGATCTCTGCATTTATTTTGTCACCTGCAGAAACTAGGCTTGGCACGGCAAGCCTCCAGAGACGATGACATCATGAACATCCAGGTAGATGAGTGCTGCACTGAGGAGAGCGGAGACGCCCCAGTCTCCTCCTCTCGCTGGCTCGTCACACATACAAACACACACACACACACACACACACACACACACACACACACACACACACACACACACACACACACACATGCACAAAGATATATATATATATATATATATATATATATATATATATATATATATATATGCACTCTTGCACACACATTTTCTGTACAAGCACAGATTAGTCTCTTGCTGAGCATGCTGCACCATCACCTCAAACAGTCACTTTGTATCGCTACTCCGCCGGGACGATGACATCATCGCATAGTGTCTGCTCCCTCTCCCTCCCTCGCTCCATCCCTGCTCATTTTCGCACACATTGAAGTCTCTGTTAAAGGGCAGAGATTTGCTACTGCTCTCACAGCAGCAGCACACACACTGCTTCCACATAGGTACTTCCACACACACACATACACACACAGACACACAGACATACAGTAAAGTACTGACAATCTGCCCCGCATAAACAGGACACAGATGTGAGCAGATACAGTAAACACGCACATGCGAACACACCACAAGTAAACAAATAAACAGGGTAGTTGACACTGCATCGTAAACCGTTTTGGAGAGGGGCCAGGCTGCTGTAAAGGCCGTATAAACACTTTATCCTCCTCCAAGGCTCTGTAAAGCAGTCTACAAGACAATCTATTAATGCTCCCTCAGAGAGATGGGGGGTTCAGAGAACAAGGTAAATTTTGTTTTTAATGTGTCGTGTGGTTTGGAAATGGATGAGTGGGGGTTTTGTTTGTGAGGATTTATGGGAAAAAATGAACAAAAACAGAAAAAAAAGGAGTCAGGGAAAAAGAGTTCCACGGCCCACTTTTAATATTTGGTCTGAATCCTTAGTCTCAACAATTCTTTCTTGTCTGCACACAAAATCCTACACGTGCATGCGGTGCAGCATGCACATGCACAGATACGCATTTGCATCCACTTTCATACATAGTTTATGTACAAGCACTATCAGAACAGTTCTTCCTACAGCCTGCACGGACCTCTAATTGCATTACATTTTGATTGACAGTGCACTGTGCACAATGTGGTCATTCATCAATGTCAATTCATTTTGTGATAAATTATGCTTTTCAGAGAGGGACAGGCGGGAGAGTAGAGAGGAAGTAGGGTGAAGGGGGCCAAGAGAGAATAGAAAAGGTTTCGCCGCAAATGATGAGTGACAGCTCAAAGGTATTTAGAGGACCTGTTATTTATGGGGAACTTTTTGCACACATACACTCCACTTAAAGACATCAGGTCACTTTTGGTGGTTATCTTATCATCATTTTGCCGTTGTTTGTAACAAGCAATTTACCATGAGAGTAAGATACAAAGCTTGTAAAATATAGACATTAAACTTTCTTTGGGCAGCAAAACATTTCTGCCTGACTTTAAAAGGGCTAAATGCAACATAACCACTGACCATATAATATATAGACATAGACTCTATGACATCACCCATCTGTGTCTGGCACAGAGTTTTAAAGACTATCACTGTTGGAAGCCATATTGAAAATGCTAAACTCAACTTTGCTTCTATAGTGTGAGGAAAAGAGGTGAGCCTTTAGCCTCTTTGGAAACAGCTACAGGCTGCCAAAAAGCTAGTCAGATTAACTGTCCTGTAATTGGGCAAACTCCTAATTTTGACATTTTCTGAACCAGTGATTTTCAACTGTTGGGTGAAAAAAATATCAAGGAAAAACTCTGTATCGTATTATTCAAGGTGATTTTTTAAAATGCAATAGAATGTCGTTTATTCACACTCTTTAACAGAAGGTGGTTGGAATTCCCTGTATTGCAAATTGACAGCCCCCATTTCACAGTATAGATGAATGAAAAAGTTTACTTTCATGGCTAAATGCAAGTATGACAACTACATAAGGTACAGGCTTTCTAAAGTTGAAGACAAGGAAGGACTCCATGTTGGGTGCAGGACAGTGTTGTCTAAGGGAAGAATAAAGTCAAAATTAGCATACGATACTGATTTTGTTTCAAAATGTATATCTTTAATTGGGTCCAGAAGCCAGACCATTGTCATTTTTTACCCAGGCTTTAGATATCTTAATTTCTGCTGTAAAAAAAAAAATCTTTTTTTTTTTTTGTTAGTTAGCTCTTTGTGGACACTCATTGAACTGCAGTTTTTTGCGCCATTTCATTGTCTTTATTTCTTCATATATATATATATATATATATATATATATATATATATATATATATATATATATATATATATATATATATATATATATATATATAGTGCTAAATTTGCATCTATCACTCTATCTACAGATTGAAAGTACCTGTAGATTAAGTCTGATAGTATAACTTTGATGTGACTGTCTTAATGCTAACAAGGTTAAATCAGTATGCAGTTGTCTGGAACACTGTTTTTTTTCCATCTGCTGGAACTACCATGTGATAACAACTCTCCTTATTCCTGACATAGCTCGTCTCATGTTTGTGGGCGGAGCTATGTCAGGATGACAAAGTTAAGAGTTGTCTTGGGAAGGAAAAGGTTAAAATGCAAACAGCTTATTGCCCCAGTACACAAAAACAAGAGCAAACTACCAAACTTATCGTTTGCACTAAAATATTGTTTCTACAATATTCTTTGTGGGTTAGACCTTGAAAGTGGAGAGGACAGATCCCAGCCATTCTGAATTAATCCCTCATAAGTGATCGAAATGTGGCCTCTTTGGCCTTCACTCTAACAAAAACAAAACAAAAAGGTCTATAATTACCCTAACAGAATCCAGCTCTTGTATCTGTCACTGTTTTCTTAGCAGGAGATGTGCGCTATAACTAGCCTGTTGATTCATTTTTAAGTCCATTCTCTTATCCTCAAAGTACAATAATTGTGTGGGAAATGATTTTACCAATTGAGCATCCCTCCAGGGGCAGAAGTAAAGTCCTCCCTGTAGTCTTTGTACGAAACCCAACAAACACAAAGACACCATTCAGTATAAAGTTCTTTATTTGTTTGTTTTTCTTGGCTGATCACTGTAACATAAAAAAGTCTTAAAGCTGGCTTTGTTGCAAGTTGTAATCCAGTTGGGAACAGAACTGTGCTGTTTTATGACTGCAACAACCACAGAGCTGTGAGTGAATGAACTGTCGGACTGCAGGACCAAATCTGACAAAGAGGACACTGGAGGTTTGAGAAACACATCCATTCAGCATTAAATGCAATAAAAAAACATTGTCTTGTAAAGTAGTGTTATAAAAAAAAACAGTCAAATGGAACAGTGATAAATCAATTAGGCCACATTCAAAGAACACATTCTCCTCCCAGGCAGTTCATTTTGAAGGTAAGAATCCTCATTTAGAAGTAAAACATAATGAAGTACAAACCAAACAAGTTCCAAAAACACACACATCAATCTTAAGGTTAAAAAAAATGCAGCATGAGCACAACCCTGTCTCCTTTCATTAGCCAATTATGTTCTTATTTAGGGGATGGCAACGTGGTTCTGGGAAAACCACCCTCTAAAACCAAAATATCTTCAGAAACAATCTCTTCTCCTAAAGTCTTTCATAAATAAATATCTTAGCGATGTGAGCCACATAAAGCTCTTGTGATGAGTTTTTAACTGGTTGTAAAACAGACTGAAATTAACACTGGTGTCTCTACATGAGCTCCAACTGCAAACAACATCATCAGGCTTAATATCAAATTCTTCAATCAAGATTGTTTCAAAAACAGGGCTTACTTGATCTTGGGATCCTTTGGAAACTGAACAGGAACAGTATAACCATAGAATGTATAAAATGACTGACAGTGCAACAGCTCTCCTGAAGTGAAGCCAAAACTTTTAAAGCTCCCCCTGAATGACTAGCCATGTAGATCTTAAAACTCATTTTGATTGATTGATTGACAGACATTGCACGGGTCAAACTAGGACATGCAAACCACATGACAAAATCACTTTTTTTTTTTTTTTCATTGTAAGCCACTTTTGGTATGCTAATTTATTAGCAAGTGTTCACTTTTACGAGTTAAGTATTAATTAGTTGTTTGGTGATGTGGTGGCTCCCATGGTGTTTTTTAACAAAATTGGCAGAGCAGAGATTGAAGAAGAATGAAAGCATATGGGTAAAGGGCACTAAAATAAGATTTTCTATTATTTCTGCTTTACTTCCCCTGTGCTCTATTCCCCACATTTCCTGTCTCTCTTCAACTGTCCTATTAAAGAAAGGGTGAAAATGCAAAAAAATAAAAATAACTTGAGAGAGCAAAATTAGGGAACTTTCTATAAATGTCTCCTTGGAATCAAAACGGGAATCTCTGGAGTTTCAATGTAAGTTAAGCACGTTTTTTGGTTATTTTGTTTGGCTTCACCATTTGGATCTTTTCTTCACATGTGATGGATCAAAATTTACCAGTGCAACATATCAGCACCCACTGAGGCTATAGTGTGTTTCACTTTTTAGCATAGGAGATAATCATGCATAGGTCAGCTTAAACCAGCACTGTCAAACTTTCAGTTTGAGTTGATTTTCTAACCTTGGGAAAAGAAGTGTTATGCATTCTATTATGTCATACATTGGATATTAAGTGATTTTTATGCAGCAATTTCTAAAGAAATGTTTCATTAAAACCAGTTATTTTAACATAAAATCAACCACAGCCTCCATGGCTTGGAGTGTATTTCATAAATAACAAAGACATGTTACAAATAGAAAGAATTCATGTTATAGTTTGGTTTTAAGTTCTTCCAAATCCAGGAATGCTTTCCATATGTTGACCCATGTTTCTGCTCCATGCTCTATCACTATCCACATCCAGGTTCTTGACTAAAGCCTTTCCAAACATGCAGAATCCTGAAATAGCTTTGGAAGTGGTTCCTGTTTTATAGATTTAAAGGTCCAATTATGCTCCTTTTCTGAAGTTTAATATGGATCATTGACGTCTTCATGAAATGGTGGTAACATGTTTTGGTCCAAAAAGCCAATAAATCAAGCACAGCAGCATTGTTTCCAGGCTCTCATAGCCCCTCTGTTCAGAACGCTCTGATTTAGTGGGCGTGACCTTCATATGTAAATGAGCCACCGCTGATACCGCCCCGCTCTTCCGCGTCACTGAGAGCGGTGCCACGAGCTCCGAGTGCACAATGTTTAGAAAACAGTGAAGCTTGTTTACCGTAACATTACAGGCTAAAACAACAGGCTAACCGCAGGTACAGTTAGCATCCTGTAGCTAACACAGAGACAGGGGGGACACTGAGGAAAAGCTCTTACATCTGCTCCACAGCACACAGCATTTAAAATACTCACATTTCCAGGGTCTGAGGTTTGTTGGCAGATGGTTGGTAATGCGCCTGGATTCAGGACCAGTCTATTCGCTAGCCCTCTGTTGTACTGTCCAAAGTCGGAAAAGCAGTCAGCCATGAAGTGACTAGCACACACATGCACAGTTTTACTGAGTGTAGCTGGCACATTTCCTTGATAACTGAACTGTAGCCACTTAGTCTTGTCTTCTTCCAAGATGGGAAGCTTGTGCATGAAACTGTGTGGCTGTTTACAGCTGGGGGTATCTGCTCCGGTGGACCAATCAGGTCAGACTTGCTCCTGATTGATGGAAAAAGGGAATTGCTGACGTCGGCAAATCGCCAAAATCCAAACAGCTCGTTTTAGGTCAGGATTTTACAACTCACAAGCTCTACTAAGTACAGGTTTTGTCATTAAATATCACATTTTGTGGGCTGGGAGGAAAGCCAATGACCCACACATTTTACTAACAGACTTAATAAAGTGAATTTTGCACAATATGGGACCTTTAATAAACTCTTCCACTCAGAAGCAAATAGCACACAAGGTTGAGTGTAACACATGGTGTTTGAATCCCATTTTGTCCAGACTTATTTTGTTGTCTCCTTTAAATAATGTAAAAAGAAAATAGAAGCTCTCCCCTCCCAGAATTTTATGTACTTGGAAGCATGTGTGTGCTTCTCAGTACTGTTGGATTCCCCAGAACACCCAGCCGCGTGTTACTGTCCTGACCACATTCTACTCTAGAACTATTTACGCAACTGTAGTTATACGTTTTATTTTCTATACCAGGAAGTCCTTATCTTCCAGGCAAATTAAACCTCTTTGCTTCCAAGTAAAGCTGCTTTTGTCTCGTCTCCTGAACTGTTTCACGAGGGCTTTTCCACAAGGACTGCACAAACAAATTAAATCTAAATCCACTGCCAGTAGATAGTATGGTAACATAATATGCAACTGTATGTTTGCTGTTATGACGTGCTAACGCTCCAACTTCACTAAAGGAAAACCCTTAAATTGAAGAAAGAGGTTGCCAGTGTGTGGTGTGTTCATTTGTCTGCTAGTCTGTCTGGGTTGAATTAGGAAAAGTGATGAAAATTGTTTCTGGAGAACAAAAAAATTTAGCTGTAAAAAAGGAAAGAGGGAAAATGCCAACAGTGTTTTCACACAAGGAATGAATAATCTGGCACACAAATCTATATGATTAGGGAAACATGCCTGATTGAATTCTGAAAGAGCCTATTGCAGATGTGTGGGAATAAAAACGTGTTTATCTGTGTATCACTGCTTTTATACAGTCATAAATATATACATTCTCTAAAATCTAATACTCCACTTTCACACATAATTACAGTAAGCACTTTAGCACCAAGGAGATCCTACCCAAACCTTGCATGCCAACCCCTGTTATGATTGACTGATTCAACTGTACACCCCTGTATTCTGCAGCAGGAACTCACATGTTTCTTTGTTGGAGATCCAAATATGAAAGGAGCTTATTTATTCCGAGGGAACCTGATACTGTTATTCAGTATCATATAATGGGATCAAGATGAAAGACAGAAAAAACAGCCTACATGGGAAAGAAGGAGAAGGTTGTGAAGCAATAGATCCGTAATGCTAACTGAGTCCAGCTTGTGTGGCCTTAGAGTTTGGCCAATCATTAAAAAGATTTGTGTAATCAAAGCTAACCATAACAGGGATAGACTGTAATTCAGGGTAAAACACAGGTTTCGTCAAAATTATTGTGCTTGAGCAGCTTTGTTGTGAGATTTCTTGGCAGCTCGATCGATTTTAAGCATTCTTGCTGCGTTACATGGTGCTATTTCATGGAGCGGGATGAAAACAGTTGAGGTTTGGATGATGCAGCAGCTCCCCATTTTGGTCTCATCTCAGCAAATATCATACCACAGGCCAAATAATTTACAGGAAGCAAGGAGCTATTTCTAATAGGAAATCGAGCCTGGATCAGGACATTTTCTGCTGGAAAAAGTCAGGAACCAGAGATTTTCAAGTGTAATGTTTTGCAAACATTACGGTTGCCGTTTCTGTTTCCAGGAACCAGTATATGAGCAAATGTTGAGTTTTAAATGTTGGATTCTCAGCAGAATCAACTCATCACTCTTGATCAGGGATCATAATACACTGATATGTCTACAAGGTGGATAAACATACACACATGCACGTATATACATGCTTAGCGTATGCCATGTTACAAGTTACAACAGATCTAAAGCATCTTCAGCAGCTGTCTGAACAACTGCTGTAGCTTCTCAACAATAAGCAAGGAATGGATGAGTGTTTATTGTGCTTTTGCCTCGCCTTTGTTGTCGAGTACAGGGGTATTACCAGTATTGGGGTAGACTCCTGGTCAAAGTCAGTTCTTGTGGACTCAGGCCAGGATTTTTCATGTTCCCTCCATGTGTGGATTTCCTCTGGGTGCTCCAGTTTCCTCCCACATTCCAACAACGTGTACCATAAAATCTGGAATATAAGTTGCATTGGTACATGAAAGGTAGTGTGTTACGGGGAGGCTCCCAGAGGGGAAATTGCATTGAGCAATGTGCAGTTCCCGTGCAGATGTGTAGCTCTTTCCAGCACAGCACAGTGGTAATTTTGGCAGCTATTTTAGATTCAGTCACAAGGTTTCTTTTTTGACGAAAATACCTGTTAGTTATAGTCACATTTTTTGAAAATTAATATTTTTTTCTAGTTTTTGTCAACGTAAACTAGTAAACAAAAATCACATCTTTACTTTTCGTCAAATGTTTCCTCTCCAAATTCATTCATATCGATAATCAGAGATTGCTATTAAAGCTGTACCAAGTGTTTAATCCTCTCCCCTTGTCTCTCTTAGCCTCTACTGTACCATTGTAAAGCTGCTGTGCTGCCCCCTGCTGATGTACTCGAACAGGGAAAGGCCATTACTCAGCTAAAAGTAGTGTGATAAAGGAATGTTACTTATTCCAAATCAAGACAAAAGAAGCAAAATGTCTGTGGATTCTGTGGCTCTTCTTTTAATTTCTAGCTTCAAAAAAGCACTGAGGGCACAATACAAGGACTGTGTTGCATTTTTTTGATGGTCCTTAATTGCACCTGTTGCACGGACAGTCTTGCTGAATGTGTGATATTGCGAAACATCTGTTACAGGTATATGATGCTCATATTTTGACATATTTGTCATCATCTCGGTAACCAAAGCAAAACCTACGTTTCCCAGAGTTTTTATCATAAGTGGATCTTTTTTGGCTCGACATCATCCTGTCTTTGTAATGGAAGATAGGTTGTGGATGAACGCTCATCATCTTAATAAGTTATTATTCAAAGACATTTGATAGCTTTAAGGTGCAACACATGGACATAGTCTTCGTGATGTCACCCATCTGTGCTTGAAAAGTTAGGTGGGGGGCTATATTGGTAATTCTGAGTCAAAGGTGGGCTTTGTGCCCCCTCACCAACAGCTATAGGGGTCCAGACCTGTCATTCAAGTGAGCTGAGCCTCTGACTGGTCAAACTTGTGGTCTTATAGCTTTTTAACCGCTGAGTCTGAAAAATATCACCCAACCCATTTTTGAACCAGGTTGTAAATATTTATTTTTAATACTTTAAAACTGTGTTTTATTTTGGCTTGGTGTGGATTAGGTTCCTGGCCTTTCTGCAGCCAGCCTCAAGCGAACACTCGATAAATTGTGGCTGTACGAACTTCTGCATAGGCTGTATGGGCTCCCTCTTTGAACTGACAATAATGTGTTAAACTTCTCGCCTTAAACACTGGTTGTTTGCAAAGTGTATGTGCTTATACTCCTTGTTTGCACAATTCTGTCAATATGCTTCATCCTGATTTTCTTCCCAAAATACTGCAAAACCTTTCTATCGTCTTGAAATAGTTTCAGTTCAAAATAAATGGAAAAAAGCTTTCATTGAACACTTTCTTTGGAATTCTCAAAGAGAAAACAAACACACAGACATTTGTTTTCCATGGAATAATTCTTTTATATGCCTGAGTGTGTGTTTGTGTGTGTTTCCCAGAGGTTGTCACACCTCCACCAAAGTCAATCTGTTTTGTGTTAAGGCTGATTGTGCAGTTGTTGGATATCAGCTGTCTGAGTGCCTTGCATTGACCATGCATCGCTCTCAGCAGATACCTGAGCCGCCTGCTTACCCGTGAGGCTTACTGACATGCAGCAAAATAAGCCTGATCAAGCTTTGTTAGGATACACGCTGATTGGAGACTTGTTGGAGTGAGTGCTGAGTTGCTGTAGCCAGTTTTATTAAGGTAAACATTTAGAGGAGATAACGACTGCACTAGCAATACGCTACTTGTGTCATCTTGTGTCAGTGCATCCTCTCTTTTTCATGTCTGTCTGACCCTTGCATTACTCTCTCTTCTGTGTTACAGTCAGACTCCTTGGTTACGATAACCTGTGCAAACGGGAAGTGGAACAAACAGGTGTCATGCGAGCCTGTGGATTGTGGTCTGCCAGACAAATACCACGTTCATCCTGCGCATTTTAACTTTCCTGAAGGAACCACCTACGGCAAGAAGAGCACCTTTCAGTGCAAAGAGCCTGCACAGCTCGTAGGTGAGATGCCAGCACCGACGAAAGGTTCCCAGGCTTATGGGAACCTCATAGGAATCTTATAAGAGTGTCAGTGAAGAGACTTTAAATGGTTATGAAACAGACTTAAAATGCCTTTATGTGACCTTCAAAGGCCCAAAAGACCATCAGGATTAAGATCAACTTCTTATATGTTATTATTTGATGCCTGTGACCATGTGTTAAAACCATACATGTATCCATGATTCTGGCCAGCATTGCTCATCTTAGTTATGTAAAAGTTGTGTAACTGGGATAACTTGTTTTTAAAACATATGTTTGTACTTTTGGCATTCAAAACCTTATTGTTTGAGATCCTGGAATTAGGAACTTTGTAAAGGATAGACAATAGGCAAAGTGTACCCGTGAGACCTGACTCTTCCTGTGCCAATGAGATTGACGCCATGGAGATAGGTTGGGTCTGTTTATGCCACAATGAGGAGGTGTGAATGTGAAGAGATCTTAGTGTGTCAGGCTCTTTAAAAGGGCAACTGTAGCAAAATTAACAGGGTCTGTTCTCGTATCCGTTCGTCTTAAACCCTGAAACTTTGGTGATCAGGATGGGAAGTAAAGAATTATACGTTCTTGTTGGCTGCATCTTGGGCTTTGGTGACTTTGCTCAGGTTCCTGATCCAGGTGAGATGACTCTTACTTTTGGTTATACATGCAGAATTCATTGTTCTATGCTTGCACAGACTTCTGGTTATTGTCTTTAAAACAAATCTTTATTTGACCAGGTTGGTACCAGGTACCAGGTACCAGGTACCAGGTTGGCTAATAAGATGATATATAATACCTCCCCTTTAAGAGAGAACTGGCAGCATACCAAGTAACAGACACACAGGGAACTACAGTACAGTTGACAAACACTGACATTTTCAATTAACAGATTAATGGTGAAAAACTACAATGTTGTATAGAATCTGCTTCAATGTCTTTTTTTAAACATTTGGTGACACTAGTTCCTCGAGTTTCAAGTTTTTTACTTTTTTTGTAAATTTCTCAGGATAAAGGAGGAACTAAATATCACGTGTTGTTGGCATTTTAGGGGGAAAAAAAGAATAAACAACTAAGTTTTGGACTGATTATTAAATGAGGTAACTGAGTCAGAATTTTGGATATTCGGAGGGAGAGACTTCCAGAAAATTGGGGCTGCAATGGCAAAAGCTCTGACTGAGAAGGTTGGTCAGGTATGAGGGAATGAGGTCATTTGGAGCATTATTGGTGATGAAGGGGATCTTGAAGTAGAGTCCGTGCTGAATTGGGAACCAGTGAAGGAGCTGAGGATGGGAGTGATGTGAGCTCTGGAGTTGGAGTGAAAGAGCAACCGGTCAGTTGAATTTTTCACAAACTATAGTTTTGTGGAGGTGAGGAAAGGGACAGCCGTAAAGGACGCTGTTACATGAGTCCAGTCTTGAAGTTATGAAGGCATGGATGAGTGTTTCTGCAGCAGAGAAAGACCCAGTGAAAAGTAGAAAAAAGCTGCAGATAAGTCAAGGCTACAAGTAGACCAAAACTTTGTGCTGATCTGTGTAGAAGTATAGTGATGTGTTGGGGTTGAGGACCTTCAAGAGGGGCTCAATTTGCTGGTGATAAGTTCCGTTACCCATGAGATACCATACAATGTCATATGTTTAAAGATGCACCAGACCAAGATCAGATACCAGATAATTATTTGAAGACTAAGTTATTGGAGCTTGAAGCTAGTAAGGTAACTGAATTGATTCAACAAAACTTGTTGGCATTAGTTTGCCAACTTTTATATTGAAGGGACTAAAAAAGATTTTATTTTTTAAGGTTTTGATTTTCAGTGTTGATGAGAATTAAAAAAATAAGTGGATGCTTGTGTGAGTCTTGAAGTCAAAAGAACAGAATCTGTTAGTGTGACCCCTGCTGCACAGGATAGACAATGGGAAACTACCACACATCTAATAGAGTTTCGATAGAACAACATGACATAACTGACTAACATTAACTTCTCTTTTTTCATCGATCACCTTTCCCTTTACCCCTTTAGGCACGAACAACACTCTTTACTGCCTTGAGGATGGTCTGTGGTCCTTCCCAGAGGCTTTATGTGAGCTACGCTGCCCTGCCCCACCTCCTGTCCCCAACGCTGTGCTGCAGACGAAGCGCTGCAATGAAACAGGCCTTAAAGTGGGCACACTCTGCAAGTACAAGTGCAAGCCAGGCTACCATGTCACCAACAAACCTAAGAGGTACAGTTGGAGACATCTTTTAACACTTTTATTGTTGCAAAAAAACAATTAAACCTTAATGTTCTTCTTCATCAGGCGTGCGTTTAAGCGCCAGTGCACTGAGGATGGCAGCTGGCTTGAAGGGGCCTGTGAGCCCGTGACTTGCGACCCCCCGCCTGCCATCTTCCACGGCTCCTACCACTGCACCGACGGCTTCCGCTTTGACAGCGTCTGCAGACTCAACTGCACAGACCCTGCTGGTAATACTGCTATCGCCGCCACAGGAGGCTCTGCCCATACGGTGAGGCTGCTGCACGCTCCATGCAAGCAGGTCTGTCCATCTCTTTCCTGTCTTTCTATTCTTGCTTTACCTACGTGTGTGTTTCCCTTTGTTGAGTGTGTAGAACGTAGGCATTCTGTCTTTATCTCCTCTCTTCACATTCTGAATGTTTCGGGGTATTATCAGAGTAAATTAGGAACTTTAAAACCATTAGATGTGTTTAAATATTGTACATTCATAATTGTCCAGAATCATATTAGATCAAATATTTCTTCTGTCCAAACTTCTTGTGCTTTCTCTGTTGTCTGAATGCTTTCCTCTCTTCAGCTGTCTCGCTCCCTGTCTCCCTTAGCCCTACTCAATTTGACGCCATGCTAATTAGATTGCTATTGATTTCTAGAACAGTCCTGCTACCACAGACTTCTGAAATGTATACACCTTTTAATCTGTTCTGCCTCTCAGGCGTTGTGGCTTGGAAGCCTGATAAAAATTGGATTGTATTTCTCCCCCCTTTGCAACGGGATGCCGTCTCAGTGTCCTTGGGCCTGTGAGTGTCAATAATTGTTTGTCTGTCAATATACGTGTTGTTTTCAGGGGGCAGGGTCCAATGTGATCCGCTGTAGGAAGGATGGGAATTGGACAGGGTCGTTCCGCCTGTGCTCGCACAGCAAAGGCCAGTGTTCTTTACCTCAAAACCTCCATTATAGCCTACAGTACTCATGCAGACGAGGACACGGCATAGGTCTGTATTACGGAAAATCTTTGTCATATTCTTCTGGTGTCATCTTTTATCAATCATTCTACCTAAAATTTCAAGTGAGGAGTTTCTAACTAATCATAAGGTGTTTTTTGACCACAGGAAGTTTCCCCTGGAACTATATGCGCTCTGACCATTGAAACTAGGGTCTAAATTTAGTTCTAGGGTAAAAAATATACCCCTTAAAACAGCCCTGCCTGGGGGATAGTACTTTTCAGATACCTAGGAGCTTGCAAGCTTAAAATTTCTGATCTTGATTGACTTTTTTTAACAACTCCTAAACAGTTTTCTTCTTTGAGCCTGATAGTGTGAGCATGTCTCTGTCAGCCACCGATGTTAAAGCTTAAAAAGTGGACGTGTAAACTGGAGACACTCAGCTGAACGTGTCAGTGGATATCAAGTTTACAACAGCTGTTTAAACATAAGAAAGCCTCAGAGAATGTATTCGTTTAGTTTTAAATGTGTCAAAATATTCTCAATAGATGAGTATTTATTGATGATCTGAAACTGTTGAAGAGTTATACATACTACTGAAAGATGCCAATTCTCAAACTGTTTTTTTAAAAACTAGTGTTTTGCTGATCAAAACTGTTGCAGGTAGGGCTGCCACGATTAGTCGACATAATCGTCTAGGTCGACGATAAAAATTAATCGACGCAAATTTTAATAGTTGACGGGTCGTATTATTGTTTTCATTGTCGTCACATGGTGAAATAATGTACCTTATGCCTGACAGCTCCTGGAGTTTAGCGTCTGATAACGTGATTTAGAGAGTCTCCTTCACTCTCTGTTACCGACAGTTTTTCAGGATCTGAGCCACAAACTAGTGTCAAAACTCCCCTAACTTTTGAAAAGAGAGGACATGTATCTGATGGAGCTCTCACTCTCAAGCTCACACTGCACCGGTAACACTCAGCGGGGAGGAGGAGGGGCGGAGTGCGGATGAGCGAAATAGCGCATGCAGAGAAACGAAACTAAACACGTTGTTATGGAGAGCTGGGAGAGAGTCAGGCAGGATCATACGAAGAGCAAAGCCCCAATAAGCAAATAAACATTAGAAAATAAGCCGAAAGTCACTAATAAGCAGTCTGTCCAACACTGTGTACAACAACTTCATTTCCCTGTTACCTGCTTCATTCGTTTTGAGATTTATTAATTTTTTTGTATAGTAGGCTACTTACAGGCCTATTTTTCATGTCATCATGAATGAAACAAAGACAAACAAACATGACGCAGGGCTGACCAATCAGATGTAAGACCCTAACTCTAGGTAAATGCAGTGAAAATGCAACATACAGGTTGAATTTTAAAGGTCTACACATTTTACAGGCCAAATTAGGTTGAAATACAAAATGATCGTGATTAATCGACCAATCGAAAAAATAATCGATAGATTAGTCGACATTAAAAATAATCGTTAGTTGCAGGCCTTTAAAACACAGCTCAAATGCTAATCCTTCCATGATGTCATTTTTTGATAAATGGCTTTTGTTGTAGTCTTACTGCCCTCTAGTGGTGTGGCAGTGTTGTGCAATTACTTTTTTTATCCATACATCACTTGACTGATTTGCAGAATCTGCATGTGTCTCCAGCATGTGGTGCAAATGCAAACAAATAATGGGCCACAGAAGCCATTTAGTTCTGGGGAATCTTTCAACAGGAACTTAGAGTTCCTGGACCTTGTGGTCAAAAAACACCATAGATTACTGATCCACTTTTCAGTATTTTCCTATGAGGCATATTTCTGTTTGTGTATCAGTGTTAAAGGAAATCTTTTGGGCTGTTGCTCTTTGGTTTTCTCTCTCAGCCACTGCGGAAGATGTGTGCACACAATCATTGGTATGGCTTTTCTTTCATTTCCTCTCCAGGTGAGGAATGCGAGCTAACTTGCAGAGAGAGCAACAACGAAGTGGTGATCCTCCCTAGCAACATGACAGTTGAGCGTGTACTCAAAGAGCACTGGAGAAACCCTCACAAAGTCAAAGTAAGTTTATGTGTGTCTGCGTGATGCTCAGTTCTGAGAGATGTACTTCACAGGGTTCTGTGATGCGCTTCTCTCCGGGAAGGAATTTCACATGTACTGTCGACATCCTCGCTCTGTTATCCACAATGCAGAATGCCGGCATGCGTCTTTAGTGCCCAAATGTTTGTCTTGGGCACATGGCAACCCTTCCTGCAAACATTTTGATTCCATTTTTAGTTTGGAAGTGTGAAAACACGCTGCTGCCCTTTTGCACTCTTGTCCTCTTTACGACAGGTCCTCTGCTTTTATCTTTTATCTTGAGCTACAGGACTCTAAAAAAGTTTAGGGCTGCTATACGTCACTTAAAACATCTCTCGTGTTGTGCAGTTAAACCAGACAGGTATCAATCAAAATCTTATCAGCAGTAGCAGCACAGCTCTGAGAAATAGTGTGTTCAGAAAAATAAGCTGTTTCCTTTTCTTGCTATGGAGGTTTGTTGCCCAGGGGATGCTAAGAGACCAAATCTGCCAAATCTACAGAATCAAGCCAAATTTCCAGAAGCTTTGACCAGAAAATTACATAAAGTGAAAAGAAAACTTCAAAATTCTTCAGACCAAGAAGCCAAGTGGTTAATCTTTATCATTATCAGTAATCACAGTAATTTTCTCTAAATAAACCTGTGACGTCACTGTTTAATGGCCTAATTTGATTCAGAAACACCTCACAGCTACTTACTGCAGTGATTAAGTAATGTTTGCTTAGGATGGCTGATAGCAGATAGTCTGAAGTCATGGAATGGGAGGTTATTACAATTGGGAGAACCCCACTCCCCACTCTGACCCTTACACATACCCCACGGTGTCATTTCAGCTTCTCATTATTTGAGGTCTAAGAGGCGGGAGGGTCGGATATGGTGTGTTAATGTGTGCACAGTAGGCAAAGTGTACCAGACTACACCTACTCCTCTAATTTTACTCTCCCCACTTAACCTGATTAATGTCAATGATGTGCAATTTGTTTTAAGTGTTTGTGTCAGCTTAATGCCCTCTGCAGCCCTGGCTGTAGAGTCAGAAAAGGATCTCACTAAACAGCATCAAGTTTTGTAACTAGAGAAGGAGAGAAAAGAAGCCACGGCCGAGTAGAGGAACACAATGTATTTCTTGCTGTATTTTTTTCCTACAACTCCTTTTGTTTTTGTTTCACAGTCACACTGAGTCAGCAGCTTTTTGTGGTGGATGTCGGGAGAGGGGGTGGCTCTGGCCACGTGGACATGAAATGATCTGTTTTTCATGGATTTGTGTAACTGATATCATTTGTGCTTGGTGGTAATTTGAGACCCAGGGCTGTGCTGTTGGGGGTAGAGGATAAGATAAGAGAAGTCTGAGAGGTGAGTGTGTTGGTTGAGGCATTTGGTGGAGAGAGGAGTTTTTACAAGTGGCATTGACAACCCTGTCAACTAGTAGAATGAAAATGGATAATTCCATTTTTTTTTCATCATGGTCTAGATCATAATCATTGATCTGCATCTGAAAACAAAGAGCTGTCTCAGGTCACATCACCAGGTTAAACCATATAAAACTTTGCAAGTCCTGTCCACTAAGTCACAACAGCTAAGGTTAGCCTTACACCAACTCTAAGCTAGTATTCCTGTTAGTTGATGATAAATCAAAGTGCGTTTTTGTGACCTAAGGACAACAATAAAATAAAAGTCGCTTTCAACCAATTCTTAGCTTACACTGCGGACAAGCTAACTTCAGCACTAGCGAGGATTCTCATCTTTTTTACTGTGTGATGTATGACTGTCAGTCTGTCTTGTTGCCTACAAGTTAGTTGATGCTATTGCTAGCTTCTACTGAACAAAAAAACCTGATGGATAATAAAAGTTAGCTTTTTTGTTGCTACCACAGCAAACTCTATCTTCTTTTCCTTTTTCTCACCAGCTGCAAACAGTTTGGCAAAGGTAGTTGTTAACCAATTCCTATCTTATACAATAGACTTGCTAACTTAACTGCTACTATGAATTTAAATCTTTTAACAATATAATGGTGTAAGTGTGACTTGGTGCCATCTAAGCTTTTGGATGCTATTGCTAGCTGTTGTAGAATAACACCCATTGGAAAACTATTATTATTTTTTGGTTCTTACTTCAGAAAATATACAACCGCTAAGGCTAGCTTTTAAACATTAAGGAGGTAGCAATACTTTTATCAGCTAGCTAGCCAACATTGCCATTCATATTTACTCTACAAGTTTGTTAGATAGGAAGATATTAAATGCTATTTCTAGCTAATGCTGTTAAACACCTGTTGGATAACGAAGAAATTAGAGCTGTTTTCATCACAGCAAATTCACGAGAGCTAAGGTCAGCTTTTTAACACTTACATGCTTAACAACGTTAGCCTTTTTGTGTGGTATTTTCGTAACTTTGTTATCTAGTGTCTGAAAGCTAAAGGTAGCAATATCAATAATCAATGTGTTTTCAATAGAGTTTTTTTAAACTTTGGAATACTTTGAATGATTAGCTGACAAAAGTTTTCAAGCTTACTAAATAGCAATTTAGTCAATCAAATTGTATTCACGTAGTAAAATTTACACTTTTTTAAGTTGCTGTCAAGGTTTTTTGGTTTCCACAATCAAAGGTTCAAGTCTTGAAAAAGAAAATTGATGAAGAACAACATGTAAACACATTAATTAGATAACACTGCAAGAATCACCCAGGTTCTCACAAAATAATACAAAAAAGGAGGAAAGCATGAAATCATAACTAGTAGTTCTAGTAGGGAGTGGAAGTAGACATTATAACATACTTCTAAGCTCTCCTCTTGAGTGGAAAGCTTCATATGGTGCCTAAAAAGGAATTCATGCTCCCAAATGTACTTCCTAGTTGTACTTTGCTGAGTTCAGGATAATTGTTTCCTACCTTAATAAGTGATGATGATTTATTGCCATAAAACCAGTTGTATTTCCACTCTTAGAGTGACCCACTTAGGATTCTCTACCTCCACCTCCTCTTCTTCTTCTTCCTGTCCTTCTATCTCTAACAATCCTGAGCCCCAAGCGCCCTCCTCCCCCCTTTATCAGCAAAATTACCCTGTCGGGCTTGCTGTGAAATTAGTCATTTTCTACATGACACGACCTCGTCTGTGGTGGCGCTGGGATAGGGATCTATTTTTATGTGGAATCAGTGCCCCTGGGAGGTTTGAGAGGGTGAGAATTCTATACGTAGTTAGGGGTGAGGCCAGGCCACGATCATGGATTATCATGATTTACGGCCTCGCTGAGAGAAAAAAAAAAAAAGGATGAGGGAGGGAGAAAGAGAAGGAGTTTCTGGATGACATCATCATAGCAGAGCATGAGAAAAAGAATATAAGAGGAGTGTTGTGCAAAAAAAATCACCTCCACAATGAATTGTGTGTTGTCCTCCACCTCAGACGGACTAACGTACCCTTGAACATCACATGCACAGACATAGATATGTGTTAGAGATTTATATACGTCCCAATCATACCTGAAACAGAGGATTTGGATGTGTTTAAGGGCACCTTTTTAATTTTCACAGACAAGGTGGATGCTTTTTAAATGAACACAGTGTTGCCCATAATTTTTTTTTTGACCGTCATAATCTCTCTTCTTTATGCTTCCAATCCTCTTAATAACTCTATTTGGCCTGATTGAGATAGCTGAATGCTGGTTTTGGCCCAGACCCTCCTAGTTGAATAGGTCTGTCATAGTAGAATACTTGCTCCAGCAGCGTTTGATCGTCCTCCAGCACAATGTTATTCTTTCCCTCCACCTCAACCCCCAATGTTTTTTGTTTTTTTTTTTGGCATTGATTTGCTGACAACACTGAAATGAAAAATACCTTAGGTTGCAGCAACAGAAGAAAAGCATGTTAACTTTGGGAGATATTTGGGCACAGGGGGTCCAAGAAATGGACCATCCGAGGTCAGCCAGAGCTTTGCTGGGGATGGCACTTTTAATCATGCACACTTCCAAACTAAGTTTGCTGTAAACAAAACCCCACCCCACTTGCTGGCTCAAGTGAAAGTCCTATATACATGTGCATGCAGGTTTACACTCTTTGCACACTACTGCCCATGCCCCTTGAGCAAAAATTGTTCTGTTACATTACAACAGAGAGCACAGTGGGAGAATAGGTTGGGATGCCACACATTCTGCAAAGATACTTGAGAACATGCTGCTCTCTGTCTCTGAATCACTCCCCCTCTCTTCCTCTCCTGGGGCCAGGACTTAGTCATGAAAAACACAATTTTTATCGAGTTATATCTGGTTGAAGATCAACTTGTTCAGCTTTGCTCTATAAAGGGGAAATGCCAGTGCAATTCCTAGAAGGATTTACAATAAAAGCCTCTGCTCGAGCCCATGAACTGTTTGATGAAACCTCTTCTTTTGTGTACACTGCTCCACCAGCTTCCTTTTTAATCAACCATACTTTTTGTGTTGTCTTTCAGAATATAGTCTGCACAATGGGACTAAAATGGTATCCACACCCTGAACTTCTCCACTGCATCAAGGGATGTGAGGTAAACACTCAACCTAAACTGAATTTTTATCTGTGTGGATTTGTTGTTTCATGTAACCCTGCTTGTTGCAAACATGTGTTAATAGACACCTGACCTACTCAATGTAAGTGTTTGACCCACTTTTGCTGTTAATATATCTACAAATAAATGTAAAAATATGGAAAAACTTGACTTTGCATGAGAAAAAAATCCCCTTCTCACAAAGAATCCACCCAAAGATGAACCTCAGGCCTAATAAACTCCAAATGTAGTTTCATAATATTCTATTTGCTGTGTTTGGCAAACAGAGTTAAACAGACAATGGATAAGCAGATGCTGGGCAAGTCAAACACTCAGGCCAGTCTGTACTGTAGGTGAAGACTGAGTCTTGTCAGAATATTTTGATTTATTAGTGTAAACAGACTTCCAGGTAGGGCTGAGATCAGTGCCTTGACTTTTTTTTTTCTAATACAGATGTCTGGGTGAAGTTGACAGTGTTTGAAACACACTGGCAGGCCATTCTCTACACATAAGTATTTTTTTAATAATGTCTAAGCACAACCACCTGCACACTAGGCACAGCAACTTGTTAGCAGAGATTGTTAGCATTTTTAATTGGGCAAGTATTAAACTGAACTGCCTATATTGTCATAAAATCAAATGTTAAAACTCTCTGCACTTAAAAAAAAATGGTGTATTCACATGTGAGTTCAACACATGAAAGAATCCCGCTTCACTTCAGGGAAGAATGACATCATCTACTCAGCATAGGCCAACTGGATTACCTGATTGGTAACCAAAGTGGGGTGGGTGGAGCCAACCCAATAAATCACCTTATTGGAGTGTTTTGTGCTGTGAATAGTTTATGGTGTCCTCAGTTTGATTTACGGGTCAGGCCCTCTAGGGGCTTAAAAAGTCACGTTGAAAGATGAGGGAAATTTAATGTTTTAGATTAATCAGCAAATTTATTCAGAGGCCTCCGTAAGGTCCCCAAGTGCTCTAGTGGAAACTAGAAGAGTTTTTCCTTGCCCTGTGTGATGTCTAATTTACCTGTTTTCTTTCTCATTAGCCATTCATGGGAGACAACTACTGTGATTCGATCAACAATAGAGCCTTTTGTAACTACGATGGAGGAGACTGCTGCCAATCCACTGTCAAAACAAAGAAGGTAAGTGGAAGACTTTCCTGCATCGTTTATAACTGGTGCTAAGAAGTTTTGACATATTAAACTTCAAGACAACAAAAACAATTATAGATTAAAACTAGTGTTTCTAATTATGCTAAGAAGGCTGAACTTGACACCATAGATATCGAATACACCACAACAGCAGCCATTAGCATCAAAATCTAATCAACAGTCACCACAGAAACCACCTCTGTAAATGTAAACCTCTTTAGTTGTAATCCAAAACTAGCTAGCACTTGATAGAGCTGAAAATAGTAAGTGAACTTACTGTATCATGGTGCTGAATCATGCTTTTGCAGAAACAAATTGTGCATACTAGCAGCTGGCTGCCACATAAAGCAAACTTTAGTCCTGGACATTATTACCTCAACCCTTAATGTGGTTGAACATGGTACTGTTACACAGTAAAACATGCACACTTGTACTAGTATGTCCATCCACAGCATATGCTAAAATAGTTGCGTCACAGGCTAATGTTTGCTACAACTGTTGGGTAGCTGCTAGTTGTGTTTTGCTATCTGAATATGACACAATGCCAAGTTACACTAAGCTGCTTTAGTGTTTTTAGCTCAACCAAGTGTAAGCTAGTATTTCACCCAAGAAGGAGACTTTTATGTTTACAGAGATATGTAATCTAAGCTAAGGTTAGCGACAACATACCTTAAAAGAAAAACACAAACTTTTCTAGGTAGCAGTTGAATTAATTGTAATGAAGGTAAGCCTGTGACAAATGGCTCTTTTCCACTAGCATGCCTTGGCCCTACTCTACTGGGCCCGACTTGTTTTGTGATGGTTTTCCGCTAGCCCGGATCTTTGACTACCGGGAGTCTGGGTCACCATAAAACAACTGTGGGACACTGCACCCACGTTGTTTTGAGCAAAACACAAAATCGCAAACAATGGAGGACAGGGGAAACTTGACAGGACACCGTTCTTGCAGTTGTTGTTTAAAAATGGCAGGTGGCTCCTGTCCTCTTATGTCCCATCTTGTTTTGAGCGTTGCGCTCATGATTCATCGATGATGACATTGTCTGACCAATCAGTAGCCGGTAGTCGATGACGTCATCTTTTAGTATCGTCTTGCTTGGAACCAGAGTAGGTACTCAAACTAGCTTGTTTTAGGAGGTACCAGGCCAGTGGAAATTCTGCAAATCAAATAGGGCTGAGTAGAGTAGGCCCAAGGCGTGCTAGTGGAAAAGGACAAATAATTTGCTTAGCACTTGCTGTGGTCAGACAAGGTAAAGCAGCTCATTGTTGCATGGTATGAATCATTCTAAAACAGCAATATACAACTCAACTAGCTTGCAGTTTCCCAGCAGTTCTAGCAAATGTTAGCCAATGGCGTAACCAGTTGGTCAGACATGTCAAAGCAGCTCAGTGTTGTGTAGTATTGAATCATGAGCCTGTGACATAACAACTCCATCACTTGCTGTGGCTGCTTGCCAGTTTGATATGAGGGCAGTCCATATCGTAAATGTTTCAAGTAGCTCCTTTCCACTGCTCTAACTTACATTATGTGTTTGTTTCTCAACTCTGGTGTTACATTTGGCTTATAAGGAAAAAGAAATCCCAACTCCAGCATCACTGCAGTACAACCAGTGCAGTTTGCTTGTTGCAGTTCTTAAGCTTTGACATGTTTTAATGATCATTTCAACTCTCTCAAGGTAAGTGTAATGGATACCTCAGATGAATATACCGGAGGAATTTTGGCTTTCACCAATGGAACATCTATAAACACATTCTTCCTTGCTATGCCGTGTATCCAACTTTAGATTACTGGTAGACAGATTACTGATTCTACATCCAAAGGAGTGGGAGTTTGTAGTCTTCATCAAAAGGCTTTGTTTCTTCCTGGTATTCGGTTACTTAATGCTTAAAACATCCTAAATTGACCCACTATCTAGAATTTCTAATCAAAAAGAAATAATTTTTCAAAGAATTGAGGTCATTGCTTTAAATTTTCATTTTCTGTTTTAAGTTTTGGGATATCTTCATTGCAATAACTGTCAAACTCCATGAGCTTCATGATGTCATCCAGTATTAGGATGAGAAAGCCCAAAAGTTTGATCATCCTTATGCTAGCAGCTCTCTTAATATAGGGAGGTGCTCTGTCTTGCTCATTCCAGCCAGCTGCTGGTGAGGAAAAGGATTGGAAGTATATCGTAGCTTCTGTGCAGCAGCATCTGCCTCTCTGGCCTGGCCTGTTTCTGTGAATCTGGCGAGGGACTTTAGTTGTACTCCTGGCATATCCATCTGTATGTCTGGCTGGATTTATATTGCAGTCTATGTGTCTCACTGGCTCTGTGAGTGCGTCTGACTGGAGAGACTCTTCATTCCCTCGTTTGGAGGAAAAGGACAAACAGCAGACATCGTTTGATGTCTTCCACTCCACATTTCAGATTCTCACGAATTCCCTCTCATCATTTGGTCCCATTTTTTATGGATGTTTCTGGAAGTTTAGCATGACGGTATGTTTCCAGAGAAATGTTTTGTGATGTTTATTATTGGTACTTTGTCTGTAAAGGCATTGGCAAAAGAATGGTTGAGACTTTCACAGAAGGAGCAAGACAACAAAGCAGCCCATTTTAAACTGTTAAACCTCACACATTCGTACGACACATCCATCTTTAAGTACAGTAGAGAAAAGGGTGACTCTCTGTGACTTTCTCTGACTTTCATATTTTTAAACCTCTTTTAATACTTTTTTCATTTGCATCATAAATGCATAACTTGATGTGATTCCTGATTCTTTTCAATCAAGTGAAAAGCATCAAGTGACATCGGAGTGCTCACTGGCCAATGGCCCTGTCTTCAATGCTGTGCTGTAAGGGACTCTCTGTTTGTGTCTACCCCCATAGGGAAAGGTCAACCTTGTATCACTTTGCTGATGTACATCCCAAGATTGTTTTCTTGACAGAACAATTTCATCCTGAATTCTTTAACAGCCAAATTTGTCACTTAATACAAATGTTTGCTAAAGGAAGGATGTTTCTTTGTCTCCATACAGGAGCTTTAAGTGGCTAAATAGCCATTTTGTTGTTGTTCTTAGGCACCCAATCACTGAAAATTCTTACAGGCAGTTTATGGAGAGAAAATATATGGCTAGGAAAAAAAAATCCCAGAACTGCTCTGTGTCAGATGTCTGAAGGTTTAAAGCTCCTGTGAGGAACTTTGGGCTTGTGTTGATTTTGCCGCCCCCATGGACAAGCTGGTACCTGGTACTTACATTATATTGTCACCCTATTAAAATAACGGCCTTTGTCATTTTTTGGGAAAAATTAGTTTTTCTCTTGTTAGTGCCGGCCATCTCTGGTAAAATCACTTCAATCTTTAGCTAAAAGGATCCTGCTCTTTATGCCCTGAAGGACAGTTGCCTATGTCAAGAGACTAACTCAGGCCATTTTATCTCTCGCCTAAGTCAAAATTTTGGATTATTTAGGATAAAATGTGTTACTTCAGCAATTTAACAAGCTTTCATGGTGGCAGCTGCTTCAAGAAGAAACACAATCTATAGTGCAGTCTGCTGTCCAAAGCGACATACAACACAAGCTTAGACAGAGGGGTAAACCTAATTAGTGTGACAAAGTGCCACAAGTTACTTGGCTGCAGGTGCTGACATTAAGTGCAAACATTTTTTTTGATTGTTTGGTATTACTAATATTATTATTTTTTGGAGAATAGTGTTCACAATCAGTTGCTGCAACAATATACTTCAACCTTCAAAAACATTCAGTATTTAGTGCTGAAAATTCACTAAGAGCTGGCTCTTAGACCTTCTGACTCATTCTACACCTGAGGACAAAGAGGAAAAGGGTCAGACTAAGTGCCTAAGTGTTCCCTGAATGGAGGTAATTCACTCCACCATTTGGGCACAACAAAAGAGAAGAGTCTGGCTAGTGATTTGGAGCCGTGCTGGGCTGAGAGCACCAGGCGTCTTTCACAAGTAGAGCGTAGTGGGTGAGAAGGAGTGAAGACCTGGAAGAGGGACCCCGGGAAGGCAGGAGCCCTCTTGTCAGTGTTTTGTAAGCCAGAAGAAGAGCTTTGAATTTGATGCAGGCTGTCACTGGAGGCCAGTGAAGAGAGATTAACAGTGAGTGACACGTGATGTGCAGTTTTAAAATTAAGGAATGTTTTTGCCACTGTGAAGGCCTTTTTGATTGAAAAGGTTAATAAATACCATATGCTTTGGTAAAGTTTTTTGTGTTTTTCCGAAAACTTGAAAAAATAACTTAGGCTATTTTAATAGGGTGACGATTTGCTGATTTTGCCCTGTGCTTGTAAAATTTCAACCTGCTGTCTTGCAACTTTAAATTTTCTGCTCATCAGAACATTCTTGTGTGGAAAATTAAATTTTAATTTTATTACTTCACTTGACACCTACCCCACATCTGCAGTTTCAGGCATTAAAATTTTACCAAATCCCCTCATTGGATAAATAAAGTATTTCTGAATCTAATTCTGATAAACATAAAAATGTTAAATCATCAGTCAACTAAAAAAGAAGCCTTACAGGAGCTTTAAGATGACGCTTCTACAGTAATCAGAACAGATGTATGGAAAAAATAAATAGCCTTATGTAACCAACCTGTTAGAAAAGTAGGTCAGGGGATTGAGATGCCCCTTTAGAAACATCAGTATCACATGTAAAGTATTGTTTCTTAAAGTCAACAGAAGCAAGAAAAAAGGTGAGCAGCTCACTGGGAAGTGACCTCACTCTTGAAGTGGTTTTGCTGCTGATGATTGACACAATCTCAACTCTACATCTTCTGGCCTCACTCCAGGGTAGGGGCTGAGCCAGTATGAGCATAACTCACTTTTACCGACAGACCCTGACTGAAGGACAGACTCTTTTGAATTACTACCTCTACATGAGGTTGAGCTGGCAGATAGGAAACAGAGCATGGACCCGGGATTTCGTACGTTATACATCAAAGAGGGGCATGATCAGTTCACAAGAACATTCGATGTATGGGTATTATGTTTAAAATTTACAGTTCAAAAATGGAATTTCATCTTTTTCTCTTTTTGCACCGTTCCTAATAAAGTGGTTATGTGAAAGACTATTGACAAATTAAGTTTTAAAGTTTCCATAAACTAGACTGGACTCCATCTTTATGATCAGCAGCAAGACAGCAATGTAAGAAAAACAATAGATCATGTACAAGATTTTCCTGTAGAAGTTTCCTTTTTAACTGATAAACAAGAGCACACAATGCAAAAAGTGAGGTACCCAGTTCACCAGTACAATTAGTTTTAGGCTTTATATCTCTTTTTTTACCCAGCTCTCTTACTCGTGTCTTGATTAAGATCGGTCAAGCCTGCATGACAATGGTCATTAATGGTGTTTAGCACACATTCAATCAAATTCACCCACAAAAAAGGAGCAGTACATTAACTATACCATGAGATCACCTTTTCCTGTTAACACTGTGGCAAAAATGTTAGTTTCTGATAGCTCGGACAACATGGAGGATATTTTTTAATGTTAAAACTAGGGATGCACCGATATGAAAATTGTGGCTGATACCAATATTAAAATTGCTCTTAAGGCTGATAACTGACATTTACAGATATCAATATTGGTGGGAAAAAAAATCTGATGATGTGTCAAGGTAGTTCAGAGAGAAAGAGCAGCGCAAAAGTATTTAGGTGGATATGTTTGCCTTTATTGGACAAAACAGCTGAGTAAAAACAGGAAACCTCGGGGGAAGAAAGAGCTTGAAGACATCCAGTAACTTATCAAGGCAGTAAGTCAAACTGGTGACCACTGCGACAAGGCTCTAGATATTGGCTGATTACTTGAACTGCAAGGCTAACAGCACCCAAGATAAACACTTATCTCAAAACTTAGTCTTGAATGGAAATGTCTAGTTTAACGTTCATTTGATTTTTTATTTAATGGGACAAAAAACCCAACACCTGCTCACCCTATAAGGATTCTATTTCACATAACCACCAGCTCACTATACATGATCTCTCACCTTGATTATCAGTTGGTGCACATTACAGCCTTCAATTTAATAGATGGATTTTATTATTTCTTTCTTTTCTTAAAAAGATGCGATGAGGAGGATCTGCTTTAATTGGACTCCCTCGCCACCTTGTGGCCCAAAGTCTCCACACACTGTCGTAAATTTCTTTTAGCGAGGCGTGTGTTTTAGAATTGAATGGAGATAAGATCGAAACCAATTTTCTTCATTCAAGATCGTTTTTTACTGGATACAATGCGCTGAGGTAAGGTTATTTATCGGTACAGTTACGTAGGGCCATGGTAAAAAACGTGACAAAAAGGTGACATCAAGCAGATGTTGTAGCATTCGGCTGTATTTCGTGACATCTGCAGCCCGGTGCTCTGACGTACCTGGTTAGCTGTGTCCTGCCATCTACCAAGCAGAGCTAACGTAACCTCACTCTTAATTTTATTGATAGACTCTCAAATTTGAACAGAGCACTGCAAAATAACTGCTGCATGTAGGTTGAAATGGACATTATCACAAACAGTTTAGCCCATGTGTTAAAGAGCTGATTAGCCTTTAGCTCAGACTGTATCACTCTCTAGTTTAGCTTTCTTGTGCTCTTCTGTCCTTTTTTCTGTCTGACCGTTAGGCTCCTGTGTCAACCATCACTACAAAATTAGTCATAGAAATCTTTGTTAGCAGAGAAAAACACAGATCTCTGTGTTTTATCTCTTCTCACTACTAAACTTTGTCAGCCAGTGTGGTGTTGTCATAGAGACCAAGACGGGCTGTAAATCAATCCGGTCCTGGTTGACTCAAACTGGAAGCTAAGAAGTAGCAAGTTGAAATTACCCGTAACCAGCAACATTGGCGCTGTTGATCTCATTTTAAAGTGTGGATTATGATCAGGCATATATCTACAAGGATGACCACTTCAAGATCTTTTTCAAATGCTTCACAGCCCCTTTAAATTAAAAAATGTCTTCAATATGTTGAAAAAGCATTAACTCATTGTTAAGCTGCACTGAGTGATAGCTGAAAGTGATTACAGTTAAACTTTAATCCTCCTTGAGAACTCTGGCCCAGGTTAACTGCTGCTGTTGTTCCAGGCCAAGGATGCTACATGCCGATGGTCAATGGTAGTGTCTGCAAAACAGGTGTTAGCAGTTCTCTGAAACAATAACTACAGGCAAATAGGGGATCAAATTACCCGCTTGGTACGGACTGCTGTCAGAGATGGATTTGGTGAAAAGCAGATCCTTTCCAAATGGAACTATTTTCAGAGGTCTGCTACAGTATGATGCAGTGCATTGCAAGCGCATTACCTGGAGCTCCAGAACTCCAGACTGCTTGTCCAAATTTCTACTTAAAGGCATTTAGCTCTGGCATTGTTTGAAGAAAATAGTCTGGCTGGTGTTTTTTGCACTGGTGGGTCCCCTGGAAAGTATGTGGGAAAGATAGGAAAAATTGCTCCGAAATAACCAATCATAATTTGATTCATCGTCTGCCAGGAGCGAAGGATGAGGGAGGTTACTCTGGGTGAGAAACAAAAAGGAAACACTTAGGAATGGAGCTGATATGAGAAATTGATATAGGAACAGAGGGAAGCCAGATGTTTGATATAATCCCTAGTGCTTGTTAGCCTGTGAGCCCATTACTTAATTGATGTTGCAGGCTGCACACACACGTTTCTTAAAGCTTTAAACATACTCACTTCACAAGGAACTGTAATTAACCTGAATTTCACTCTAAAATGATTTTCCAGACAGACTCATCCTGATGGTTTTTACAATTTTCAGTCTATTTATAATAGTTTGGATCGTGCATTTGGTCAGGCATTTGCAGTTGTTTATACCTCAAAACTTTTCCTCATAGTCATTCCCGTTTGATCAACTCAGTCAAAACAGAAACAGTTTTTTTGACGCACCTGATTCTGATTTTCTTCAACTAACCCGACACATGCGTGGCAGACGACCAAGGTCAGATTCATATTAAAGCCTCAAAAAACAAAACAAAAGTGACACAATATATGACAGAAGGAATCTGTAACTCATTTATGACAGCCTCTCTCTTCCTCGGAGCTGCTGAATAACACACTTGCAGGGTGACAGAGACGGGCAGTTTCTTCCTCTTTAGCGGGAAATCAATGTTCTTCCTCAGACCACAAGTGAAGACTTTGTCCCAAGTTGTTTAATTGTTACCGGATGTAAATTTTTGTTGTTACAGATTCTTTTGTCTGTGTCAACAAAGGATTCTATTTCTTGTCCTGGCGTTCACTCTGCACACAATTATTACATTGTTTTTTAAAAGGCCAGCATTTTTTTTTTTGCTAACAAATTATTACTAATGCATCCCGGATTGATGCGGCTAACAAGATTTGTCTGTGTTGTACTGCTTAATAGAGCTTTTTAGATTGTGTAGTTGGCCAATAAGAGTGTCAAAACACAAAAAAAGCTGCAATGTTGCAGTTTCCCCTCATGTAGCAAAGGTCTTGTGAGGACTTAACAAGTGATCTTGAAATTCCCACATTTAAATGTATTTGCCTGTTCATAACACACAATTTGAAGCAAGATTATCAACATCAAATCAGTTAATTCTAAATGCTGTTTCCTTGTAGTTGAGGTAAGACTACTCTTTGTAGCTTGTAGACCTCAAGTCTCTTTGATGACACTTCACTGGCCATCAAAGTTCAGCAGTGAGAAGCCATTTTTTGTTGAAAAAAACAATTCCTTAGATTTATTTTGTAGAAATGGCAGACACTGGAGCTGGACTGTCAATAAGAAAAAGGACAGAAGAGCACAATAAAACTGAACAGCAGAGCGATAGAGTATGGGCCAAAACACAGGCTATACTGTGCATCATGATGTTCATTCCACAGTCAGAAGTTATTCTGCAGTGGTCTGTTCAAACTTGAGAGTCTGTCAATAAAATGAAGAGTGAGGTTACGCTAGCTCTGCTTGGTGGACTGTGAATAGCTCCGAACAGATACTAATACTAAACTAGACTACAAACTGAGTTCACAAAGTTTGATTGTTGTCACGTTTCCAACAATACCACTATGTAACTAATACCAATACATTACCTCATGGCTTTACGTCCTCCAAAGTTTTCTAGTGTTCAAAAGTATCTACTTTCCACTAATTTGCTTCCAAAACAAATGCACACCTCAACAAGATTTATGTCCTTAAGACAGCAGGGTGATGGTGCTAATGGCGAACCGCATCATCTACTTGATTTTGGCCACAGGTGTCACTGTCGCCTCTCAATCGGGAGGTCGGGGGTTTGATTCCAGCTCCTGCAGTCACATGCCGAAGTGTCCTTGAGCAAGACACTGAACCCTGAGTTGCCCTCACTGTGGGTCGGTATGAATGTGTTAGTTAAAAACTGATGGTTTCCATAGGAAAGCCACCATCAGTGTGTGAATGCAGTGTGTATGGGTGAATGAGAGACTAGCAGTGTAAAGCGCTTTGAGTGGTCTGAGAGACTAGAAAAGCACTATATAAGTACTGGTTCATTTACCATTACCATTACCATTACCATTAGGCAGGTAGTCCCCACAGAGGATTTAAATAAAAATGGAGTGTGGAGTTAATCCAAAGTCAGTCACCTTTAACTCCTGTTAAGTTCATATTTCTGTAATTTTGTCATTTGTACATTACCTAACTTCACTGCAGCAGATAGCACAAGCTGCGACCTCCAGTCTAAGAATACGAGACAATGCGGAAGTGCTAAAAACTCCTGTTTCTCGAGTGTCCACTTGAGGCTGTCTCTGGAAGTACCAGAAGTCACACACACACCAAGCCAAAAAAAAGCTGTTTTCAAAGCAGAAATTAACCTATTTACAGCCTGGTTCAAAAACCATCTCCTGTCTAAATTGCTAATTTTACTATGGGAATTTTTCTGTAACTTGGCGGTTCAGAGGATATTAAGATCACAAGCTCGCCCAATCAAGGGCACAATTCAGGTCACGGGCGCCCTATAGCTGTACGTGAAGCCTGTGCCACTTCCAATATGGCCGTGATTCCCGATTTGCTTCATTTTCCGTTTCAGAAACAGACGGGTGACATTGGGGAGACTACGTCCATGTTTTATACAGTCTATGAGATAGCATCTATGCTAAGATGGAGTGTAGCTTGCTTTGTTGGTTGCAAACAGTTCTTGTTAGCGTAAATAGTTCTAAGGAAAAGCCATTTGGGTGCCTGGATTTTCTGACTCAAATGATCAAAGTCCCTATAAAGAGCTGGAATTCTCATCATTGAGACAGCATGCTGGCTATGTTCTAAATTGATAGAGTTGAGTCCAGGTATTCAAAATTCATCAGTTGCTTTTATTTTAAACAATCACAGTAGATTATATGCTACATTTAAGATTTCTTCATCATTTTTTGCCTTTGAGGACAACTTCCCATTCAGTTTTCTCCTGCTCATTCACTTTTAGACACTCATTCACACTGTCTTTCTTTCATACACTCACACATGCGCACTCAGAGTAAAGGAACAGACACAGCAGCCACCAGTTGGTCTGATGGCTCAGTGGGGAACTGGCTCAGTGTTGCTGTCCCTGGTGTGGAAAGCCAGCACATGGCAGCAATGGTATGACCTCTTTTCATACATTCACACACTTGCTCCCCTGCACAAACTGTTCATCTTATATATTAAAGTGTCGCCTGACAAATGTGTCCCAAATCTGAAAAATGACTCACTGTTTCAGCATGAAAAATCATCTCAGGAATGAAACACAACTTTTTCCAGATTCACAATTGGGCAATTTCTCCTCTTTCCAAACAAGCTTATCGTAGCAATTACATTATTAGCAGTTATTAAAGTTTTCCAGATTCCTTCCTTTTCCCTTCCTTTTTTTCTCCACAGTTCAGAGTTTAACCCTGATAACAGCTGAATTACTGTGAGGAAACAGAGCAGAAATTGTGAAAAGCAATGGAACTCAGCTGCTCATTTATTTCCTACTACTTCCCTTCCCAGCGCATGCCTCTCTCTGCGCTTTTATTTTGGTCGAGATTTGTGTATTAAAGAGTTCTGGATGACTTGCTGTGTATTATTCCTCCCCAGGAGCTTTAAAGGTGCAAGGACTGGCTGCACGTAAGGTCACCACAGGATCTCCCCTTAATAGTTGCAAGCTGTTGGCGGGATTTGGAGAGGCAGGGAGGAGAGGAGGCGAGGGTGTAGAGTGTGCTTCCCTAAGGGTTGCCTGAGCAAGACCCCTTTTTTAGGTCCCCCTTCAAACCCTTTACCCCTCCCCCCTAGTTTGGAAGGAATTCCTTTCTTGGATGCTGGAAGCAGTGCACAGAGGGCACCGATTATATAGTTATACGACTTAGACTCTCTGAAACAACTTCTGCAAACTGTGCCTGTAGATTTTTCTGTCTGTGTTGGTGGTGCTGGGATCCTTCCCAGTTCATTCCTCCCAGTCCCAGTCTGACATCAGCATGCTCCAAACATGACATGCTAAGTGTCACAATTTATGACAGCAACCATAACCACAACTGACCTCTTAACCTTCTGGTCTCTGGAGGTGAATTTCAAGGCCCTTTCAAAATAAAAGGAGAAATCCATCCGAAACACAGTCTTTTTATCTTATCCAAACAAAGATTCATAATATTCTTTGAGTTATATTTTTCAGAGACTACAGTACAGCAGATTTCTGCCTTGTCTATCTATAATTCTCTGCTTTAATATAACCAGAAAAGCACTCGGAGAGCGCAGACCTCTGCCAAGCACATTGTGATTGTCACCAACACTTTAGTCCTACTTTAATGTTATACTCCCTTTCAGCAGACTGTCTGCTACAATTTGGTGTTAGTTGCAGGTTTGTACAATAATTTCTTACCTGACAGTGTTGAAAATTATGATGACCCAGTACATATTTCATATTCTGGATCTTAGTATCCAGAATATTGCCAGGATCTAGATCCCACTTTTACATCTGTCAGAAATGATGGTGACCTTGTCTTGTATTGTTTTGCAAAGCAATCCAACCATTTATGGTGGAGTTATATACACATATGGTGAAAACGACCCTATCTCACAATGATAAAGAATCCTCTGAACATATCCTGGATCAAAACAGTGATCCAGATCACCTCCAAAATTTAATCACTTTTTTTGCGGACATTTTAACATAGAGCTTAGTTGGGATTCCTCTGATTTTGGAGCCAGCCTCAAGTGTACTCTTGAGGAATTTCAATTGCTTGTATCAAAATCTTGTGGCTCTTGGCAAATTTGCATGGGAGTTGTTTTCTTGAAATTCAATTCAGTACAACTTTTTAGAAAACAATATTTCAGTTTTTTTTTTTTTACAAATAGAGAATACTAATATTTTTATTTACCTTTTAAATTTCCAAAACAGAATCTTATTCATTCACATTTCTTTTGTTCTAATCTCAAATATCCACTGATCTGAGTGGCAAAGCAAATTAACACACCAGCTCCTCTATTCTCAAATGTCTTTGCACTGCCCAGTTAACTTTACTTCTTGTTACCACTGCTATATCCAAGTTGCCTAGGATCCAGGAGAATCTTCATGGAGCTAAAAGTAACTTTTAAAAAAATTCTCTCACCGTCTCACCTCTGCAACCCATTCCTTATCATTAAACAAGCAGCAGCACACCCCCGGCCTTTTTTATCCCAAACTTGCCTTTATTTGTCTGTGTGTGGGGAGTTGGGCTGAGAATTGAGGAGGCAAAACACATCTTAGTGGGAGGGAAAGGAAGAATAATGTAAAGGGAGGAGCAGGGCTTTTCTCCACAGCTGAGCAAAGGTAGTTACACACCACAGGAGACACACTTCCTGCTGTTTTTAGAGGTTTTGGCTGTTTGCTGATGCTAAGTGCTTGCACTTATTTTGCCAAACCTCGTTATGTGTTATTTTGCTCAAAAGTTACTGTTTCCCCATTTTTAATCTTATTCATCAGAGCTCTTTCTTCTGTAGAGGGAGGATTGAAACCTCTGTACAAGCAAATTGTGCTTTATTTTCTTTAAGATCAAAGATAAGTCTGTGAAACAACACTTGGTTCCATAGTTCCAGACGCTGACTTTAGCTAATGTAGATAGTTACTGTCATTTTTTTAACATTGTAACACAGGATAGGGGGATGGGTACCTTTCACATTTGTAACGATATGGTACCGATGCCTGATACCTGGCAATTGGTATCAGTACTCAATGGTACCAATTTTCAGTACTTTTTGTGTTTATGTGGTTAAAAAATATCAGTTAGTTTAACAATATAATATATATTTTGAACAATATAACATATTTTTCTTATAACCTTGCAAAGCTGTGTTCATGTCCAGCATGGAAAATTGCCTACTTCTTCACTCCCTCACAGTCGCAAGGATGCGTTTAGGTACCTAAACACGGTACCTTTTGATGTAATGTGAATTAGTACCTTGTACTTTTGACAGACTGAGGTCGTAATGTGTTTAGTTTTTTTTTTTGTTGTTCCTTTTGTTCCTTTGTTGTGTTTGTCATCCAGCGCGGCTGTAGAGTGTGTGTGTGTGTGTGTGTGTTGAAAGTGTGCCTACTGTGAGTGCCTGCAGGTAGGCCTATCTTCGTTCCGATGATTGGCTGATCATCGTGATCGGATTGGCTGTGACTGAGGCTGGGCGGTGATAAAAGGCGACCGATGACGTCAGCAAGCGGGCAGGGGAAATCCCATCTCCCTCCTCTCCCAACCACCACGCCACGCTGTGCCGCGCCAAATGTTCCTTTGTTTAAATGGGCCATCATGTTGTGTTCTGGCTTCCCCAAGACGGGGCATAACAGTAATGTGAATTAGTACCTGGTACTTTTGACAGAATTTGGTCGATAACCTATAAAAGTACCTAATTCCGTACCAATGCCTAGAGGGAATTTCACTGGTTTGGGGGGTTACGGATTACATTGCATATGCATATATTAGTTTGGGAGGTTTACTCTGCTCCCCCTTCAATTTTATATATTTCTGTTACTAATAAATTCTTTCTTGTTGTGAATACCAATTAAAAAAGTCAGCCGTGCATTTCTAGGTTAGCCAGTTCCTCTCTCCTTGCTGTGCCCCTTACACACCTTCTCCCCTTTCAGCAGACACACTCAAATACCACACACACAAAAGTGAGAAGAACTCTGTTATTTTGACCTGTTCCTGAGGAGGTAGGATGGGGCTCTGACAAGGTTTGGTTATTTCTGAAGGGCTTTCATGTTTCTGTTAGTGGGTGTCCTCCCCCAGCCTTCCTCTGACCCCAGGACATGGGGCAACATTTGGGCCTCTAGGCCCACAAGGCCAGCCAATCCCATTTCTCAGCCACCCTGCGAGAACCTTAAGTTAGGGCCAGATGTGGCAGCTGGCCCAGCCACCCTGGAGGTCAAGGTCAGAGAAAACCATGTCAAATTTGCCACCCACCATCATTTCCTCAATGGGGAGATAAACAGAAGTGGCCTTGGGTGGAGAGGTGAGGTGTGGTGAGAATGAGAGGGAGGAGTAATGGGGCAAGGAAGAGATTCTCAAACAGACAAGCTGGAAGTGTGAAACTGAGAGATAGTGTAATTAAACTGAGAAGGGGTCATCTGGGAGCAGGGCGTCTTGTGTTCTTGCCTTCAAAATGCCACAGAGGAAACACTGACAGCTGTTTCTGAAGTGTGTCCAGCCCTGGGCTTGTAAAGTCGTCACATGCAGGCCTCATTTTCTCAGAGGAGTCCAGGCACTGCCCACCTGGCCCTCACATTAGGAAACCCCCCCACACAAACAACTTATTTTATATCCCATTTCAAAGGGAAGCCTGCGTCACTGCTCCTCAGTGACTAGCCTGCTTCCCAGTGTCATTGCACAGAAACTACCAAAGGTATTTCCTGTGTGTTACATTTACCAACACTTATAATGTTTTACATTACAACTCGTTACTCAGAGCTAAACATTACGTTTAATTTATCAGAGGTTAAGTGGTAAGATTCAAACAGAAGACCATTATGTTAACTATAACCTTGAGAAACAGCTTTTCAGTTTTTCTTTCTCCAAAAAAAAGCACCTTGTGGCAATGAGCCTTGGTGTTGTGCTTATAAAATTATACTTTCCTTAACAAGGAACTGGGTACTCCATAAAAACTAAGCTTTTGAAAAAAATAAAAATAATTATATATATATATATATATATATATATATATATATATATATATATATATATATATATATATATATATATATATATATATATGAACCAAGGGTTCAGTATGTTCAATGAATGGGCTCATTTGTACTTGTTCAAGCACAACTTTGAGAATTATATTGTGCAAACTTATATCACACCGTGACATATCGTAACACATCCTGTTATAACCTATAATTTTGTATCTTAGCATAACACATTGCAACACACCACAACATATCCTATCCCATTGTACTATTCATATTGTATTGGTTGTGTGTAATGTTGTAGCTTGACATATTGTAACGAATTGTACCATTCATATTGTAATGTATCATTTTGTGCCATTTTGCACCTTTACACAATCTATTGTATGGTACCATTTGTATTATATTTTATCATAATTGTATCATATAGCATTGTAGCCTAACAAAAGGTAACTATAGTATCATACCGTTAGCATTCGTGCTGAATTGCTCCATACAGTTTCGTACAGTACAGTTTGTCTTGTATTACAATATATTCAGGGATGGCCCTGAATTAAGTACTTTTATTGGTACCAACCCAAATTCTGTCAAAAGTACCAGGTACCAATTTACGTAAAATCAAAAGGTACCATTTTTAGGTAGCCAAGTGCATCCTTGTGATTGTGAGGGAGTAGAAAAGTAGGCGATTTTCCATGCTGGACATAAACACAGCTTTGCAAGGTCAATATTGAAGAATAAATATGTTAAATAGAAAAAATATAATATTATCAAAAAAAAAATATTATCATACAATTGATATGTTTTACCACATAAACACAAAAAAGTACTGAAAATTGGTACCGTTGAGTGCCATGTACCTGGCATTGACATTGTATCGTTTCAAATGTGAAAGCCACCCATTTCCAAATATATTGCACTGTGGATCATTCGGTTCACACTACATTGTTCTGTATTAAATAGTAAAATAATGTACCCTATCATATTACTTCATATCTTATCATATTTCTTTACGTTGTTTTGTATCGTGATGTGTAGCAACATAATGCATCTAGCCTAACAAACTGTTTGTAAATACAAATATTTCTTTGCATTGCATCACAAGGCATGGTATCAAATGGTATCACATGGTACCACACAGTGCCTTAAGCTTCTCTTCTTTTTTCTCAAGATTCATAGTCTCATAAAACCGAAAACAGTTAACCTTAGTTTGCCAAATGTTAATGGAAACCTCATTTCAAGTAACCACTAAGTTGAATTTGCTATATAATGGATGTTATTAATGCATCTTTAAGTGCATGGGGCATTTTCATTTCTTTCTCATTCTTTGTGTTTAGTGATTACCTTACCAACCTTCCCAGTTGGATTGAGATCATGATTCATTTGGTTTGTTTGCATAAAGTAGTGTTTTGGGTAATTTAAAATCAGCTACTCTTGGAAGACTATTTCTACTGATTCATGGAACTGTACCATTTTTTTAAGTGTCCATGTTGGTTACATGGTCAGTGTTGTTACATTCACACTGAGTGCAGAGATTCATTGTGCAACAGAGACAACACCAATGAACCCTGACAGAAAGAAGTGACACCACCCCTCAGTCCGCTGCAGATTGATCTGACAAGCCACCAGGACACAAATGCAGACATGCCCTTGGTCTGCTGCCTGCCTTCCATGATTTGGTCCACATGTGTTCCTTGTTTGGCCTGGGGAAAGGGGGACACATTTTGTATCCCCAAGCAGCTGAAGCAGCCCCCCCAGGAGGCAAGCCGACAAGGCGACAGCAGCTGGTGCTGATGACGCATTGCCAACATTATCTAGTGATGTCCAACGCCATGGGCAATGGCCACTGTTCTTCCGGTTCTATTTTCGCCTTGACACCAGACTATCAGATATAACAATGTGTCAGATATTCTGAGACAGTGATATATTGTGTGATGGCCAAACACACACAACATACATCATCTTAAAGTGACAGAGACAGGAATTCAAGAAACTGAATTCAAATTTTCTGGCAGGTGGCCACTATTTAGTTATAACTGCACACCTCTGACATGAAATTCTCCTTCCTCTGTTGTTTAGAATTGATGCAGCCTTCAAGGTCTAACAGCTTAGCTCTCGCTCTAGGTACACATTGTACCCAGAGTTTCTGTACCCATTACAAATTGGCCTAATGAAAACCACCCTGATTTAATTTCAAGCCTGTTTGATATTAGCAAGAGTCTGGTCCACATCAACTTTCAGGGAAGTGAACCAGCATGTGTTTGTGTGTTTGTGCAACTGAATGAAAGAGAAAGAGGGAAAACCAGGTGATACGCACGTCTGCTCTGAGACATTACATAATAGCAAAAACTGCATTGTTCCCCCCCACAAGGTAAAATAGTAATAAAAATGTTTGAACAATTTTAAAACAATGGAACAATAAAAGATAAGGTTGACTAAATGTTCAGAGAACAAAGGGTTCTTGTGGTTGCAATCACTTTGTAGGAATGAAGAAGTGACTTCATAATAGATCAGTTCGGGTAGATTAGTGAACCGAACACAGGACCACTATGAGAGAAAGTTAACCATCATTTTTTTAAGGAAAAACGACTACGACTCTTTTGCCTAATTAAAATGGTGCCTCAACTTAACTTTTAGTCGATCTTTGGACAGACAAAGAGGCAGGGCTATGGTGGCCTTTCAACTTCAACTTCAAAACAAATATCATCTTGCCATGTTCTTAATAATGCAAATCCCATGTCCTCAAAACAATTGTGTTATACATTTTATTGGCTATATTTTCAATAAAATGCTTAAACTTAACCAAATCCCACCAATAATTTGGAATACATAAACCAACTTTAAGACTGTTCTAGTATTCATTTTATATGTTAAGTAGGAAAATAACAGAGCAAAGTAGTAGTTTTGCTTTGTTTTGTTTTGTTATATCTTGAAAAAGTGATTTTCAAGCTCATTGAGGTTTTGGTTAAATAGAGGTTACATAAAAACAAAAAGAAGGAAGTATCACTGACTTTTCATCTTTAGATTGGACAATATGCAACACACCTTAAATTTCTCACATGCCCAATGGGTTGTAGAGCATGGATTTGAGTTTTGAAAAAAACCTCTATACAATGGCTGCATTTGAAGACAAAATGGGTTACCATGGTCGGTCCCATTTTGAAAGCTTCTCTAAACGTTGTCTTCATTTCCTAGACCCAGCAATTTTCTTTGAAGCTGAAACAAAATGCTAAATTCTGCTTGATTATTCGTTTTAGTTTCACCACTATACCAAGATATATAAATGTTTTAAAAAACAAAGTCATTGATCCTTTAATCGGGATTATTTTTGACAAATTGGTTTGTTAGTTACATGGCATTAGTGGTTCCAGATAGTTTGCCACTTTAGCCAGCTAGCTACCCACTGCTTAGAAACTGGAACTGCTGTATGTGTTGTGTACGTTCGATAAGTAATGACTGATGATGTAAACAGAAAACCCTGGGTAGATCAAGCTATATCAATTCAGTTCAGCTTTGCAGCATACTCAGGCTACAAAGGTTGGGTCCTCTGAAAGCTGTAGCTGTCTGATGAGGACAGAGCTATTCTTCATTAAAGAAAAATTACAAGTTAGTGTCACAAATCAGTTGTGTAACAGATAAACACTGCTCTACACTAAAATATAGCCAAATGACGCTTGATGTCCATCTGGACTTGTAGTTATTTATATTTTTATTATTGTTTTTTGTATTTTAAAGATATTTGGAAAATTTTCCTTTAACAAATTTCTGGAACACTCATTAATGTTGGCCAGTAGGTGGCAGTGTTTTATGAAGTAATTTGTTGATGGACAACCAGTCCAATTAAACCATAGACCGTAAAAAAATGGACGTCATCTTGCTCCGCTCAAAGCGAGGTTGCCGCAAAAACTGCCCCCCCTGGTGGCTGGCTGCAGTAGAAGTCAAAAAATCTGTCTCTCCAGTCATTCCAGATGGGCTGTGGTCAAACTTTAAAATATTAATACACCTCATAGAAATGTTTCTCACGTCTGATTGCTGTGGAAATTTGAAGATATTATTTGGCTTCCGTGTATTCAAGATCTCTCTCAAGTTTTGTTTTCATTAGGTTAAAAAAAAGGTTTTACGTTATTTTTAACGATGAGTGACAGCTGCCGTTTTTGTGTATTTTTTTTGTAAAATATTTCGGGTGGTAGAGTCAAGGAGTGATCAGACTCTGAAAGAAAAAAAATATATATTATTTTTGTCACCTGGCTACACTCAGATTTCCCAGAGTCCCTCACAGTCTCTAATGCCTAATGAAAATCACAATGGCTACCAACAGCTGTGCCTGTCACATGGGTATTTTGGCTTCAAAACTGTGCCATGGTAAATGGCGGTGCCACACTGTCAACTCTATATACAGTCTATGGGTCAAACCCACACAGTTGGTAGATAACAGCTTTGGAGTAGCCATCCATTGTAGTGACCAATTCCTTTCTTGGAGTGTGAAATCATTGCTTTAGTTTCATTCATAATTTGAATATCATGACTTATGGTTCAATCTTTTCGTCTCCCAAACCCAGGTGATTCCATTTCCCATGTCCTGTGACATACGGGATGAGTGCTCCTGTCGAGATCCCAACGCCATCGAGAACAGAAAGGATGAACATGTCCACTCCCTGGGGTGACCAACCTGAGCAGGGACCTCTGTTCAGCGTCCCAGAAACCCTTGCATCAACACAACACAGCCAGAGCGGCCGAGGCTGACCCCCCTTCCTCCTCCTCCTCCTCCATCCTCCTTCTCGGCCTCCAGTTTCCTGCACATGCTGCTTAACGGGCATACCTCTCCATCCATACTGAAACCCCAACCAGCTGAAAATACGTCTGCCTCCACATCACAGGAAGACCTAGAATAGAGGCCGGGACTCATGAGACTCCACAGAAAACTTCATTTCTCAGCTTAAAGGAAAGTAACCCTGCAATATCATCATTAAAAAAGAAAACATATATAGAAAAGGGGAAAAAATACAGGAACAGACTTTTTTTCTGAAAGAAAACAAAAAACAAAAACATAACCAAGCCTAGGTAGCATGCCGTCTGTTCAGTTTTGTGCTGGCTTCAGTGTCTATTTTAGTGACCTCACTCTACAATCACGTGATTGAACCAAAGGTAAATCAAAAATGTTCAAGTGGGGGATTGTGTTAGTGTTTAGCAAATACGAAGGAAAGCAAACTTTAAAGGTAACTGTCAGACCTTTTGAAGGCATGTTGAACATCCTTTTAAGAAGTTTGTGCTTACATCATTCCTGCTGTCAAAACTGGTCTGACATTCTGTAATTTCACGTCCTTTTCAGTCAAGTGTTTCTTCATCAGCACATCAGAGGTTATTCCGAGCTTGGTGGGGAATGAGACAGCCATACCGTTAAGTTTCAAACTTTAGATTCAGTGCAAAAGCCAAATTCAAATGCATACACACCACAGAAACATCATCTTGAGATGATTTTATACTTAGAACAATTCAAACATGTTTTAGCATGGCATCTGCTACTGTGTTTGCTGCTATTCACCATCTCCACATCTGGACGTCACTGTCCCCCTTGCTGCTTACAGAACCTCTTCATAGCATCCAGCCGCACTTGCATGTTAGTTCATGATACTTCCAGAGAAACATGTCGATGCACTAATGACTTTTAAAACCCAGAACCTCACTTTAAGTCCCTCGAACTACCCCAGAAAAACACAACATGACCATACATTGACCATGACTTAAAGAATGTTCAAAATCGACAACACCTCACCTCGGGTTGGGGTCGATTTTACTTTCAGTTTGAGCTCCTCCCTCATGGCGCCTGTTACCTCCAGCGCTGATTCAAAAAAACTGGAAATAAAATGATCCCTTCCCTTCTCAGAATGTAGTCAATGCTTGTCAGGAGTCTGTGGCTTTTTTTCCCAGAGTGCACAGTTCTCCACGGCACAGTCTCACAAGAGTACAGAAGTAAAAGGGCTGGATCGAGGCTATGGCTCTTACTCAGAATGACTGCACACACACATAACCCTCCATCTCTCACCTCAAAGTAGTTTGGACTAGCTTAAAAAATGACATTTGGATGTATATGTCAACACAACATAATCGAAAGTCTCTATTATCTCTGAAGTAATCAATCTAACCATAAGTCTGTACTCAAAGTGCACTTCCAATGAGCACTTTTTCCAGTATTGTGAACTTGGGTGTCCATCCCCACCAATAAACTTCTTTAGATTTTATGGCTGCTATAATAGCTTTTTATTTTGTTACTCTTCATTCCAGACACATAAAACACACGTTTTCCTCATGTTCATTAAATAATGAAGGCTGCTTGGCGTATTGGTGTAGATTCTGCTGCTCTTACTTAGCTGCATCCATCATCGCGGTAACAATCGGCCGATGGCACAGTCCCTCTGACTTATAATAGGCTGCTATAGCATTTCCAGATCATTCTAAAGACATCTGTGGACTCGAGATGCTGCACAAGTGGCGAATGAAAGACTAGTTTCATGACATTTTAGTGGAGACAAAACAAAAAAACATGCAGAGAAAGTGTGAAGGTATTATTTTCCACCTTTTTTTTTTTTAAAAGAAAACTATCATAATATTGTTATTATATTTTCTGTATGGGCAGGAGCATTGATTTTTTTTGTTTGTTTGGTTTCATGTATTTCCTTTTTTTTTTTTTTTTTTTACAAAATGTCATATTTAATCAGTGTTTGTATTATTGACCTCAGTTACTGCACTTTTTAGTTTCCATGTAAGAAGAATAAGTATATCTTTAAAAAAAGAAAAAAAAAAGAAAAAAAGTTTAGAAGCTGCTATTGTTCGAATGGTGACCTGAAACAAACTGTATGATATCCAGTCTTTTAACTCCTTGTGTCGCTATTATTAGCTTTCCTGTTGTTGGTTTTATTTATATCTTATTCCTCTGTGACCTTAACTGGCTTTTTGCTTTTGATGTAACCATTGATGTAGGGAGGTATTGTCACTACGAAGCATCCATCCACACAGGTTCCAAAAACCCGCCCCCAAAAATGAGGACACAAATCAATACTTTTTCTTTTCATTATTAATATTTTTTTTTACAAAAATAGCACCAAACCCTTACACACAGAACAAATCCAGACAGTGTTCTTTGTAAGGGTACCAAACATTAATCCACCAATGAGGAAGCCCCAGGCGCCCTGGGACTTTCACAGTTCAAACTCATTGGTGGACATTCATCTACGAAGACATAGTATTTAGGTGCAATTTTTTTCAAATATTTTGCCGTACTTTCTTTTTTGTTTGGTCCTGATGAGTGTATAATACATTGTCTTAGCTTCTGTATGCACATTGTGAAGGATGATCAAATAGTTGGTAAAAAAGGAATGAAAAGCTTTAAATGAAGGAACTCAAGGCTACACCATCTTCAACACTTTCATGGAGCTCATATAGGGATCACCTCACTTGCACCAGTCACATGCAGTACACACGCCAGTGAGGTCACTGGAAAGCCATTCTAGCTGTTCTGATCTGTCTAGATCTAAAAGCATCCGTCTTCTGATCTTTCCTTTTTTTTTAATTTCCAAAAAGTGAGTTACGACTAACCTAGAAATATTCTCCTCCACAATTACTCACACCATCAGTTAATGTCTGGATACCAAAATGACACAGAAAGTCTACAGAATGTGTGCATGTTAACTTGAAAAAAATGTGTTCTCACTATTGGAGAAGGTACCCATAAGCCATATCGAAACAAAGATATTTCTGGGAGGAAGTATAAGATTACGCATTGGATGAGGACATCACCTCTCTACTGTAGTCATCACAGGATCCCTTGCTGTACCTCATGCCTGTAATGTTTGCTGCTTCTATATTTTTGGTATTTTAGTGACATTTTTGCGTCTCATAACAATGGTGTAAATAGTAGAACTATTTATTGAGAGTGTTATACTTTTTTAAGTTATATTTAATGTCCATGTAAGTTATTTTTTACATTGTTCGCATAAACAAAAAAACATCATGGGTTGTGAGTTTTTCTGTCTCTGTCCTCGTCGTCTCGTTGCTCTTTGCTTCGGATCAGAGATGATCAGGAATGCAGAACACTTCAGGCTCACAACCGTGCAAGACCTTATCTCATTGGTCAATAAGTGTAGATGGACACTGCTTGGATCCAATGAGGATTCAACACATGTTCAATGTTACTGAGTGCAGTGTAACTTCTTTTCCCTTTAAAACCAGAATGTAAAGTTTTTTATTTTCTTATTTTTGAAAAATGCACACATTAGCCATATGTTCAAGAGTGAAAGGAGAACCAAGTATACGATGTTCAAGTGCATAAATCCATAGTGTAAGAAATGTTCTTGATTGGCACACAGTGTGTTAGAAGACAAAGAAAGTGGAGGTCAGACAGCAGCTGATGGAGTGCTCATGGACTGAGAGGCTGGAAGTAGAAGGCTGGGCAGGGATGGGTGGGCTGCTTTTCCTGGCCTGTCGAGCTATTTGTCCAGGTGTGAAAATGTGTACTCACAGAGGCTGCCCCTGGGCAAAGGGTGGCCGCCACTGACAGGCAACAAGCCGAGGCCAATGAGTCAGAGTTTCTCCCTGGAGGTGGCAGCCATCCCTCTTTGGGACTCCCAACCTCACCACCCCTCCCTCCTACCTCCACCTCCCCGCTCCTCGACACACTGCCTCATCTGTCACTGTCAGGTAAGCCTGCGCGGGGCTGCCAGGGTCAAGCTGGCTCTGTGAAAACGAAGAGAGGATGTTTGCCCAGCTTATGGAGCCTTTTGAAGTTAGACTGAAGGAACACAGCTCCGCTCACCTCAGAGCCTACGCTTATCACCTAATATGATTTGTCTAGCAGCCTTTTTCTGACAGGCTTTGATACCTCCCCACATTCTCTACCAACAGTCACTCCTTTGTTTCTAATTTAACACCTGGTTGTTGCATTTACTTGTCTAAAAATGGTAGAAACTTTGTAGTGTCAAAGTCATTACGAAGTGATGAGGAGGGAAAGGAGTGTCGTGTTTTTTGCTCAGATCATTGTGGAGAAAAATACTGATGTGCCATCTTGTTGTAAGACATTTTCTTTGTGTATTGTAACACATAAAGTACCTCTCACAGGCCTCTGGTTATAGAATGGTCCACCTATGTCTGTTTCCTAATCTCTCAATAAATAAAAAAGGTGAATTGTCCCTTTTTTCCAAGTGGGAAGTACAAAAAAAGTGTATTTACATATTATATGGATATCTAGTGGTATTACTGCAATGTTTCGTACCCGATTGCTCAACAAATATATTTTAAGATGTAAATAATAATATTATATGATGATTGTATTTGCAAACCATGTACTAACTGTTTGGGAGTAGCTCTTGGATTGATTTTTATCATAACTATATACAAAGAGAAGAACCGTGAATATGTTGTGCATTGTGTCAAAGTATCACCTGCAAGATGGAAAAAAGACTAAAAAAAAAAAAAGACAAAGAAAAGAAAAAAAAAAGATCTGTGATGCTTTACCACACCACTCGCTGTCAGCATTTATTTGTTCATAATGGCTTAGTACAAGCACTGTTGTCAATTGTCTAAACCATGAATTTATCCATCATAAAGAGTCATAAATTATTTATTTGTTGCCAGGGTGAATAAAATCATAACAGTCATTTCTGGGTCTTCGGAGTCTGTTGAACTCAAAACTGATCTTTTTGGGGGAGTTTGTTTCAAAATTGTCTGGCACCAAGCGACAGCTTTCGTTCTTCCTCACTCCATACTGTATAATGTCGAGTCTTAACCCAACGCCTTTGTGTTTGCTGAGGATTTCACCAACACTGTAAAGGTAGCCATCGGACTCAGAAGTCCTTCCCTCCCTCTGATGGCCTCCTCCTCCTCCTCCTCCTCCTCCTCCTCCTCCTCTCTTTCTCTTTTGGTTCTTATACAGTATGCACTTTTTCAGGCACATATACAACACATTGGACTTTTTTATGTTACAGTTGATGTTTCTCTCTTGTTTTTCACAGTTGCAATTATATATATTTTTGGTGCTCTGGTACATGGTAAAACATGTCTGATGTGTACTATATTTTCATAAGGAAGAGTCATAAAGATGAGTATCATGTTCATTTTGCTGTCATTTATTGTGTAGAAATAAAACACTGGTTAAAGTGAACATCAACTGGTGAGTGTGGTCACTTCTTTCAAAGTGTTGCTTTTTTATATCCTGTATAAAATGTGTGGGGGGGAAAAAACGCATGAAAGATCCTAAGTGACCCTTTCAAAATAAAATGCATTAACATGGTTATAAAAGATTAATCTTTCTCAAGCTTTAAGATACATTGGCATCCAGATTTGAGAGCTGTTCCTGGCACACCAATGACGTTAATGGCCTAATTTGTGAGAATGAACATCAAGCTACTGATTTTAAAAGTGCAGTTAATGTTGCATGACTTGAAGGGGAAACTGGATCTGAGCTTGAAGGAAAAGTTTTGTCAAAGGAGATGGAAAAGAAAATGCTTCCCAGCAGCTCACATGCAGAGAGGCATAGCCACCTTCAGCTAATGACAGAAATTAGAGTAATTCATAGGGGATAGCTGTCAGTTAGTTCACTGACTGATTTCCTCTCTTTCCAGCTCTGTGTAAATATTTGTCAGCTGGTAAATTGGGTAAGACCTGGGAAATAACAGTGCTCCTACAGCTGGTAAGTTCAAATCTGATTGCAGTTATTTTCATCTGAGTCTCATTTCAACATTTTGCCATTGTGCCAGATAATTCTGATCAAAATACTGCTGCAATATTGTGCAACTTCATGGTAGTGGTTTGTACCCAGGGGACTCCCCTCTGTTGTGTCAGCTCAGGATAAGCATATGAACCATGTGCACCACCGTCAGCTGATCAAAACCATGATAAATGGAGTTTGACCTCTTCTTGAGATAGATCGTTGGAGTCACTGCCATACTACTCTCTTTGCTGCTGCATGACGGAGTTGACGGCCTGAGGTTTTAACATTACATTTAAATTGGAATACTGGTGGAAAAATGCTGAAAATTCTTGAGCAATAAAACCCATAACTACATGAACCAACATGTTGGCATTTTAATGTAGTGTACAACTCAATGTACATCAAGTATGTGCCAAAAACACAGCCTTAAATGGAGCTAAAAGCTAATGTCAGCATGCATATATGCTCTCAAAGATATTCCTATTAGGGTTAATGTTAGGTTTGGGGTAAGAGCGTTGTTCTGAGTTAGGGTTTCAAACATAGATTCATACATTACAAATCTCACAAAAGTTATAATAAGAAGGGAGCAGTGACTGTCAAACATATCACCTTCTGTATGTGTTCACATGTTGTGTCACATGTGTTCACCACGCCACTCTGGAGTGGTGCTACAAACCATGTGCTAATGACTTCACAATGTATCCTAAAAAGTAAGTGAGATGCTCAGTTCATGTAGACTGTTAGCTAGCTTCTTGGCTAGATTAATAAGATGCACTCTATATGATTACAGTTGTTTCAGAAACTCATATTAATATGTGAAACAATGGTAACATGAAGCACATTATATAAATAAAAAATGGATGTCATACATAAAATATTTATTTTTCCCATGTTTGGAAACTTGTGGCTTAAAGTTTAAAATGGAATAGTTTTAAAAGTACAATTGCAATTGGGAATGTATATGTTTCAATTGTATGTATGTATGTATGTATGTATGTATGTATGTATGTATGTATGTATGTATGTATGTATGTATGGAAAAGATGACATATAGATGGATATAAAGATGGATGTATTTATTGATGTTTTTATGAATGTTTATATATATGTATATAAGTATATAAGTATTATAGCATTTGTATTTACGTGTATGTATATGTATTTATAAATGTTTGGATATGTATATAGATTGCATATGTATGTATGTATGTATGTTATACAGTTTGTCCTTTTACTAGCTTGCATTGATTGCTTGTTGACATTTTACTTTGCTAGTTTTTGCTAGCTGGCTTTTTCACCTGCCGGCAAACATTTTCCATTTTAGGGGTAAATTCATGGTTGTTTGATATATCCTTTTGCCAACAAACATTTCCTTTTATTTCCTCGGTAGGAACTAGACTTCTACATGACGATTAGATTTTACTTTCCTTTAACTAAATGCTTCACAGCTTCTGAACATTAATGTTGTCTAACTTTGTATAAAACCTTAACAATGAAGACAGTTGAAAGAGAAAAGCCCAGGTTTTATATACATATTTAATATTTCACATTCTTCAGAAAAGACAATCAAATCCACTTAATAATACATATGTTTCCTTTTGACCATTTAAAATTTACAATATAATAATTTATTATTACAATTTGTATAACATGACATGAAAGTATTGAAAAAACGCATTTTTTATATCTTCATCAAAACAATATCCATGGCTTTAAAGATATGACATTGGACTGAAAAATACGATTCCCCACAACCAACCTGACTGAACCTTACAGTGGCAGATGGTACGACATACATTTTTTTGGACACCTTGAAATCTTGATTGCGGCATAATTTCACAAGAAGAATGTATGTCTGGGTTGTGAGGGAAAAACTCATCAGTTATATCTCGTTGTGACCACATACACAACCCTGTCCTCCAAGGACTGTCAGGTCTGCTACTGCTTTCTCTATTTGTGAAATACTTACAGAACCCAACCAGCACAATGGGGTCTTGCATAAACCACTTAGTCTAGCCGTAGCATTTCATTTCTTTTTATTTTTTAAGTTGTCACACTTTTATGATAGGTATAACTATAAAATTAAACAAATCTTAATGCATTTTCAAAGAAGTATGGGACAAAAGCAATGAGTCCCATCTTAGGTGCATAATCCACGGCTTTCAGGTCCATTTATCAATCTGGGAAATAAATGTTAATCTATACTACTATTTGCTTTAAGTAACAGGTATTGGTAAGACAAGTGAAGACAAAAGGTTCCTCAAATTTTAGCTCTGAAATCAGTATTTTATGAAAGCTTATGAATGAATCTGCCATTCTGTCTTTGCATAATTTAAACAGGCTCTTGATGCCATTTCTCAATCCTGTTACAAAGCCTTGCTATCCCAGTTGAATCTAGCATTCAAAAGTAGCACAAGCTTACTATATAGTTCTCTCTCTGGCTTTAAGTTCATGAAGCAAACCTCTATTTTTTTAAAAGTGAGTATGAAAACATGAACGTGACTTTCAGATGGCTTCAACACGCTTTAACTTCTCCTTTCAACTGAAACGAGTAAAGGCAAATAAGTTATGCTGTGGATTTTTCCTTTTTTCTCTCTTTTAAAGTGTTCCAGATAAGCTTTAAAGCACCAAAAAGGAACTACAATATTACATTCAAAGTATTCAAGCCAACCAGTTTTTGTCTTGGCTCAATGGTATTTTACACGTTCACACTGCAGTTTCTCATTGATATGTGCAATCACTGGCATTTTGCAGTTGAGAAATATGCTTGCTCAAGTTTTTTTTAATTTCTTCTTTTGTCTCATAGTAAAGGTAGGCCACAGAAAAATAGTTTTTTTCAGTAGCTTTAGTACAATGTCCAGTGAGTTCTGAGGTTTTCTAGGCTCTCCTGGCTTCTGAAATCCACCGGTCACTTGAGAGACACCTGCTGCAGAGGTCGACGAGGTACATCAGTCAGTGATGTCACTATGCAGAGGGGAAAAAAAACACCACACTGCTTCTCCCCAAACTCCTGTCTCATCGGAGTTTGGTGTTGCTGTATGTGTTGCGCTGTACAGAAATCAGCTTTTCCATACACGTAGTGCGTCTTTCATGTAAGGAGCCGTGCCACGTGTTGCTGGGAGGTCGGCCCTCTTCACTCCGGCAGTAGACGTATGCCATGGTGTCAGTGCGGCTCTGGATGTGGGTGCTGCGCAGGAGGGACCGGCAGTAGTGGCTTATCTTCTCCACCCGATTAAGTATCAGGTTGGCTTTTCTGTTGAAGGAAAAACAAAGACACCAAATCAGTCACATTGAATCAGAAATGTTGTTCAGTCGATAACATCAGCACTCATCATTGCCTTTACCGCTTATCTTTCCAGGAAAAAGGGAAAATGACTGCAACGTATCTTGGATAGCTTTGCTTACTGGCTAACACCCAGCTTACATCCACTGTTGAAAGTTAGCATATATATATATATATATATATATATATATATATATATATATATACATATATATATATATATATATATGCTAGCTTGCATTCTTGATTACTTGTATAAATTTACTTTTCCCTAATTTTTGCTAGCTAGCATTTTCTCTATTTCTGTCTTGTGTCATTGATTGCTAAGCAGCCCCCCTTTCCCTAGTTTTGCTATCCTGGTTTTCCCTTTGCTAGTTTGCATTCTTGTTTACGTTTTAACATTTGTCCTTAACCTCTTTTTTCCTGAAATAGCTGGCCTTTCCCTTACCTCGGTTGAATGTTCCGTTGCTTGTTGACAGCTCCCCTTTCCCTAATTGTTGCCAGCAAACATTTCCTTCTAACAACTTGAACTTAAGATTGCCTTTTTTTTCTTTTTTCTTTTTTTTTGCGAACTAGTATTTCCCTTAATCCCTTGCATTCTTGATGGTTGTTTAAATTTTCTTTATTCCCTAGTTTTTACAAGCTAGCATTTACCTTTACTAGCTTGTAGTTTTGACTGATTTTTGGCTTTTATCTTTGCTATTTTTGCTAGCTAGCACTAAACAAACACTTGCAAGCAAATCATCTCTTTACAAACACAGATTCTTGGTTTGTTTACACTACCTACTGCTAGTTTTTACCAGATAACTTTTCCCCTTATCGACTAATATTGATGTTTGCTTAATATAACTTTGCTTTTCTCTAGCTTACAGAGTTTATCTTTACACTACTTCCATATGTAATGCTATCACAAGACATGTTAGCTTGGAAAAGAATGAATTTAAGATAAAGCATTTTCAATATGTTGTTTTAATTTGAGAGGCAGTACAAGTCTACAGTGGTTTAGTTAAGTGATAAAGGGGTGAATATGACAAGAACGACGTGAGATCGATGCCTCATGTTGATAAATAAAGAGGGATAACTGAAAAACTTGGGTACACTGCATTGATTTCATCAAAAAGCAAAAGCATCAATGCTCAATGTTCCCAAAGCTGAGAGTAGAATCTCTCCTGTCACTCTGATAGGCCTGCCAGTCTTGGTCAAAAAAACACGACACAGGCAATTGCATTTTGACAAACGCTTCACCAGAGGCTGCTGTCTAGGGTGAGTAAAACTAAGAATTTTGTCTCCAGGTCTGGAGTCTGGAGCTGCTGTTTACAACATGAAAGAGCCATATGTCTGGTCACCTTTAATTTAGAAAAGATGCCTCACAGCACAAACACACAAACAGACACTCACACAAATGCAACTTCTCTGTACCTGCAAAACAGACACCGACAATGCAGGCATTCAAGGTCGTTAAGCTCCTATGGACGCAAAAACGAGGAAAACACACGTGGAGAAGGGGTGAAATTCCATTTGTTTTGAAAGGCAGTGTCTGCTGAGCATCAACATCTGTCTTTAGTTAAGCCGGGAGTACAGACATCCTTTTCACTTATTTGCCGAAAAAGGGGGGCAAACATTTTCTCATTTCCCTTGAATTCTTACATGTGAAACAACAGAATACCAAAACACTTAATCAAGGGAGCCTTGTAAGCACATTAGCGAGGAACAAATTAAAAACATAAATATAATTCATAATGAAAAACAAAACTACCAAGAAAAAGGGCGCTTAAGATATTATCCCTGGGTAAACTGTCTGGGTGCAGCTGAGGCAAAGATTTGGTCTCATGAGATTTAGGTTAGTGAGTCTGAAGTGATTGACTTTGACACAATCAAGGGTGCAAAGGATTACAGTTTATGGAGTTTAAAACAACACTTTAAATAGAAAAGTACACAGCAGAGAAAGATAATAGCTGAGTTTACAGTAAAGGTAGAAAAATATCACGATCACAGCATGTACAGAGGACTACGTAGTTGTGGAAAGAGCAAGTTTTTCCTTTCCTTCCTTTCTTGCTTTTTTCGTTTTCTCCTTTTTTTTTAACAGTGCTGGTGGACATTTGGGGGCTCCTGGAATTCTCGGCTCCAGGAGGGAGCGCTGACTGTGCTTACGTTTCACTTGGCCATTCTGTTACCTTTTAAAAGGCACCACCAATAGAGCCTGCTTGTAAATTACCCCAACGAGGCTCAACCCTGCCAACTTCAGGCAGTAAATAATCCGTGCTCGCTCATCCAACCCCCCCTCCTCCATCCCATCCAACCTCCATCACAACTGCCCACACACAAACACACCAACCGACCACCCCAATTCCTCATATCAAGTCCCAATAGCTAAACACGTGCCTCCCACCTCATTTGCCAATCAGAGAGAAGCATAATCCATCACTTCAGACCAGTTATCCCAGGATTATTATATTCTCATCTATTGCTTAAAAAAGAACAGACAAAAACATTTTGGCTTTAACTCAAGATCTTCTGTTGCTATCATCAACTTCCTCGTTGCGCATTTTTTAAAAAGTTTCCCTAGTCTACAACTTGTTATAGGATATCAGTGTGGGGTGGGGGGGGGGTCCCTGCAAGGCAGGTGATGTCAAGGTGGAGCATTGAGGATGAAGACTTTTTTTTTTTTTTTTTTAAAGAAAGAACAGGAAATGGAGCTGGAAGTGGAGTTGGTGTTAGCTGCCTGTCAAATTGAGTGTTTTCCTTGGCTGTCAGACTCTGTTTTGGCATCACCATGGTAATGCGAGGAGTGCATGTAACCCCACAGTTTTCACGGTGACCTTGCCCACTTGCTTTCCCAGTAGAAGCGCGATGGGAAAGGGGTGCAAAAAAAAAAAAAAAAGAAGGGGGTGGGGAGGGGGTGTAATTGTGCAATGCCGCTCCAGCTCAGAGGGGGTGCAGACTAGGCAGTGAAAAATGGCTCAATGGTTTGAATCTGGCAGCACCAGTTCAGACAGCTTTGGCTTTAATTACGTAAGAAACCTCAGAGTGACTGTAAGTGATCCTACACGACAAAACAATGTCAGAGAAGAAACTGAGGGATAAACAGTTGCAGGCTGAAAATATCAACAGTCAGATGTTATATACTTTTGGGAGAAATGTGAAGCATCTCTGCTTCCTGATCTTCTCACCTGGGGCCCAGCTCATCCTCACTGCGCCACACAAAGTCTCCAAACTTCTCGTAGTGGGAGTTGTAGTGATGCTGGACTCTGTATAGAAGCGGAGGCGAGATCTCCATCAGAGTGTTGTAGGCCATCTGCTGCTCCTTCCCGCTGGTGTAGCCATTGTACAGGTTGTACACCTTGTCTGCTATCTCTGTCAGAAATGAAGCCACAGAGGAGAGTGGGGGAGAAAAAGATGGTGAAAATAAACCAAACAGAGGCTCGGAAATTCTGACTTCTACACCTTAATACAGGTTAAGCTTCACATATACCAGATTATGAATTTCCCAAAATGAAACTTGACTTTGTTTTTTATCTGGCCTGCTCTGCCTGGTGAACTCCTTGTGATTAGTGAACTGAATCTGGCATGTTAAATTTCAGGAGTGTTCTTATACGTTCAAGCACGGCTTGTTTGTTGGTAACCAAAAAAAGTAATTGTAACCTGGGATTTTATATGAAACTTCTTGACCCTATGAGACCAGAAAATAAATCTCACAAAATGAAACGTTGAAGATTCTGGTCTAGCAATACACCCTCAAACGAGTCAACAATGAAAATGAAGTGATCCTGCAAGAGATGTGAAAAGTGTGGGGATAAAAATAGCAAAAGAAAGTACAGCAGGAAGAAATCAAAGGTGAGTGTACCTTCAGCTCGGCTGTCATCCACCATCGGACAAGATGTTCGTACAGAGACGAAGCTCGGCTCAGACTGGCTGCCCCTGCTGTCCACTGCATGCAGTGTGAACCTGAAATTAAGAAGTGAGTGGTTATTGTTTGTTTTCCATAATTCAAGATCAGGCAACTTAAAAAAAAAAGTTATTAAACATGGGTAGATATTTCACAGCACTTAAACATAGAGAAAGAATAGATAGTAGATATTCAAAAAATATAAATATATTATTTTACAGATTATGAAAAGTGTCCTCCAAAAAAGGGAGCCAGGGGATTATGGGATATAAATAGATTATACACCAGTGAGGAGAAAAAGAGCATATGGTCTGACTCCAAGAACTCCAAAAGGACAAAGTTCCTCCCTGGGAAAATGCCAAACATCAGAAATTTTTGGGTTCCATGACACACTTCAGGGCCGCTCAGTATCCTGATAAGATACACCAGTGAACAGTTCAAGACAGTGCAATAGGAGAAAGGACATACAGGGAAAATGTAACGCATCAAGGGCTGTAGGGCCACACAGCTGGGAAGAGAAAACATATGACCTTTCCATGTCCTTTTGAAAATGCCAATGTGTGTACTCCTGAGTAAGAACAAGCACAGGGAGCAAGTGTGGTTCAGATTTACATCAATATCCTTGCAGCAGCGATGCCACTCTAATGAACATGTACTGTTATTTGACACAGGTGTCTTAATTATGGTTGAACTTTTAACTTGCAGCGACAGCTCTTCAGACCGTAACAGGAACCACACCAACACAAACAAACTCCACACTTACCAACCTATGAGTTTCCTGGATCACACAGCTTAAATCCAAGAGGTAAACAAAAGTATGGAGGAGAAAAGGCCCTGGTGTAAAATTAGCGCCAATGTTTCTTCAGTTTAACTTGCTTTTAAAATTAAGGTTCTTAACACTTTTAGTGTCTGAAGCTGGAACTAGCTCTACAACCCTGCCTTTTGATATTATGTTGCAGCCAAAAATCAGAAACATTTTCTCTCATGGTGAAGCTAATGTAGGTAAGAGGAAGGTACGAGTATTTTCAGCCTTCTTTCTCATAAATATCAAGCAGTCAGTTCATTAGCTTATTTAGCACTAGCCAAAAAAGAAAGAAAAAAAATGTATACAAAAGAGCAACAACTTAAAAATACACAACGGATTGGAAACAAGAAAGAACTGAGAAGGTATTTTAGTAGCATGTTTCAGGGTCCTGATGCTTTGTAAGCTAGTATGCCAACCCCGTTGCATATTTTTCAACTTTAAGATTTTGTCGCAGCATCAAAGCAACACAGTTTAAAGAAATGTACCTTTCAAGAAATCACATCTAGTTAAATAGAAGGTTCACAAAGTAAAAAGCAACAAGAGTAGGTTCAGTGAAGATACCGTTCCTTGCCAGAAAATAATCCTGCCAACAGCATAGACCTAGCCAAGGGTTAGCCAACTGAAAGCCAGAAGGTCAATGGAAAAAGCTAGCCTCACAGTGGCTTATAGGAAAAAACAAAATAAAACATAAAAAGTGTCCAAAAAAAGAGCATTAGAGTTAATATTTTACCAGACCAACAACAAAGATAGCAGAAAGTATGTTGACTAGCTTGGGAATAGTCTTTGTTATGTCTCATAAAGGCGTCAACAGTTTTTGATTTTTGTACATGATTCAAAAAGTGCTACAATGCCCAATTTCAAGCTTTGGTGAGGATGAAAGATTGTTTGTTAGCTTCTGAGCAGCCAAGCTAGCTTTATAAAAAAAATTTTTCAATGTTTTTTTTTTAGTCTCTGCATTTAAGCTAGCTAACCTACTGCTAGCTGTAGCTCTTGTGAAAAAGTATAAATATTAACAAACAATTCTCTGCCCAAAAGCACAGAGTGGTTATCCAAACACACAAACTTAACAACGTTCCTGCAAATCCCATGAGCCTTTTTTTCCCATCAAGGAAGGAGACAGAAATCAGGTATGATTCAGAAAATGTGGCAAGCATCCTTTGGACCCCATGCGTTGTTTCTCTGGCTGCAGGCAAAGTTTAGCAGAAAAGTGAATCTAGTGTTGAGAAATGTTTGTAAGTAGTTACGAAAAACTGTAAGCTTTCAGCAACATTTCCACAGAGCTACCACTGTAAAAACAACAGAACGACAGAGTGGAAACCACAAAACACAGCAAGACAAAATGAACCACTGAGATGGCATTCCAGTGCCAAACACTTAAAAAAAGGTCCACGAAAATAAAGAAATTAGTATATTATTGTTTTGAAAGTGCTTGCTTTTCTTCCTAAACTCATTTGCTTCTTTTTCAGACAATGTCTTTTGAGGGCTGTCCCAATGCTGTCAAAAGATTGTGTTATTTGTAACATGACCTGTTTGGACATAGCTAGCATAGTTTGTCTGGTCTTGTTATTCAGCGGGGTACATGCGGTATTCCCCAAGAACCTCACAAGAGACGCGAGGGCCTCACTGGCTCCTCTGCCCAGCAAAACAATGCCTGCATGTAGCAGTCACACTGTTTAAATTATGTGGCCACATAACGTGCGGATGGATACAATGAGGTGGGAGAGGAGGGAAGAAGGGGTGGGAGGATGACGAAGCGGGAGTTTTATCAAGGCAATTTGTTAAAAGTTTTTGTTTGTGACCCAGGATGTGAGCATTCCAGCCTTTTACTGCTGTTTTTTGGTGGTTTAAATGGTTGGCATCAGTGACAGGTACTGTTTCCCCTTCCACAGCCCTTACAAGCAATTACAAGACCATTATGTACTGTAATAAAGCTGTTACTGCCAGGAGATTAAGCCTCTCTATGAGTCACCTTTGCAGATCTGTATTTTATTTGGGTAAAAGTGGGAAAACAACTGTAAAAAGAAATCTGTCATGATACAGACAATGTACACCAAATCTCAGATGGCTTGACGGCATGGAGTGCGCCTTGATGGGAACTTCTCGAAATTTCAGGTGTAGTCATGTGTTTGCTATAAGCGACCTAATGCCTTCTGTATCTAGTATCTAGTGTCATGGTTTGGTTTTGGATTTGTGTTTTGTGTATTTTTGGAAAATTTGGGGTTTTCTTGTGTCTCACATGCGTTCTTGTGTCTCTCTTGTTTCCTAGTTATTCTTTGTGATTCTTGTCTTGTGTCCTCTGTGTTAATCTTAGTTGTTCTTCTTGTATGTTTTCCCTTGTGTTTCCGGTTCACTTTGTTGTTCTCTGAGTTGGTTCAGTTCCCCTTGTGTGTCTCCTCTCCCAAAAACATAACCTCCTTGGTGGAGGTAACAAATCATTTACATGTATGAGCTAACAGGACTACTCCTTTTTACATGGCATCTCAATCAAAACAGTGATGTACAGACAACATCTTGATGCACAAGGCAAAGGGTTAGAAAAGGAGTAACCCATGGGTAAACTTGGGTTTTTTAAAAAACGGTCTATGAACATATTCTGTTTATTTTTAAAAAAGGTTGGTGTTTACATGGCCGTGCGCAACCAGATTATTACTAATATTCCAAATATGAAAGGGTTACTGACAACATGTAAACAGAGTCACTGTGTTTCTTGAGTTTCTTTGTCAATTCATTGTTTGTATCCTGTCGTGTGTCGCTGTGTCTGCTGCCGCCCTTCAAGTTTTGTCTCCTCGTGTTTCAGTGACCCCTTGAGCTTCTTGGTTTTCTTCTAGTGAGTTTTCTAGTGTTTTTTTTTGGGGGGGGGACATTTTATAAGAGTTTTTGATTTGAGTTTTGGAATTTTGAGTTTAGTTTAAATATTTCCTTTTTATTTTTATCTGCAACTGGGTCCCCCTCCTGATTCTTTCTGTGGGTTTCATGACATTTGTTCCTGACAAGTCTCAGTTTCACTGTAAAAAGTTGGGAACAAAGTGGCTTTACTTTGGCATACAAAGTGGTATAAAAACAGTATTCTTGTTGTTTATCTGCAATCAGTGGACCCTTGGAGAGGTGGTATTGTGCTTTCACATCCTTTAAACGTGGAGATAAGATTATAAAGCTTGATGACCAAACTCATCATGTACACATTTTCAAAACAGCTACATATTAATATGTTGTAGAAATCCTGAATCTGTCTTTGAGCTGCTTTAAATGGTCCTTTCTTAGAAAAAAAAGGCAATCTCCATAAAATCTCTACGAAACTTTACTGAAATGGATCTCCATCAAATGAGGATCTCCTAACCAGTTCATGTCATGCTTGAGTTGGGAGGGACCTCAAACACTAGGGCCTGACCATAGCTCTGCCCCGACAGGCCTCCAGAGAGTTGGCCAATCAGAGGGAAGGGGGTTTAACTGCTTGGGGTATCTAAAAGAGACAGCAGCTAAAACAAATCTGTCAGACCGAGGCTGAAATAAATGTTGCCAAAACACTATATTTAGACCAATGTTTTTTTTTGTTTTTTTTTAGCTGTAAGTCATGTAAAACTACTACAAGGAAACCAGAGGGACAGAATAAACCTTAGGGGGACAAAAAAAAGCAAAAACCACTACCCCCTCTTTAAGTTTACAGAAATTTCATAATAATGCAGATTTGTAAAAGGGATTTAAAAAGCATTGTCATGCATGTCCACCAGAGAAGAAGAAAATATTTTCAACGCTTGTTTGTAGATTTGAGGTCAGATTGATAACTTCTGGCACATTCCAGGAAGCTCAGGAATCTAAACACTATTTGGCCAATATGACACAGCACTGAGGTGAATTTTTGATTGAAATCTTGTCGATGACAGTATTTGCATGCAGACACCAGTTTGTAGTGATCAACTCCGATAATCACTAGTGGGAGAGGGGATGCTTTAATGTTTAATTTTGCTGATTTTTATTCTGACTTTTGTAAAAACACCAAAGCATGGGCATGTACAAAAAGCTTGAAATTATAACCTCAGTGAGGGGTCTGTCCACACTCTCAGGACTTCATTCATAGATACAGATAGTGGGGCTGAGTGGACAGAGTGTGGTGTGTGAGCTCAGAACAGGCACTCAGTGATGACGATGATAAAGATCGCCTGGGAGAACAAAGGAACCAGCCACGGTCTGGCCTGCCACGAGAATGTCAAAACATCAAGTAAAAGAACTGGCAAGACACAGACAACCGTCCTGGCCACCCACAGACACACAGACACTCACACACATAGACACTCACACACACACTTTCCTTTGTCTCTGTATTTTTTCTATCTGCATTGCTTGCATATAGCTCAGCTCTGTCTCTAATTCCTTGCCTCTCACATCTATTCCAGTGCTGTCTGGCTGCGCATGGCTCCCTTTGCTTTTGAAAGCTCAGCAAACAATGAGGTGGACAAATGGCAGATTAATGTTTGTGTAAATTAACAATGTTGCCATTAAAGTAACCATTGTCCTCTAATTTAATGAGACAGTGGAGCGATGGCTGAACAAGACATGACAAGACGGAGAGCTCTGAGACAGACAAGGGAGGACAAATGAGGGAAAGTGAGTGAGAGAGGATCAATTAGGGCAGTATTTTTGGCATGCTGGGAGAAGCCGGGGCAGTAGGGGGATGCCTTTTCCATGACATCAGCGTTTGGACACACATCAGTCGAACTGGTCCACAAATCAATCAAAGCCAAATAGAATCGTTTCTCACTGCCCTGAAGAATTTATGGCAGCTCACAGTATCTCATGACTTGAAATCCTCAGATCTAAGTGGCATTAGACTGGTGCAACAGCCTTAAATAAAATTGGTTTGGCTTCCATTGTAAATTAGAAAAATTAGCTCAGCTCAGAATGATCTCACTTGCAGATCAGAAAGACCCGCAGTCCAAATGAAAGTACTGATGAAAACAACCCATTAAAAGTCACCCTGACTCTAAATGTATGCTTTTGATATTTCTGAAGTCTGTAATAGACCTGGACATCATGCATACATTACTTTATAAAGCACATCATGTAGACCCTGGATCCAGCACTATCAGTGTCTGCAATGAAACAATCTGAACCAAGTGACCGCATCCACTAAACTGACAAGATTAGCTTGTTGTGAGTATTTATTCTTGTTTACAATAACTTGTAAAATTAACAACAACAAAAAAAAAACAAATATAAATACTGCTGGGGGAAGTTATGGTGGCTTTTTATAGTATTCAGCTGTCTGTTTTATTCAAGAATGCTAGTCAAAGTCAAGAGGAAACCTCAGGTGTTAAAAAATGAAAACTGAACAACTTTATTTCATAAAGTGTCCACTAGAGGTTTGCAACAAAAGCAGAAAAAGGCTCATTAACACCTATGTTAAGATGCACATTTTTACAGCAGAAATGAAAAAGTTTACAATGTGGTCCGAAAAAACAAAACAAACAAAAAAAAAAACAAATCAAATGGGCAAAAAATGGTTTTTAGTTTGGATATTCAGCTACACTGTGCCTCAGGGACATTAAGGGTGAAATCCAGTCTCCATTAATAAACACTGGCTATGTTTACATTAAGTCAATTTTTGGGTTGAAGGTCCCATATTATGTGACAAAAAAAGTGATATTTAATGACAAAACATGTACTTAGTAGTGCTTGTGAATGTAAAATCCTGACCTAAAACAAGTTGTTTGGATTTTGTGGATTTGCCGACGTCAGCAATTTCCTTTTTTGACCAATCGGGAGCAAGTCTGACCTGATTGGTCCACCAGAGCAGATGTAAGAGCTTTTCCTCAGTGTCCCCACTGTCTCTGAGTTAGCTTCAGGATGCTAACTTTAGCTGTGGTTAGCCAGTTGTTTTAGCCTGTAATGTTACAGTAAACCAGCTTTGCTGTTTACTAAACATTGTGCACTCAGAGCTGGTGGCGCCGCTCTCAGTGACGCGGAAGAGCGGTGGCTCATTTACATATGAAGGTCACGCCCACTAAATCAGAGCGTTCTGAACAGAGGGGCTATGAGAGCCTGGAAACAATGCTGTTGGGCTTAATGTATTGGCAAAAGCAATCAATGATCCATATTAAACTGCAGACAAGGAGCATAGTATGGGACCTTTAAAGTAAGTATTCCAGTTTTTGAAACATTCAGAATAACCCTTTGAATGTCTGAGCAAACGGGGTTATTCCTGTTTACATGATATCCCAATCAAAACAGCAATGCATGTACAACATCTCACCGAAAGGAGAACATCATGATGCAATATGTATCATTCCGCTTTGTTTCCTGTCTCCATAGCAGCAGCAACAACAACAACAGCAGCACGGCAGGATTCCTGTACTCAAAAGACCAAGATTCCTTGCAAACAGAAGATGTGCAGAACATTGATTTTCCTTTGGGCGGGGATATCCTGATTGGTGTATGCATGACCAAATATTGGGTTAGAAAAGGAGCAACTCAGGTTTTTTTTTCATGTTTTTTAAAAACGGAATATGAGCGTACTCTGGTTTTAAAAAAGGGTTATTGGTGTTTACATGGCCCTTGTGCAGCCAGGTTATTGCTAGTATTCAGAAAATGAAATGCACTCATTGACACCTGCTGTATTGATGCACACATTCAATGTTAACAATACAGTCAGTGTAAGGTGAATGATACAAAAAGTTTGAGAATTCATCTTTTAAAAAATAGATTAATGTTAAATAAAGAATTTGAGATTATTTTTGCTTCTAACATTTAGAAAGCAGCTTTCTGCATTGCTAACGCTTTATTATGCTAGGCAAGGCAAGGCAAGGCAAGGCAAGGCAAGTTTATTTGTAGAGCACAATTCATACACAAGGCAATTCAAAGTGCTTTACAGCTAACATAAAATAAAATCACAATAGGCAAAATAAAATCATTGCATAAAATCACACCATAAAACATTAAAAATGATTAATTGAATTAGAAGAGGAGAGTGCAGATAAAATCCTTTCAGTTGTTGTATGCTATGCTGAACAGAACTGTTTTCAGCCGGGCTTTGAACATTGTCAGAGTTGAGGCCTGTCTCACATCTTCTGGAAGACTGTTCCAGATTTTGGGGGCATAAAACTGGAATGAAGCCTCACCGTGTTTAGTCCTGACTCTGGGCACCAGCAGGAGACCCCTCCCTGAGGTTCTCAGAGACCGAGTTGGTTCATATGGTTCTAGCATGTCCAAGATGTACTTTGGTGCTAGACCATGAAGGGACTTGTAAACAAGCAGAGCTGTTTTAAAGTCTATTCTCTGAGCCACAGGAAGCCAGTGCAGAGACCTGAGCACTGGACTTATATGGTCGTATTTCCTGGTTCTGGTCAGGACCCGAGCAGCAGCGTTCTGGATGTACTGCAGCTGTCTTACAGCTTGTTTTGAGAGTCCAGTGAGCAGGCCGTTACAGTAATCTAACCTGCTGGAGACAAATGCGTGGATCAGTCTCTCTAAGTCAGGTTTAGACACTATTCCTTTAATCCTCGCAATGTTTTTGAGATGGTAAAAAGCCGCTGATGTTATTGATTTGATGTGGCTGTTAAAGTTCAGGTCTGAGTCCAATATCACCCCTAGATTTCTAACCTGGTTACTCACATTTAGAGAGAGAGTCTGAAGGTGACTGATAACCCTTTCTCTTTGTTTCTGTGGGCCACAGACAATGGTTTCAGTTTTGTCTGAGTTCAGCTGGAGGAAATTGTTCTGCATCCACATACTGATCTGTTCACCGCCATCTTGGCTATGGCTGCCTTTTGAAGCAGCTCTCTCTTCTTTGTCCATTTCTTGTAATTTTTTGTCTCTTTTTTGTAACATTTGTATTTGGAGTGGGTCATTAATTTGTATGGTTCATTTGTTGGTCATGGACACCAAACTTTTTGTGGCTTGAGCAATATTTTACTACTTTTTCTCCTGTGTTTGTCTGGAGATCCTAGCTGCATTGTTTACATGTGAACTCAGCTGTTTGCAGCCTGTAGCATGTCAATGTTATCTGGTGTAGGGCCTGATGTCTTCCCACAGGGTGAGGAGAAGGAAGTGAGGACGATGTGCTGATTCTCAGGTGTGAGCTAAGAAGTGATGACATGGACCTGTCCTTCCATCCTTCGTTATTGGGAATGTAAGATCTATCTCCAATAAGATGGACAAGCTAGCTGTGCTAACCCAGCAACAGAGGGAATACCAGAGGGCAGAGTAGCATCATGCAAATCACAGACATGGCTAACGGAGCTAACATCAGACACCAGCGCCACATTGGAAGAGTTTCACCTGCTGTGAGCAGACAGGATCCAGGAGACAGAGATGGAGTGTGACTGAAGAAGCTATTTAGCTATCTATTTTCTTATGGAGCTTTTTGCACTTTCTATACACTTTCTTGCTTTTGTTTTCTTGATTGCTGCTGTGACTTCAATTCCGTTGTACTTGTTACAATGACAATAAAGTTCTATTCTCTATTATCATACATTTGTCACTCAGTATGACAAGCTATCATACTGAATGCAATCTCACTGACTGTTTAAAATTCAGTTTTTGAACTAAGGTGCAAAGCCTTTCACAGGAACAACACCAGTTTAGTTTGCAGGAGAGCACTGGGGCCCCAGCATGCTTGGTCATGATGAAGTGTAAAGCCAATACCAGTCGAGGTCTTATCAGGCCTTTGATTAAGAGAAGCGGGGGTTTTCTGCAAGCAGATGGACCCTCGGACGTAATTCCGACGTAAGTTCCACTCTTATCAGAGAAACAACACTGTGGAGAATGCCTAAACAAAGATAACACTGCAACAAAGTTGAAAAATAGGCTGTCATTGCAGGTTTTTGTTATAAGAGGTATGACTTTAACAGACTAAACTGATAGAAATTTCTCACTACCGGCCATCAACAGTCTCGAGAAGCTTAATAATAATTACAGTTACTGTGTTTTGCAGCCTGCTTCTTGCCATGCCAGTTTACCCTCTCCTTTCTCTATTGCCTTTCCCCCTTTGTGTCAGTCCTCAGTCTAACCACGTCAGAGAGCAGGAAATCTTACCCAACACTGCCCTTTCCTGGATTCTACCTGCTAGGGAAATCTGACAGGCTCATTAGCTACTGCATAGTCTGTTTATGTAAGATGAATTTGAAAAAGTCTCATGGAACCAGTTTTACCGTCATAGCAGTGTAGTTGGGAGACATTAAGTTAAATAGCCTGTTGGTATTGCTCTACTAAACCATCCATCATGTTCCCTTTGGCTTATACACGCACACACACCCACACAAACTGCAATAAAAAGGCCTTGTTATGCATCACCTGTATCCCTGCTTTTCTAGTATTTGGCGCAACTAAATAAACTTTGCTTGAGGTCAGTTGTGGGATTAAATGTGGCAAAGCTACTCTGTATGTGTAACTACATGTAGCATGCATGTTGCTGCCTCCACAGGGGCAGGGTTGAGTCTCCCAAAACAAACCAAGGCCACTAAATAGCAAGGGCATTAAACACACACACGCACGCACACACACACGCAACACCTAACAAAGCCTGAAAGGAGAGCCAAAAGCGAAGAGGACAGTGTGTTTCATATGTCCAGCGATAGCCACAACAACATCTGTGTCCTGTCTAGCTCATCCATTATTGCTACACTTTGTGGTGTGGAGGGTGGCAAATAGTGCTCAAAGGAAATGCACACAGAACAACCTGATGGGAAAAAAATAATTTCTACAAGTCAGGGAATCAATTTAGTTGAGGAAATTAAATTGAACATTAAGTTGAAGCACTAACTTTCTAGTTAAATAATAGATGTATAGAATGTTTGGAAAAAGCAAATATCTTTACCGCCGTGCAAATAAATAAATAAATAAATAGATAAATAAATAAATAAAAAAGGTGAAAAATAAACGTCCTCAACCAAACCCTTGAGTCTAATTTAAAAAAAAAAAAAAAAAAAAATCCCTCATTACTTGGCTGACAGCCATCCTTGTGTTTTTCCCTGATAAATTGACTCTTCTCTTCTCAGCCTAGTCTTTTCAAAAAGTGGGAACCATCACCGTTTTCTACTGCTTCACTGACTGACCCCCCAAGCTTAACATGACCCTGATGAAATTTGTCAACTGAGACTGCCAAAACATACAATTTCAAGGAAAACGTCAACCACCCCTGGCACCTTGCCATGATAGCACTTATGCTAACTTCTACGGAAGAGATGGATCAGGCATCCTTTGATTCTTACAATCCCTCTGCAGAGGTTGTTTACTTCTAGAGAGGTTCAAAAGTTCCGCAAAGTGAACAGTTCTCCTTGTTCTGACAAGAGCACTTTTTTAGGTCCCTGTTCTGCTGCGTGAATTTCCTCACAGTTTGGTGAACGCTCTATGAAGCCACACAAAAGTCTGTGGGAATTTCACCAAACCCTTTAGACACATGCAGATTTGTTTAGGTTTGAGACCTAACTTTTACAAAGAGTCAACTGGGTTATGTCATCTTTGGTTAGGCAGCCTCACCAAACTTATCTTGCAGCCTGCCACGGGTCAAACCAATGAGAGTCTCAACTTTCAGATTCAAGTTTCTAGAATTTGATTTTTTGGGTACAGAAGATTCATGGCTAGACCAGAAGCAAACAACAAAACCAAACATGGTTAAGAAGAGGCAAGGTATTTTTGCCGGTTAACCCAAGGTTCCTCCTGTCACATGGACACACTTCATGACTGTAGAGCTTAACCCAGTGGACAAATGTTAACATGTGTTGCGCTGCCAGCCCCCTAATACAAGCTTTTTGGGATACATCCTGATAAGTTGTAATATTAACTCATTAGAAGTCACAGATATCAGAGTCCTCTTCCTCTTCTCTTGAATGCTTCACCAAAGCAGCATTTATCACCAAAACCTAATAGGGTTTTTTTCAAAGCGCTGCATCTCAACATGGATTATCTCATCAGTATGTGCTCCTTGGTAGAGGCCAAGGGCCTACCTTTTTCCATACCACATAAGTGTCTGGATGATTCCCAGAATTCATGCGTGAAAACTGCACAGGGAAGCTCCCTTGCAACCTCAAACTTATGGCAACATGTGTCTTCTTCAAGGTAAGCATCCTCTATTTAAAAGTTATGTCCACATCAACATACTGCAGCTAGGAAGACTCCATCAGGAAGTCAACACCACAGCTCAGAGGGTCATTGGGCCAAAAACAAACAAAAAAACTGTGCAGACAAAGTTTCATTATAGAGATGTATTTTTCTTGTGAGGTCCATTCTGTTTATGTCTTTTCACACAAATTGAGATCTGGAAATAATCAGGGACTTGCCATACATCAAAGACACATGTAGGAACTTTGCAACTGTTTCCATACAAACTGCAACACAATACAAATTGTGACTCATGTTTATTCCTACTTTGTAATAATAAACAGGAGCAATAAATCAGATTTTAACCGGCTTAGTAAACTTGGTGAAGGACATGGGCAGACTTACTTGAAGAGACTGTCGGGTTCCAGGCACTTGAAGACCACTGAGTAAAGCACTGAGTGAGGGTGATCCCCACTTCGCTTTCCAGCAACAACGCAGGGTGAACCCAATCCAGTGAACAGATCATCCATCAAGCTCAGGACTTCACCTGGTAGAGAAGAAGAATTGAAAAAGTTAAAACAAAAGAAAAAGAAACAATGAACTCTGATGCTTCTGCACTGTTGTTCATGCTGTGCTACCATTTATCATACTTTTTGCCAGAGATGAAGAAGAAAGAGAAACCGTCTTTCAACATTTGCCTTCATCTGTTTGTCTCTGTCAAAAAGAAAAAAAAGGTTATGCTTTGTTCTAACACATGTTTCAACACAGGAAAAAACAACAGTGCACAGCTTTGTCATGAATTAATTACTGCTTGTAGAAAAGCAGCTATTCTTTATCATCAGTTGTGCCATTTGACTGGACATGTGTGAGACTTTCACCTTTGCCTGGCCCAGTGGGAGCCATTTCCAAGCCCCCAAGCCTGAGGCTGAATTAAATATGACTCTTTACGGGCGGCGGCACATACACACTACATTATAGAACTCCAAGAAAACAGGATTTCTTTCCTTTATGGGCATATGGCGGTGTTACAGGGATATCTCACTGAGCACCCTCGCGTCTCACAAAACACAACTTCACAAGACGTGAAATATCTTTCATGTCAGCTTACAGGAAAAGGCCAGCGACACACACTTGTTCATTTAGACACACACATACACACATACACTAGTTTCCACTGCTGTTGGGGGTGATGGGAAAAAAAGAGGGAGCTGTCAAAATACCTTAAAAGCTCTCAAACGGTTGGATTTCCAACTATTTCTACACGAGGTAAAGGGCAGCTTAGTTTTAGCTTATGATACATGGGCCAACTTATAAACAGAGGGAATAAGTCTGGCTGGTAGGGCACAAGGGGATGGTAAGAAAAGGTTGCAGAGGAGAGGAAAAAGAACTGCACGAATGAATGATTTGACCTTTTCACAGAAAGAGCTCTGTGTATAGGAGGTTTTCCCCAAACACATTCCTGCACCATTGCAGGGTTGCTCTTTCGAAGGTTTTCTTTCTAAAACATGAATGTCAATTTGGATGTATTTAATCTGATGTTAAAGCTTGATTTAGGCTGCCAATATCAATATTAGTAGATGTCTCAGTTTGAAGTCATTATGTTTTGGTCAGAATGTTGGACCATTACCAGTGGATGAAGACGAAAGAGTATGTGTGCGGTAGGCAATTTAATGTGGAATTCCTATTTGTTACATTTCACTATAAACAACTTACTGTGCGACATCATTAACTTCCATTCTACATTTTCTTTTGCTTCCAGACCACCAGCACACAGTGGCTTCATGTTTTCATTACATATAAACATATGGATTATCTTTTTTTTTTTCATTTATAATAAGGGAATCCAGATTCATAAATCAGTCTTTTTCTTACCACCATGCTGTTTAAGGGCCTGTGTCCACTAGCAGTGATTTTGGGCTGGCAGCATTCTCAACTTCAATTTCAAAGCACTACTTATGTGCATGTGCGTCGTGTTAACAGGCTATGACATATGTCTGACAACTGCTACACTTAACTGTGGGTGTGAAGTCTGTTTACAGTTTGCTGTATACTTTAAATTCTCTTAATGTGATTGAATTTTGCAACAGAAATGCAAAAACAGGTTTGGTAGTGGCTCTACACCTGGTAAAAGAAAAAAAAAAATTCCTCAGTTAGTACCTCCATTTGGACCCTAATGACTCGAGAAAGTGCACACTCTGATGAAATAAAATTGCAGCAGCTAGCAAAATATATGCCTTTAGTGGAAACAGGCCCCTGTTCCCCAAAAGGTGACAAAACTTTAACCCAATCCAGACGTTTGCTGAATGTTCTGTGCTATATGTTGGTAAGTTTGATAAAAAAAATTTTACTTTCTAACTCCAGGCAAAATAGGCGTTGAGATTTGTTAATTGTCTTGCAGTTAGTGTATAAGAAGGTTTAGTGACTGAGTGAGCAATAAATTATCCCTGGCAGACTGCTTAATCTTTTGCAGGAATACCTGATGGAACGATCCACTTAAGATTGACCGTTGACGTTATTTGGCCTGCGTTCATTATGCCTTTTAAGTCTATTCCCCCCATCTTTTATTGCAAGCTACAACAAGAGGAATGCCAACTAAATGCCAGGTTTCTGCTACTTCACAAAGGCTAAAAGTAGAAAGAGACAGCTCCAAATACAGCAGGGAGTAAAAGGAGGGTCAAGAGTGAAAGAGACAAACAATGGAAGAGGCAGGGAAAGGAGGACGGCGAAAGCTCTGATGTTTTATGAATTTGGATGTGGTCACGGAGAGGAATGATGATGTCAGTGGATGTTTTGATAATCAGAATAAATCAAGGAGCTGATGCGTGACTACAGAACAGCTCAGGGGGAACCACTTGTGAGCTGATGTATGGAATAATAACATAATCCTGACTTCAGAAATCACAAAACACAGAAATCAAATGGTACACATACTTACTCATGCTTGGGTAGCATATGTGCTCAACAATAGGTTCCCTTTCATACTCCCTTTATATTTATCATTGCTGGGTCACATGTTTGGTATTTATTATAAAGCTTTGTTGAAAAGGAATTTGTTGGCATATGGCAGTGCAGGTTGATGTAATTGTTGTTTCGGACAATATGTAACACTAAAAGTACAACAGTTCTCAAATGTTCTCACGTAATTTAGCTATTGATAATCTAGAGATGTATGTAAAAAACAGGATCTGTTACCGCACAGAAGTGAATCAATGAGAAAAGATATGACACAACATGACACCGTGTAATGCAATAAGATGCTGTTTCAGTGATGTTATTCAACGGGTTATGATACAGTATATTTCAATACGATATGATATGATACTGTACAATGTGATGTGAAAAAAAAAAAGAAACAGAATCTATTTCCACAGAACCAGATTTTGGTACTAAAGTGAAACAATATGATAGGCAGAAATGTGATTCTTAGGGATGCAATTTGCATCGGAGCATGCAATGTGATAACATGTTATGTGATACAATACAAATCAACACCATGCAATTTGCTAAGATAGGATGAGATACAATTTGAAGGATACCATAAGATACAGTTTGATTGGATATGAGTCAATGTGATACACAGCAATGTGATATGATTGGTAGTTTCGCACAGTCACCTCTCTACTCCTCATACAAAATAATGAAGCTGATCTTTGGAGGGGGGCAAATTGGAATTGCTGACTCCATTGGGTTTCGTATAGGGTGCAAGACCCCTCAGTCAGGTGAGCTGTGCCTCTGATTGGGAAAACTTGTGACCTTAATATCTTTTTAACCACTGTGTTAGAAGAAATTTCACCCCCTGTTCAGTGTGTGCTGATTGAAAAATGAGCAATTCAGGGCTGAGTCATTTTCTGAGCCAGGCTGTAGAAGTTTTAATACCGTAAAAGTCAGTCAGGTTTTTTTGGCTTGTGTGTATGTGGTTCCCGGTCTTCCTGCAGCCAGCCTCAAGTGGACAGTCAATGAACTGCGGCTTTTAGCACTACTGTATCGGCTGCATTTTTTTAAAACCCTTTGGAAAGAATGCAAAAATACTTGAAAGGACAGGAGACGATTCAATACATTGCCATACTAGGTGATACTATACAATGCAATTAATGCAACATGATACAACACAATCGATACAACAAGAAATGATTAGACACAAAAAGACAAAGTATAATGATATGACACATTACCATTCGTGACACTAAATGATACAGTACTATAGAATACAACACGATACGGTATCGTAGGATATGATATAGGGCTGCACGATATTGGAAAAAAACGACATTGCAATTTTTGGGGGGTTTGCAATATATATTGCATTATTAAAGATAGAAAAATTTTCACCAGATGACTTGAATATCTCTGTTTGGGAAGAATCTGGTTGACTTACAATGACACCATTGTATTCCTGTAATACCGCTTAATCCAGGCCAGGGGGGTTTATCTGTGAATGATGAAGATTGCTGTATATGGAAGGGATCCAGGAGGCCATGTCTCTGTACAAAATAGAATAGGTTTCAATTTCAGTTGCTTTTTTCCATTTCTCCAATAAATGGGGGAAGTGCGATAGTCACATCACATGCGCAATGTTCATATTGCGATGGCGATGTTCAAACGATATATTGTGCAGGCCTAATATGATATGATACAGTACGTTACTTTTTAATGTGAATCGAAATGACAGGATACAGGATAAGATCATACAAAAGGCCGCAAAAAATTTGAGATAAATGGAAACCTATTATTATTGTTATTATCAATGCAATACAATAAATTAGACACAACATGAAACAGTACAATGCCACATAATACAAAACACTGTGTTCTGATTTCAGCTTGTCAAGCATAAATATTGCCCACTTTGTACAGAGAGAAAAAAGGGCAGAACTTAACATGACATAATGATATAGTCCTTGAATGCATCAGCAGCTATCTATGGTACATTTTGGCTTTTTTAATCTTAGTTTAAGCTCCTGAAGTTGCTTGGAGCACTTTTAACAATAGTACAGCACAAAAGTCTGACTGTTGACCACTGGGTACAATGATTTTTACCCCTCATGCTGACCAGAGAAAGGCTCCTTTCTTTCTTACATTGGACATTTTGTTGGAACATTTTAAGACCAGAACCAGGGATTTTTCACAACTTTATTGGCCAAACAGAAGGCAAAGCAAACATCAGAAAGTTTCATTTTTCCCAAGTGAACAGGTGGAGCAGCATGTTTTCATGGTGAACAGCTTACTCTGGTTGTATAGCTGCAAAGTTTTGTGTACTAGTATTTCAAATGCTCAGGGAGCAATTAAAGGTAACACCAAGTTAAACTATCTACTATATACTGTACTATTTTCTTTAGGATGTGAATGCATGTTCATCTGCCTTAGTGTGTTTTCCTGTTTTGCGTAAGAATGTATGTTGAATGAACAAGTGCAGAAATAAGCTGAGCCTTTTTTCAATGGAAACATGCAGTGGCAACAAAAAGCAAAAGAGTGGTGCATCAAAGATTTGAAGAAAGCCTCATTTACCTGACATTTTATCAAAGGAGAGAATAAAAGCTTCAATATTTGCATCTTTTTTGCAATAAAATGAGGTAAATCAGCCTAGTTTAAAACCTTGCTATAAATACAGCTATCACACATTGTTATGCAATCTATTTAAATTGGAAATTAGAGTGTCACTCATTTCAACACTTCTCTGACAACCAAAATTTCACTTTAAATAAACTTTTCCTGACAACTAACATGTGTACTGACACTATTTAAGACAAGTTATGTCTCCCATAGGCATATGTGAGTGGAAGCATTGGCTTTGCAAAGTTTAGTGACATAATTGGAGATTTCATGTAAAGTGTGAACTGGCCACTTATGTCCCGAACAAGCACAAGGAAGTGCTTCAGTAAGTCAGATCCATCTGGAAGACTGAACAAATGTCTTTGGTCGGGTCTTCGGTGGCACTTTGAATGGCTTACTGTGTAATTATCAATTTAAGGACTCAGCAGGAAAACGCAGTGTGTGTTTCAGTTCATGTAACAATCCTATACTCTTACCTAGCAAACTGTACCCACACATTCCATGGGTCAAACACTTTTAAACAGAGCCATCTGAAAGCTATAAACTGTCCTGCAATTATATAAATATAAGAGCAGTATGCAGGCTATGTGGGGGTACACGATGTTCCATTATGTGCACATGGTGTAGAGCTGGTGTTAGCTTTTCCTGTGAGTCAACGCCACTTTTGAAGAAACAAAAGTGGAGACGAATTAAAATCATTGACAAGGAAAAAAAACTGAACATAATAGAAAAGAAAAATGTTACACAGCAGCAAAATGTATGAACAATTTTAAATTGAAGATCCCGCATGGATTTTTTAGCTAGGTCTAAGTCAAACTGAATGTAATGCTAATGTCTAATTTTAACCTACAGAAGTAACAAAGCACATCACACACTGTGTTCGTTTGTTTTTTTCTCTGAATTAATTATAGATTCCTTAAACTGCTGCAAGGGGGTAGGTGTCAACTTTCACTCTTGAAGGCTTACACATTAGCCTTAAAATACAAAGCAGCTTGTTGTCTTTTGTCAAAATAAAACAAACACATCTTGCAAAATAAGCACAACAAAATTAGCAAAGATAGTGAAGGTATCACTTTGTTTACAGAGGTGCCAAAGTCAACATAACCTACTACAGTGTACAGCCAGTCTAACCAAGAAATATGAACCACCATGCTTCACAGTGTGATGTAACAAGAGGATGCTCAATTTTTTTAAATTATCAAAATTGTTTAAATTGGACGTAAAAAAAAGGCAGAAAATCGAACTCAATTAGACCTGATGCAATGTTCAGTGTTAAAGGCCAGATGTCACTTAAGCACGCTTCTCCCTTTTCAGACTGAATGCAACTTGTCGGTCATTTTATTGTCATCCATCTCAAAAAGCCTGTCATAAAAAGAAATGAAAATAAACACAAACGTTTTTTTTTTTCCTGTCACGTGATTTCCAGTCAATCACAGCATTTTGTGAGTCACATGTTTCAAAAATGATGACACCATCTGAAATGACTTACATGCACCTTGCCTTAAAGGTAGAAACATGCTACTTTTGCATAAGGCCTAAATGAGTTGATGAATCGTGAACTTATTTTTTTTCCAGAAATGCAGAAGCTATTTCACAAATATATAACAATTTTCTATGATTTTACTAGTAATACTATTTTTTCTAATGATGACAGGCACAAAACTATTGTCTGTATCCACTAAACACACTTGTTCTGGTTCAAAAGCATTGTTTAATTAGTCTATCATAGTCCAAATATTTTTGTTCTGTTTTATTTTAAGTATTATTTTAAATTTCTTTCTACTCTCAATGACTAACATGACACAGGACTGATGTGTAATGTGGTAACTTAACTCAAAATGAAATCCCAAATTTTACAGAAGCTTCTGAATAGATTTTCAAACTAACATTCATGTTGAGAGTTCATAGAAAAAAAAAAGTGAAAACTAACAACCGACTAACGGATCAGTACTTCTGACAATTAAGCCTCATACTGTTCAGTCCAACACTTCTACATATAACCAATCAAACGTTGTGAAACGCTTTGCATTACTGGCTTTCAATGGTGACTTCAGATTGGTTTGGTGGTGGTGGTTCAGATATATATATATATATATATATATATATATATATATATATATATATATATATATATATATATATATATATATATATATATATATATATATATATATATATATATATATATATATGCCACTCCCTTTCACTGCACTTCATAGTTGTAGTGTTCCTAAATTTTAGCTGTTGTTAAAAAAAAAATAAAAAATAAAAAATTAGCCGTTGCTAACTTCTTGAATTTGTAGCAGTATTGAAAATAAAATCTTGACTCCTTAACAAACAAATCAGAATCAGAAATTTTGCTTGGAGACACAAAGACTGTTTTTCTTTGAGCATTCTAGCTAGCTTAACCTCAAGGCAGCAGCCCTGTTCCCATTTCTCCACTCGTCTATCGGTTCTTGTATTCCAGCTCAGTAAGTACTGATGTAATCATCTAGTTTCTCAATCTTTTATATGGAACAATTCACATTCTTTAGAGATGGATCGGATGACTCTGTGAGCCATTTGGAAGGCTTTACTTTGGATCTGTAACCTATCACATTACCAGACGATTTGAGCCAAAAACTGGTACAGACAAATGACCCAAACTGAATTCCTCTCTGATTGTCCAAAGGAACACTTTCAGGTATAAATCAGCCAAAACTCCTGTGGCTTAACACAAGAACAAATCAATTCTGGGAAAGGTCCGAATGAAAATAAATGTGTTAATCTTTTAAAATTTGGCTTTAACTTCAAACATATGGCAACAATCTAACTCTATATCGCTCCTAATCAAGCCACTGCAAGATTCAGAGTGGAGACAGAGGAAATTCCAGCAACACTTGGTGTATAACCAGTTTAACACAGTGCATGAATCAGCAACACATGTTCCTGCAAACCCTGACAAAGGGAACATGCTTCAACACAATGGAGTTGGAAATAAATATTGCTTTCTTGTATCCTTGTGGTAATCATTCATCATTCAAAACCTCGGAACACATGCTTGGATTTGAGTCTGTTTTACTCCCTGTATTAACACTTTCCCTATCCGTAGAATTAAAAATGAAGTCAGAAGCGGGAAATACCTGCTTTTAACGAGACTGAGAGTAGAGGTGAGGAAGAGGGGTGAAGGAAATGACACAAGGTGATGGATCCAATGTGGAGTGTTCACACATGCGAAATGGTGTTGTGACTCAACTCCTAAACTTGACTTCACTTTTTACAAGCCATTAGCACACATGTACAGCTATGTTTGTGGAAGCTTGTTCATTTGTTACCGAGTACCTTCAACCATCGACTTCCTCCAAGGTGGTAGCTTTTAAGTGCTCACATACCAAGCAAGAATTAGTTAATAATACTCAAAATCAAACCCATTAAGAAAGAGGATGAGATATTCAAACCCACCCAGGAGCAGCGTTTATGGTTCTACCCTTCTGAGGGGTTCCTCAGGGGTAGGCCTGCGGTCCGTCAACATTTCTGTCAATACCTAAGCCAAAACAGCTCACAGCTGGCAAAAATTAAGGCCCCTGGAATTCTATTACGGTAAAAGCCATTTTGCGTGTTCTCCAGCTTACATGGCGATTAAAACCTCATGGTAAATGCCAGGTGACCTTTTTTAGTCAGCAGAGAGGGGAACAAATAATAGCAAATCATGGGAACATGATGATCCAAGCTGATGGACAGTACAGAGAGAGGTAGACAGAGAGGATTCAAACACACAGCCCTTGTAACTATGATGTAGCTGCAAACAAGTCAAGTACAGTTTATTTGTGCAGAGTAGTATGATATACAATGTTTCAAAGGGCTTTTCTGCACCACAATAGGAACAGTTTCTGACCCAGAATCACCCAAATTCTCCACAAAGACGAGGAAACCCCCTCTGAAAAAGATTGTTGTAGGACAAAACACAAAAACAGGTGGGTGGGGTGATTTAGGGACAGGGAAATTCAAAGAAAGAATCACTTTTTTCAGGGTAGCAGGATGTGAAGAGTAGTTAAACAGAGAGTTGCACAGATTGAAAAACTGAAACACAACAGTTGGATTAAAATTCAACTTATCTATATGATGTACACACAATATACATCAGATAGAATCTATTTACATTAAATGACGAGCACAAGTTCACAGTATTTGTCCCACTTTGGCTGGATGGAGACAGGTGTGTGCACATGGTGACATTTCATCTGACACTGCAATCCCAGACATTCATTTAAATTACACTGCTGAAATCAGACAGAGTATAATTATCTCAGCGATTAGGTGAGAGCGTGTGTGTGTGTGTGTGTGTGTGTGTGTGTGTGTGTGTGTGTGTGTGTGTGTGTGTGTGTGAGGGAGTGGAGGAGGGGGGTCGTTAGGTTGGGGCAGTACGTGCAAAGTCTCAAGGTCGGTGGGTTCACACATTAGGCCTTTATTTCCCCTCTAAGGTAAATTGGAGGGAAAGTGACAGGAGGAAAAAACTCAAGTGAGGGATTACTGGGTCACACTTCAGCTGCAAAGTCAGTGCATTTTTGTTTCTGTAAAAACTTGATTTCCAGTGAATTTACCCCTTTATGTAATTAGTTATAGTCAAGAAAATATAAGAAAATCTGCAGACAAAACTATTATTAAGAACAGGAAAAATTAATAACAGAAGTAATTTCTTTCTTCAGAAATATCTCTGATTTTCATATTTAATGCATATTTTAAAGGTTGGATTCAAACCCAAGCCGACCACTTTAAAAGCTAGTCACAAACAGTGTGCGACCAAACCATTTGGCCATTCTGCAACCCCTTGTTTTTTTCCTATGTCCTTAAATTTCGTCATTTCTTTTGTGTGAATTCTGATATTTATCATGTTTCAGTGGTTTGGGTTTAATTTTCAAATGTTACTTAGCACCCACCCACACTTTTGGTAAGTAAGTTGTAGTTTTTAACTTATGGACAAGTCACAGGCTAACGTTAGCCACGTTTACATGAGGAGTTTTTCGTCTTTCCGAATGGAATCTTTCTGAATGACTTTTCCGAAAACAATAGTATTTCCTCCAGTGCTGATGGCTCGCCGGCATTTTTAGAATTGAGGAACGTCTCTAGTTGCGTCTCACGTCATATCTGAGCATGCGCTGAAAGAACGTACCCTGACAACTTTCCATTTGAGTGGATACATGATACCTCAATCGGTTTGGGGAAAAGAATATTCCACCCCTGTCAAACCTATTAAATGTCCATTCAGATTGGCACTTTTCTTTCGGAATGAGGTGTATACAAAGGTTAAATTCTTTCCGCTTGAGCAAATAAACCGAATACAAGCGGAATATTTGGGTCCATGTATACGTGGCTAATGGAAATGATTTTAGTGATGGGAATTCTGGCTCTTTCTGGAGGGCCTGTTATTTTGACTTAGCTCAAAAGAAAGAGCTAGCTCTCCCAGCTCCTAGATGGCTCCTCTGTTTTTTCTTTTTAAAGCTTAATCAAGTTTATTACCAAAAATAATGTAAAATTATGAAAAAAATGAATTACTTAATTAAAAAATTACATTATCTTAATTAATATGGCTTAATTTATATACTCAACATGGTCAACACAGATCAGAGGGCTGCTTTACAGAAATAAAGTATAAAACAAAACAAAAATAACAAAAAGGTCCTGCCATAGATGCATATATAATTTAGAAACTGTTGATTTTTTACAGGGAATCAATAAAGACAAGGTATGTATGTGACATTGATTTGTTTCTGGCTGCTGTAACATGTTGTCTCTGTAACGCAATTTCTTTCTGTTTTCTTTGGTCTCCCTTTGTCTCGTTTGTGTGTCTGTAGCCCCTCCCCTCCCACTATGTGTGGACACACTGATGCCACCACACATCACAACCAATCTTGTGTGGTTTGAATGAAAAACAAACAAAAAACAAAACAAAACAAAAAATTGCTCCTAATCATGAGCCGACTCCCAATCGTAAACTTCGAAGAACTAATTCAAAGAATCAGAAAGGTTTGTGATGGACACATCACTACTGGAAAGTCAATTTTTAAAAAATTGCTCTGCTGATAATGTTGTTTTCCACATCACTTAGAAACAGGCTTCAATTTTAACAGCTCTTTGTTTTTTTTTTAACTTGCTTAAAATTTATCTTGAACACATTTCAGGATTAATGTCAGCAATTGCGCATGAAAGACTTTGTGTGAATACATTTGCTCCTTGTATCTTTAATGTTTGTGATTGGAGCTATGCATATAATAAAAAAAAGAAGTGGTTAGTTTAAAAAAAGTATTTTTCTGTTCGACTTTGTAAACCTAAGTGCTTCAAATCTAAAAATTTTTTGTGTCCATATGCTTTGTTTTGTGTGTGTACCAGAGTAAAATGTCAAACACATTTTTCACATACTGATGTACAGTCATGTCATGACTAAAGACAGGTGATGTGTGTTCCATTATTTGCAGTTGAAGTAATTATATCTTTTTTGGAACAAAAAATGTCCCAAACTAATGATCAAATGCCTCACAGATGTATCATCACATACACAGTCCGAGCAGCTCTCTATTTTTTGCCTCGCGTGTGAAGTGTTTTTTTCTTGTCACTCATTGTCCTTCCCACATTACATCTCTCTTGTCCTTAAACAACCCTTCCCTCTGCCTTCTGTTTGACTGAATCCCTCTGTCTATGTCGACCCACTATCACCTCAGCCAACTGCTCAGTGAATTCTTTTTTAAACAAACAAAACACAAGCTTTACATTAACAAACAAATCCCGAGCTTTATATTTCCTGTGGGCTGCCAAAGCGGCTCGGGGCCTCCTCTGTTAAACTGTCAGCACTCAACCTTCAACTCCCGACGCTAAGCGTACACAACTTCACCTTCCTGCCAGTCTCCCTCCCTCCCTCCCTCTCCCTCTAACACACACACACATTGCAGACATTACACAGGTATACACAAGCTGTCAAATGGAACCTAATGCCACCTTATGGCAGGAAATTCATGGTAAGGAAAAAAAGAAGAAAGATTTAACAGCGTTACGTGCGGAAAGGATTTCATACAAACTGTGGGGATATACTGTGGTACACTTGGCATATGGTATCCAGGGCAGATATAGCAGTAGGAACAAAGCACTGTGGGAAATAAATTTCTCTTCCCAGGTTGAGTTGCACGTTATAGTCCAAGTTCTTCTAATCAGGTAGAGGGACATCCCTTTGGACAACCCTGCTGAGGCATTGTGCTGGCAGGAAGATGCATCATTTATTTATGAACACAGTTCTTTTAGGGTTTGATAGAGAGAGAGGAGGCTAAAATAGCCTACAATGGAACTATGCGCATGTACTGTATGAAACTGACTTCTGGACTACCTTTATGAGTATTAAAACCCTGATTACAATATGACAACAGCATTAGAATTGGCTACACCTCACCATGTCAATGAGCTCTCCTGTCTTGCCAGCAGATTTTTCAATAAATGATCAGTATCATCGGGGTTGACTGGAAACAAGATACAATAGGCGATAGTTGGTTTTCCAGAACGATAAAAGCCAGCCGTCTATATGCCTGAGCAGAACGTCATAGAATGGATAGTTTGGTTAAACCAATCAGAGTTCCGGGGCTCCCATTTAAGAAGAGTTACTTAACTTACTGTAACTCCTCTACCATATAAACCACTGGGAAAATTCAAACAGCTCCTCAAAGAAGAAAGGACAAGCTTATTAACTCTTCAACCAATTGAGCAAGAGGAAATTTCAAGCTGTTCCTGAAAGAAGACAAGATGAGCCTCCAAGGCATGATTTCTGACTCTTTTAAGCCAAACATAACAACGATAAAAAAGTCCAGGTAACCTGTGTGACACGCTTTCACTTTAAATTAACCTTAATTTTCACATGTATCAGTAAAAACCTGTTGTCCTACATGTTGGGGGATGTGTATGATTTAAGAACCCACTCTGGAAATCCTCAACCTGAAAAAATTTGAGAAGATAAGAGGAAAAAATCTCCTTAATTTTTGAACAAGTTGCAAACTAACATCTAAAGTCATGTTAAAGTCAAACTTTAGGCAGATCACATTATTTGCTTCATTCAAGAGACTTCACTACCAAGAACTCTGTTTTGTAACTTGCCAAAAAACGAAACAAAAAACAAAACCAAAACAAACAAACAAAAAATCTTCTTCAAGGACTTAAGATAAAGGCTGTAGACTTAAGCACTGTGTAGCAAAACATGTTTGGTAGAAAATGATTGAATATGAAAAGTATTTTAAGAGCATTTTTTTGGCTATTTTTCACTTAAAAAAAAAAAAAAAATCACAAGACTCTACAGAAAGGAAGTGCTTACTGTTCAGCAGTGCCAAAGCTGGAGAAATCACAAGATGTGTCGCTGAATAAGTAGCCAAAAATGTACAGCCATTTTCAAAAAAATTGGGTAATCATGTTTGTAAGCGCACTTGAGTAAAAGTATAGATTCCTATCACTAAACTTCAGTCAAACAATTTTACTAGTTTTCAAAAACAGCCAGTTATACACAGACTCAAGGCTTTGATATCAGTATGTTCTGAATACTGACCCATATTTAAAGTGGGCTTCTATTAACTGAGATACAGCGTCTATGGTAAATGTGATCTTATATTCAGGGTTTGAACACTAAATGACCAGTGCTCATTTGCAACAGTGAAAGGTGCAACTCATCTGTGAAGCAATAGTATCGCTCATGACTGAGGCAAACCATCACTCACAACTACAGTATCAAAGGGATAACTTATGGAGAGACAAGGGGGCAGTTCAGATCAAAATGGTTAAAAAGTAGGGCAAGTTCTCAAATGCCAAAACGGGGTTATGACATCGACTTAATGATAGCAGAAATCATTTCAACATAATTATTAAAATAAAACATTTCATTTGTTTGATCAGTTTAATTTTAGTCACCTTGTCAGTGACACAGCTGATGTACTTATCTCTGAAGTGCCTTGTAGTGATGAAAAATTTCATCAAACAAAGTCAACTTTCAATGGTAGGTAATACAATTCACTGAAAATGTAACATTTTTACTATCTCCACATCTCTATCAACGATGCCTCAACCATTATGGTGTGGCTTATGTGTGGTCCAAGTTTACTTCCCCAGGGAAACTTTTACTGTGGCTCTGTCTCCCCCCTGGGTCAGTGCTTGGAACTAAGAATAGACCTGAGGGTGTTGACAGACTTTTGGCTTGTGTCTTACTCGGATGCTGCTCTGTATTGACTGGTTGGTATGCTGTGCAATCTATCACCTGCTGCACCAAGGCTGGTGAGCTCTGATGGCTTCAGAGAAGACCTGTACAGGGTGACCAAAAGATGGTTTTCCCCATCGTATTCAAAGCTGTCTTCTGCAAAACAGACATTATAATGTCTCATTCAGATGCAAGTTGTAGTTTTATCGTTCTTTTTGATCATGCTGCATGTAAAAATTGTGTGTTTTTGTAGGGAACAAAAATGGTCAATACCAGAAAATACACTGGGGACAACAACTTTAGTCCCCTCGTTGGCAAGCTTTTGCAATTTGGTCCACCCATTGCCAGTGACTGCTGCCCGAACTCGGCTCTAGTGTTCTACAATTACCATAAATGTCTACTTCTAAAACATATTACTGCATTGGACCTTAGAGCACTACTGAGAAGGGCTCTAGCTGGACACTATAAACTTGCAATCTCTCTAATGTCCAGCAGGGGCAACTCATAGAAATAAAAAGTAGATAATTCTGAAGTGGTTACATCCAGCACAAGAAATTAAGCTGCAGAAATGTAACTGCATTTAATCAAGTGTTAACTTGACGCTGGTTGAAGAAGTGCCAGAAACAACAAGCCTGGTCCAGAAAACTAGCTTTAGCATTAACAGCTAATTTTTGTAACAACACTATACGGGGGATGAATGATTTTACAACTTTGCAGTTTAGAAGACACGGTAGTTACAAGTTCGCCCAAAGCCTGCTTCTTTCCTTCATACTAATTCACCAGGTGTTACATTATGTTTAGCATTTCTAGTATGGCCCCAAACAACGACAGGATTCAAACTCTGCATCAGAAACAAATGAGAGACATCACAGAAACTACACCTAAACTACCAGCAATGATGCTATCCAAAGACAAATTATGAAATGGCAAACACTGTTGGCTTCCTCAAACCAGTCGTAGAATTAAATGTCCTACCTCCAATTCTTTTAGCCTCAGTGATGTCACCAAAAGGTGAGAAGAAGCTTTTCATTAGACACTTTATTGGAATTTCTAAGAGGGCAGTCACACTGGCCATCCGTACTGTACCCAAGCACACCTCAACCCTTAAGTCCAGTTCATTTAGCCAGTGTGCTAATGCTTGAGTACGGCACAGATGACCAATGTGACCGCGCCCTAAATCAATCCAAGTATTGGTCGTCAAATCTATTGGCAAAGAGGTGGCGTTTTAGCAGTAGTAAGCATCTTTGCTAACTGCTACAATGTGCCTTCATTTCATTATAATACAATTTACTATGCCAAGGCAGAGCTGTTAGATTCTTCCCCTTTCAAAGTAGAGAAGCTTGATCCGTCACAAGTAAATATGTGTTTCTACTACTCCAACTGTTGGCCTAATTACAAAGTGAGAAAAATCTACTCCAGTTTAATACTTAAATGCATTTTAAATTGATTTTTAGCCAGCGCCATATTTAACAAGAATAAAGTCCAGACAGCAAGAAGCTGTGTCAATGCCCTCATAACACAAAGATCTCATTAACTCAAATGCTGCATTGCATTCAGTGATGAATGGAAAGAATGGCTCCAAGAGATAGCACCCTCATCCTTATTACAATTACAGCACAAATCAATTGATGTGACTTCGAGGTTCCATGTACACGCATGAAGTACACACTTCATGAGGGACACAGAGGGAGTGTCGTGGTTATTTCGAGCTGGAGAGATAAAAAAATAAAATGAAACCAGAAAGTCTAGACCTGTGACGACAAGAGAGAGACGAACAATGTGTGAGTGAAGAGGCAAAAATGGGAAAGGAAGCAAAAAGAGAAAGGGAATGCAGAAAGCCCTTGGCCCCCTGCCTGCAATCTGCAATCTGCTGATGGCGAGGCTCGTGACGAGGAGGTGCACAGCGTCCATTTTTAGCGATGAGGTCATCTTTAATTAACAAAACAAAGAGAGTCAGCTGTGTCACTCCAATCTGTTATCTGCACCCATGCTCAAGGACACCGTTTATCTCCATATAATTCAATCTCTTTGAATGAGGGCTTATCGACGCATCGGGGGGCATTCTTGGTCTCAACCAATAATGGAGCTGTTACATAAACAGGGGAGGGGGATACCACTGACCCTGATGGTAGTAGGAAAGGAGGGGGACGTGAGGAGTGTGGAGAGGTATGTATAGCAGGAGAAGAGCCACATGTCATGTATCACAACCATCTGTGTGTGTGGGCATCGGAGGAGGAAACAGAAACTAAAACAAGGGGCAGGGATCAAATGGCTAATCTGTTCTCAGCCCAAAAGTGCCAGTGTGAGGTGACATCATTGCAAAGTAACCCCCAGATCTGCTCCTGCTCCTGTCTGCATCCCTCCTTCTTCTGCTGTCTTTTCTTCCCTCTGTTTCTTCTCTCACTTTCTCACTCCTGCCACCCTCCCTGCCCCAAGTCGTTCTTCGTAACACAGAATCAGGTGTTGTACAGTGGTGACGCAACACCCGAAGCTTCGCAGGTTTTTAATTAGAGTAAAGCGTGCACACAGTTGTGTGACGGGAAGAAAGGTGTTACGCTGATGAACATTTTCACACAAAAGTATCACCTCAGCGAAAAACTGTGATTTAAGGACAAGACACGAATTAGGAGCTGATGAGACGCTGGAGGGATTGTAAAAATGTGATAATGGAAGACAGAAGCATTCTGGATTCAGCCAAGAAGGGAAACTTTTAGTTGAGGCTCTTGTGACACAAATTTCATAATATTTCCGGCACCGTGTGTTGTTTATCTGGGAACTCCCAGGGAGATAGACTGAAAACAGATTTGAAAGATGTCTGTCATCACAGAGAAGGTAAACCACGAGTTATTCCAATACAGTTCCATTGACAGAACAAAACTTATGGCGTGGCTGGTGACAATTTTTTTTTTGATGCAAATTCTTATTTTTGGCTGACAAGTATTAAAGCAACCACTACTAGTGTCCAACCATTTTCACAGTTTAAAACTTCCCAGTTCTTGATAATGTCTCAATACCTCCTTATACATCAGAGCTTCTTTGACCCGTTGCTGTAGGGGAATGCTGAGCCCCTCATCAGCACTGCCTGTTTTACTGGCTCGCCTGTGAATGCTGTCTCTGCCTTGGTGTGCCATCTAGAGGCCTGTGTGAAGCCCACTGAAGTGCATTGTTCACAACACATATGTGTGTGAAATTAAGGAGAAGAGGAGATTAAGTTCAGAACAGTAGTAAGCCTTTAGGATGGGAATATCTACCCCTAGTTCCAAAGGATTTTTGAGTTGTCTTGTATAAAACAGAATCGTAGAATAGTAGACTGATGCATGACAGTTCCTGCACATACAGTTTGTTTCTGAAACTGCCCACAATGTGTATCTGACAACACACAATCAAGTTCTATTTACAGGTAGGGTTTCAATGATACAATACTTTCCCTATACTGTTGGTCACTCGGTTGAATCATATTCGTTGGCAGACAAACCACCAGCCGGATTTTCTTTACTGTTGCTCCATATCTTGAAACATGAGGAGCAAGCAGGCTGGGGTAAAATAAAGAGAGGGAATTAAGATACTGTTGATACCTTAACATAAAGTACTGCTGTTGGATAGTGCCTGAGGAAGAGGATTTCACTGCCAGCTGTAAATTGCTGTTCATATGGGGGGGAGAATCCATCTCGAGCTTAATTGCTCTTATCAAAGCAAGCCGCCAAAATTTACATTTGAATCTGCCTGCCAAACGTGCATGATTCAGTGCTTGAATACTCCGTGCACATGATGATAAACTGCTACCTGGGATGACCTCATCTTCACCTACGTTTCAAGTCAGTAAGTCAGGGCCCCTCTTGCCTTACTGGCCTTGTTGGAACAGGTGATCCCTCTCTGTCTGCTCCATCTGTACATCTGGCACATGCAGCACTCGGTGTCTTCTGTGCTCACATGCGGAGCCTGGATCTTGGCAGTGAGGACATTTTTCCTCTGTGTAAATGTTTGTGACAAAGACAAAACGGACAAGGGGAGTGGTAGCGTGGATGGTAGCATCCACTGGCAGCAGGATGATAGTCCTCGAATAACCTATTGTCATTTATTGGCTGTGTCTCATTTTGAGGGCTCTGACAAATGCATCCTGCTTTTACCAGGCTGTGAAGACGCATCCTTCATGTCCCAACATATCTCACAATTCTTTGAGATTATATTTAGTTCCGACCAAGCGGCAACTACTAGCCACGAGAAATAAAGCTGATGTGTGAAACTGCAGTTTCTCAAGTGTCCCCTTGAGGCTGGCTAGGAGTGTTCTGGAAACCACATAGACACCTAGTCACAGTTAACTCTGCAGTTTAAAAGTTATGATCAAAAATTTGTCCGATGAGAGGCACAGCTCATCTAACTGACAGACAGGCATCCTGTAGCTGTTAGTGTGGAGGCTCAAAGCCCACCTGCTTTCCAGTATGGCCCCCACTGAAGATATGCTTCAAAATTCTGTATCAGAAACAAATGGGTGACATCAAGGATACTACTACAATTTATTATACAGTTTCTGTTGTGCAAGTGGTGACAGGTTGTTAGCCACAGTAGCTAGTTAGCTAGCCATTTCTAGGTAACAGGATTGGCGCTTTTTCACGGCAGCATTTGGGCAGTTTGGTTGATGATATGAATAGAGAATGCTCTTTAGCCTTTGTGTGTATTTACAAGTCCAGCAAAAGCTTCAGCTCCTGAATTGAGTCACGGCTATTCATCTTGGTGTACTTTTTAGGTTTACAAACCGAGCAAGGTGCTTTTAAAAACAAACGCCCCAAACTACCTGATGGCATCACTATAGTCCTTAGTTACTTTCAACTTTGCTTCAAAGATAAAAAGATATAATGTATCAATATATCTCCAAGATACAATGATGATTGGTTGGTGCAGCTTCTTACAAGATGCCTCCAAAACACTACAGGGTAAAGTTTTAAAAAGATGCCATCTATGCACATAATCAAAGGTAGGTCATGTTTCTCTCTTCCACAATTTACAACTATGTATACATATGTCCAGATCTGGGCGCTGATGGAGGCTCCAAGGGCAGCATATTGTCCATATAAACAAGAAGATATATGAACCAATGGCTCAGCTGGCCTCCTCTCACATCAAAGCAGCAGGTCGATCCACCAGTCATTGTTGACTTCACAGGGAAGATTTGTGAGTGACCAGTGAGAGGCCTTCTGGAGAAAACACGACCTCCTCTTTCTAAACAGCACTGATAAGTGGGGCAATCTTAGGGGTTTGGAGACAGGGGCTTTGTTGCTGATGTTTTGTACAGATGTGAGGGGTAAAAGGTGACGCTGTAAAAGACATGACCCCTCTTAAGCTGTCCTCATACACAAGAATAGGGACAAAAACAAGGCATGAGAGAAGCAGCAGCAAGAGATGTAAAAGGGAAAAATGGAACCGAGTAGTGCCTTGTTTCTCAAAGTGACATCATAGTTAAGCCCAAACTGTCCAGGTCTGTGTGCATTATGTTGTCACTTTCTTTAGTTACAACTAAGTACACACTCCCAAGCTGTCAAATACAGCAGCTTGGTTTTTGGACTAACACTTCAAAACAAGTCGTGTCGCTCTTGGGTAAGTTTGGCATGTGTGGGCCTCTGTGATCAAGTAAACACAATTTTAGAGCCATCAATCTAGCTGTTACTCTAACAACATTGGGTTACATAGAGAAAGAAATACAAACATTTGTTAGAATGACATTCAGTCACAGTGGTCTCTAAACCTATTTTTGGCTGGGTTCAGGAGATAGCTTGTACTGAAGTACAGAACAAGTTTGCCAATAACAAAACTATCCTCCAGGGTTTAAGTACCTTATATGATCAAGCTAATACACAAATAAAGCATTAATTGAGTTTAAAAAAGTGAATCTCTAAAAAAAGGTGAACTCTGATGGAAATTCAGGGCAAAAAAATCTTGAAACATTTTGATTTTACTCTTTTGTTTTTGAGTCTGGATGTGGTGATGAGCAGTTAGCATCACAACTCTTTGCCACCATGTACATCTTTCCAGACACCCAGATTTAATTTGTAATGTAAATTCAATATACAATATACATTTTTTTTATGTCACCAAACAGCTCCTTGAATCAGGGTAGTCTCTCGCTACCATACAGTCTATGCTCGCTACACAGTACAGCGCGGACGCACTGGGACATGGCAGGCAGCCAGACACGCAATGCAAGCCGCACAGAGAGAAAAAATATATGCATCTTGCCTTTACCTGTGCGGCCGGGACAAACAACGTCCTGTAGGGGACGCGCCTCTTTTGACTCAAATACGGGTCGTCCCAGCTAATACGGGACAGTTGGCAACCCTAACAACATATGCATATACCAACTGAACCTTACAGCCACAATGGAGTGAAGATAAATCGGAGAGGTGTCTTTTTCCTCATATTTGTGCAGGTTTGGCTGGTGAAAAAGTCACACAATCTTTTGGAAACAGGTCTTGGGCATTTGTCTCTTTGAGATGAGAATCACTTGTTCTACTAATCCATTAGCCTGAAACAAATCTTTTTGCTCTCCATACTAAGTTACTTGTACTTAGGGTTTCACAGTCTAGTATAATAATGACCTTAAAGAGCCATCAGTGGCTTGAAATGTACCCCTTTAGGCACTGACCAAGCTCCTATCTTGTTCAGTTGGCATCAAGACAAGACCTCTTCATACAGGACCAGGAGAGCAGAAATATAATTCTCATGTCATGAATTGCAAGGCCATTGTGTTGAGATCAACCAACCTGAGCAAGAAATTACCAAACTGCAGGGAGAGGCCGACACAGCATTGGAATCAGTCAGCAAGCCAATGTAGTGAATCCTTGCACCACCCAAGGTAATGACAGAGGTTTAATTACATCAGAAGGTACTTCTAAACAACACACTTAAACTATGACATGACTTTTCCTCTCAGCACTCTAATGCCCACTGCAAGAGAGTGTGTAGACCCATGTTATGAGGCGAGGTATGATATCATTTCTATAATTCACATCAAGCAAGAGATACTCACATTAGCAACATTTATGGATATTAACTTAGGAGGAGATACCATTCACTGGCAAGTTTTTCAAGGACCCTATGATTGCATCCATTCATGCAGGAAGCTGCTACGGATGAAAAACCTGAGTCAAAAGGGCGGCACATTACATCATTTGAATTAGCTTATTGACATGGAAGAAACTGTCACCCAGCTTGTGGAAATAAAGTCACAGCATTCCAAAACAGATGCCAGTACTCATCTGATGTGATAACTGAGGGGGTGATGGAGGATTTAGCGGTTCTCTTTTTCGGTACTTAACCTCACTGTCTACTCTGCTGCTATACACTGATCAGCCATAACATAGCAACCAAGACAATAAAAGCACAGATTATTTCTTTAGAGTTTCACCTGTCAGTGGGTGGGGAATGTTGGCAGAAAGTAAAAGTTGGGTCCTCTTAGTTGATGTGTTGAAAGCAGAAAAAATGGTAAAGGGCAAGGACTTGAGGGACTTTGACAAGACAAAGGGGCATAACATGTCTAAAAGCCACAGTGGCCTATCCAAAGTGGCCCAAAGAATAAAAACCTAGTAAGAGTTAAGCCTCACAGACTGATGTGGGGATTAAAGGCTGACAGGAGTGGTACATTCCAACAGAGGGGCTTCAAGTCTGGAAGATGCCAAAAAAGATGATACTGGTTCTGATCATACACTGTAAAATCCATGAATGTAAGGTCTGTGATGTCACCAACCTGTTTTGGAAATATCAAGCACACCGTTGACAGTGGCCACATTGAAAATGCTGAATTTAATCCAGCTTCTTGATGAGGCAAAGGGATGGGGCCTTAGCCTCTTTGCAGACAGCTACAGTCTGCCTGCTTGTCAGTTGAGTCAGCAATGTCCTTATGTGGGGATAACTTGCATGTTTGATACATCTTAAAACAGTCTCAGGGAACTACAGTTTTTAGCACTTCCACATGATATTCACGTTTTTAGATTGTGGGTTGCCACTTGTTTCTGACAGGAATATGTCAGAACACAGTGCATCACAATTTGTTGTGTATGAAATACAATGAGCCTGGACACATTAAAACTGAACCACAAAGCCACAAAAGAAGGTGACCTGGGGGGACACAAGAAAAAATCTAAGGTGCTGACTTGTTCTTAATAATCCCAAAATGTAAATTCAACATAGCATCAACTAAGTCCAATCCATAGAGGCCCCAAGTCAAAACTTGAAGGACTTCAAGAATCTACTCCTGAGGCAAGACATTTCAGATATATAGCAACAAACATTAAGAGGTCCAGTGGAGTCCATGCCTCCAGGCAGTAACCTGACAAGAAAGGGGCCTAAACAACACTGGCAAGTGCCAACCATTATCTTTTGAGGGGCTGTTGCCTATCCAAGCTGTCTTTGGGAACACCCTGGACAAGGAGGGGACACCCTGGACAAGTTGCCAGCCCATCACAAGGCCAATATGGGAAGACCATTCATTCACAAACAATTTAGTCGTGCAACAAACCTGATGATGTTTTTGAATTGTGGGGGAAAGTTGGAGAGAACTCAAGCACAGGGAAAACGTGCAAACTCCACAGAGAAAGGCACCTGACCGACCAGGGAATCAAACAAGGAACATTAAGCAAGTTGCCATAATGTTATGTCTGAATGTATTAATGGGATTTGGGGAGTGTACGTGTGATCCACCTTAAATTGGACTCTTTGGATAGCTCTGAGAAATAAAACAGTGTCTTATAGAGTAAGATGAATCTCCAGGGTCCATCTTGCCATTACAAAAGCCAATTATGTGGAATCCTTTAAGCCAAAAACACACAGCCTATTCATCATAGTTGTCAAATGACTGACCTTACCATTATTTACCTCAGGAGAGAAACAGTATCTTCTCCTCTACTTGTCTAGACAGCTCTGACATAGAAACATAGCTTTAGGAACCCAGTGAGAGCAGCATCCAAGCGTCTGCATCACCACACTCACTCTCTGTCTGCCATCTGTATGAGTGTGCACATGGCTAAATGTGTGTGCTCAGAGTGTGTGACTCATGCTCAGCATGGTTTTGTGTGTGTGTGTGTGTGTGTGTGTGTGTGTGTGTGTGTGTGTGTGTGTGTGTGTGTGTGTGTGTGTGTGTGTGTGGCTGTCTGTTTATCTTTCCTCTCTCTCTCAGACACTAGCCTGAAGCAGTGTTTCAACTTGGCAATGGATGTGGAAGCAGCCTCAGCTTCTCTTGATGCTGGCGACGGCTGAATCCCATCCGCTGGACGCTTGGGCTGCCGTTATTACTGACGATGTAAGTGGATGGTCAAAGTCTCCACCACACCATCTGTGTCTCATCTGCCTTCTGATTTCAATGGCACAGTCCATGTAACTGTCCTTTGTACTTGTTTATCTCAGCCCATATTGCAGCCTGGGGATTTTTTCGTATTTACACAGATTTCTTTTTGCTAATTTGATATTTGTTTATTTCTTTCGAGGAAAACAAAATGACTTTTAAACGCTCCAGATCCATCTCTGGAAGAGATTGTTTGCTCTGTATTAAGATATATCTAACATTAAATCAGATGCGAACTCAAAATGGGTTGTACAAATGGGGCAATTTGATTGCATGGACATGGTGCAACAGGGAGGAGTACCCTTTTTGAGCTTCATTTGCACTCAATAATGCATCAACTGTACAACTGCTTGTTCCATAACACTCTCCGTGACACATCATCCTACTGTATATTGCCAAATACTGTCCTTGTCTGAGCTTTATATGAGGATTTTCCTACAGCATGGTCTAGGTTGTCAAATTTGGTTCGCTGTAAATAAGCCGAATAATCCTTTAGTGTGGACCCACCCTGAGATGTTGCTGAAGATGGCTTGACTGCAAGCTCACTGGTTCAAATCAACACAGAGTCTTTTGGAAAATATGATCAGGGAAAATGAAGGAGCAACACTTGCTTTCCAGAAAACCACCAAGATGCCCCCGAGCGAGGTATTTACCCATGTGTTTGTCCAAAAAGTGCTCCATTAGATCTGCTCAGAGGCCGACAATAGAAGACTGGTTCACAAGGGAATGTGTGTGAATGTGTTTGCACTGAAAACTCAAATAATAGTGCTTTACAACTTGAGATAGGTTAGTTACCTTGAAGAAGGTGTCCCAGGATACAACGCCAACCTGGCCTTGATATCCCAGCTTTTGGTTCTTTGATACCCCTTCAATGGGCCTCATATGTTGGTCCTAAAGTAAGCCTCTAGCAGTTGGTACAGGGAGTACAAATCCAATAATGTGAAAATAAGTCCGAGTAAGTGTGAGAAAATGACACTTCTCGAACGCTACAGCTTTTATTTGCTGAGTCCAGAGAACAGGATCTCATCGTTTTAAGAGGCCCCTATTATTTCATAAATCGACCCTTGTGATGCTTTCCAAGTTTGTATCAGCAATCTTGATCCTGGCGTTTTTGGAGAACAATGAGGGTTTTGTGTGGGTACAGTTCAGAGTGGTTACATAGGAAGTGGGAGCTACCCAGATATGTACCTATAAGGTTCATGATATATGATGTTTCCACTGAGGGGGAACTCGAAGTTTCCTTCCAATTACTACCCTCTACTTTACTCAGAGAAGGTCCAAATATGCATCCACTAAAGTTCTATTTGAGCTTTGTCTTTGTACTATAAAACAAGTTGAGAGTAAACAAAACAGACATGACTAACAGTTAGAGATAGAGAGTGACAGACATAAAGGGAAGAGAGAAGACAAAAGAGGAAGACAATGGCTTCTAATCTGTATTATACTGTCTCTAATGAAATGATTTATAGTGGTGACTGGCACATAGCACAGTGAGTCACCCACACCATCTGCCCCTTTCTAACTCACCTCTGCCAGCATGCCTGTGTCTAACTGTCTGTACCCTCTCTTCTCTTGCTGGTGCCCACGCTTTATCAGCACTCCTCCCCAGGGGTGATGGATGGCCCTGTCCATACTTCCCAATGACTAAAGCCAGCTTCTTCCAGACCACCTCATTTTCTCTAATATTATTAAATTCCTTCCTATCACCCTTCCTCTGACTCACCCCCGGCCTCTTGTCACAACCATGACCACTTCCCCGAGCCCTACAGCACAATGGTCGGCACCATTTATGGCACTTGATAAATTGCCAGACGTCATCTTCTCCCATCCTCACTGAGCACTCCTTCTTCTGTTCTGTATCCAGACCAAAAGTTTAACCTCATTTCCTCCAATTCTAACTTTAACTCTGTACGTCAACTCATCAGGCATCTGAATCATTTCATCTCTGAGAGGTATTAACCTCTAATGCTTGCTCTCATCCCCATCCCCATTTCAGTTTAAAGTGAAACACTTCCAGGGGGGAACCTCTGACTAACACATTATATATGGGCAATATCTTTACTGAAATCAAGAAACTGTCTAAAATGACAATAATTAAGTCTGCTTGAAAACAGTGGATTGTTGTTGAAGAGTTATAGTATCTCAGCATCTTTCTCACAAGTAAGGGAGAAACATAAAGGCTGGTTAAAACTTCTGCATCAAATCAACGCTTTAGGCAATGCCATAGGCGTGCATAGCCATTTTTCAACACGTCCTATGCATGCAGCCTCCCAAGTAGCTACCCATCGATGCAGACCACAAGCCCTGTGATTAATCTGCTGTGGAAGTACTGTTCCCTGTATTTACTAATCACAAAACATTTGCTGTAGTAACCTCTGAAAGGCAGCAAAATGTCAATACAACCATCAAAGCAATAAGGTATGTCAGGTCTTTCCCTAATAAATGAAATGCAATGTCCATTTATAACAGTGCAAATTTTCAAACTGCAACATATTCACATGGTGAAGAACTTCCTGAATCTGTGTACAACCTGCTCAAATAGTCTGTTCAAAAAATTCACAAGATCTTCATTAGATCTAAACAAGATTCATTCAAGATCTTCACGATGCTTGCTAAAATGATGAGATGGTCACATAAGAATCTTCTGATTTATGATATGTTGTTGGGTGGACCTCAAACACCAAGGTCTGCCCATATCTCTGCCCTCAACAGACCTCCAGAGTGCTGGCCAATCAGAGGGGCAGGGGTTTGTGGAGCAGGTAGCCTTAATTAAAGAGACAGTGGCTGAAAAGGATAGTTCCAGAGGCTAAACAATAAAAACACAACAACATAATGACATTTAATAACACCAGCGTGAGAAGAATAGATGGTTTTTGAGCTGTAAACCATGTTAGCTCCTGTGGGAAGCTTTAAGTTAATATCACTTTTGGTACCACCTGTAGCTGAGTGCTACCTCACCTGACTTCTTCCAAGCGTCACTGATTATAGGCATTAGAAATTGCTCTTAAGAATAATCAGTCTTGTCAAGAAGCAACAGGATCCTTAACAGCTGGAACCAGCCAAAAAGAAAAAAGAAAAAATCTTTACAGGAGCTTTAATGTTAATAATAGAGTCAAATTTAAAATTAAATAATTATCAAATTCATAGTCTTAAGGCTCTCATGAGATTTGAAAGTGTTGCATTTCAACTGCCATGTAGGCGTGGGAGAAATGTGCGATATAAGAAGAGCACAGATAGTAAAATTAGCTACATATCTACAGCTCTTGATTTTGGCCAAAGTTAAAAGTTTCAAAAAGTACCTGATGAGATATAATCCATTTGGAATTGGGTGACAGATTTCAGATAAAAGAGAAGCTCATTATAAGGTTTCTTAATGTTTAGTATGATACATTGTAAACAAATTAATTAAACCTGTTTTTTTACCTGTGTAGATCTCTGCCTCAGAGGGATCCTCCACCCGTTTATGCTGGATGATGTAGTCCGAAACTTTGCAGCCAATGGGAGGCTCCACATCCATCCACTCCAGGGCCACCATTGTGCTTGAGGGCTCCAGGTAAGGGGCTAGACGCAAACTAGCAACACAAATAAGACAAGGTTTGAAACAAGAAAATAAGAACAGTGGGATCAAGATGCCAGCTTGTTGTTGGTCATAATGTGTGATTTCAATTGAATGAGTGTGACTATGTTTGATAACTTTTTGATTTACACAAGGCTCTATCACACCCCAGCTAAAATGTATGACTGGACAACAGGACGGCAAAAAGCAGCTTCAAACGAAACAGCATTCCGTCGCCACCTGTTCTCCAGCAGTGTACCATGTGCAGTTTTCCTTCTTTAATCCTTCAGAAGAGATAAAAGAACTGCATTTCCATTTCCCCTGCCCTCTAGCTGTGTCTGTGACAATGGTTAAGAGAGTGTTTTACCCAGCTGTCCTAAAGAGCGTGCTGCTCAGTTTCATTCTCATGGCCTTACACTTCAGCACAGATTCAAGCTGGAGATTTGGCTGCTGCAGTGACTCCTCACTTGCCCTTTTTCGTGCCAGCAAGCATAAGCCCAGGGAAAGCCTGACCAAAACTCTGGTTGTGGCACCGGGCCCTTGCTCTCCAATTACAAAACCACAGGCCACAAAAACAATACCAAAAGTGCCATAAAAGCCCCTCAAAAGTGTTTGTGCAATACTTGTGGAGCATAATCTAAGTCTCAAGTATACTTGTGAGTGTCCCTAATACCAGTACTTTTGGTGAATTATTGCAAAGGATTTGAGACAATTTCAGCACAAGGACCATTAGTAGCTGTTATGGAGCTTTCGATAATATCTCATGATATTTATCAGTAGACTTTGTGTCAAACATTATATCATAAATATTTTTGTGTTTGATCTTTACAATGTGTATTAAAATGGTCTCAATATGAGCTTCTTTTGGATTGAGGACAAAAAGAGGTAAAGCTCCCTCTAATGACTAGTTGCAACATAGGTGGTAAGTGCTGCCTTTTTTATTTTAAATGAAGAATAATGTGTTAAGACATTATTCTAATCTTGAAATGCACATTTATCTTACCCCACTTGCAGATTTATTCACTTGTTACAAGCAAATTGGACCAAATTTTTTTCTTTAAATAACATGATATTAGAGACTTTTATGGACTAGTCAATTGAATATGGCTCATATTATGTCTAAAAAGACATTTTTACCAAAGATAAGACAAAAACACTTGATACGATTTCATTTTTTTGCAATTTACATGTGTCCTACTGTGGTGTTTATCATCTGAAATCTTTTATCTGCAAGTTTAATGCTGATATTGGTTGATGACAGCCCACAAGTTTTTGGAATGCACCTACAGAACTAAAATTTTGGTATCTCATTTAATATAATAGTATGGGGCAAATCTTAGCTAAATGCCACAGAGGGTGCAACTAAAAGACTGGACCCTCAATTTTTTCATAACAGCAAAGCTTTATCCTTGCCTAGCCTTTCTTCTATTTCTGTGTGGTGTCCAATAAATGTTGCTTCAGGCTTATTCTGGGAAAACAAAATGTTTAAAAGCCTGTTTTATTTTTATTCTTTAATTAATTGCCTCCATTGTAGTCTAATCCTCTGAAGCATTGCCCTTTCAAAATCCTGTTCTCTTAAAAAGTTCTCAGGGTAACAATGGCTGGGCCCGATGACTCACGAAATCCTCGAGAGTACTATTAGGACACCTTGAATGAGAGCATGTTCCTTTCAGAGGAGTGTAAGAGCCGACTGACAGCTATTACAACTTTGGGGACTGTGCTTGTGTTTACAAGTTTCTCAAGTGCCCCAGGAGTCAGCAGGGACAGGTGAGTGTGTATGCGTGTGCACGTCCATGTGCATTTGTGAGTGGTGCATCAGAGCATGCATCCATGAAATCTCTCTTGTGCATGAATCCCTAGGTGTCATGGTGTCACCTCACACTTACATTGGCTGCCTGAGGGGACTGCAGTTAGGCAGGCCGTCTTTGCTGAAGGCACTCAGGTCACAGCGACACCAGTTATCAATGACATCGCCCTTTCCAGCACACCAGTATGAGCTCATTGTGGCGCTCTTGAAGGCCTGTAAAAGGGTAACAGGTGAAAGAAATGCAATTATCCCTTGGATCATGTGCTTCCTGTCCATCTATGATTACCCAACCCCCATCTCAACCAGTGCCCTCCCAGAACACACACATACACACACCCTTGTTTTTTGTCTGCACAGTTTTCATGTTCTTACATTAAAACAGCCCAACAATGATATTCTATTTTCAAACTCTCTAAATTGTCCCCCTTTGCAAATCGGTCGTGCCTTGAAAACTCTAGAATCAAACACGGGTCTCACAAAGGCAGAAGTACAAGTACACACCCACCCACACACACCTACAGAGTGACCTTTTTATACCCGCCGTTCCCAATTACCGGGAGGCAGGAACATCTCACCAACATCGACAGGCTTACACTGTGATATCATAGATGCACTGTTACTTTTATGATGGAGGTGCGAAAGCTGTGACACTCCCCACCTCCCCCATTCTTTGCGTACGTCTATGTGTGTGTGTGTCTGTGTGTGTGTGTGTGTGTAAGGATCAGTCGGCAGTGCTGTCGGCCTGAAAGGCGGATAGAGGAGGGGGGAATGTTAGGAGATGACATCATCTCCTAACATCTCCTTGTGCTGCTTCATTAACGGGTGAAAGAAAAATCAAAGGCAGAAGCTCAGTCATCCTCTAAAAGGCAGGAAAATGCCAATATAACCGTCAAAGCAATAAAGTATAATGTCAGGGCTTTCCCTAAAGCCACAGGCATGATAGAGAGTGAGTTCAAGGGAGTTCGCAAGCACTCTGGCTCCCCCTGTCACACTATGGATCAATGGAGCACTCAGTTATTTATGTGCTCTAACTGGTAGGCAGTGCTGCCTCATGCAGGCAACTTTGGAGATACAGTTGATCATAGTCACAAAAATAGGACACTGGAACTGTGCAGGAACATTATCACTGGGTATCAGGCTTTCGACGGTAAGCACAGAAGAGCCACTTCTTTGTTCCAGCACACCGTGACATTAACTTACCCGAATGCAAAAAGAGCTGATGAGACCACACACATCTTCAAGAAAACCGCACACGTTCTTGGCCAATACATGAACAAACGCTCCAATTAAAGATTGATTTCCACAGTTGGTTGTTTCATTTCACTGGGGAAAGGCCGAGGAAGATTTCTGCAGTGTGTTGATTAGTGAGAGTGACATATATGAGGACTCTGAGGTGCAAAAAGACAGGCAATTTGGCCAAAGACAGTCAGAGTATGCCCTCTGAAGCTGATGTTAGCATTGTCAGCTGCAAAGGAAGGACTTGTTTCAGCACAAGCTGCTCTCATCCGAGAGTTGTTTTCAAACCAGAGGGTCCAGAACCTTTCAGTAATACATAATAATACATTCCCTAGAATCAAATTATCACCCTAGCTCTTGTTTGTTTGCGTTACAACTGTCTCTGCCCTGGTAGGTTATGCAAAAAAGGATAACGATGTATGAGAGAACATAAGGTAATTGCAAAACACCACCAGACCAGTAGAGGGCAGTAAGACAAAAATGAAGGTCTTTAAGAAATAAATTACACCATGGACAGGGATGATCTTTATGTGTAAAACTGCTTCAACCAGACTTTCTGTTTTGGACATGGTTTAGATGTCAGCGATCGACCAGTATTTCGCCTTAAAAAAGAACCAATTCAGTGACAAATTTCAGCAGGATGCATCCTTCTCAAATTGTTATAGACAATCATTAATCAATGAGAGTATTGTGACACACATATATATTAAACTAGACTAGGATTTATTCCCGAAGACGTCTTCTGTGTTTGCTTTCATAAACTACCTCTCCCCTGACACATTCAGCTTAAGGTCCCCAGTTTACAGGGTCACTCTATAAACTGTAACACCAGGAGCTAACAGAGACACATTCACACTATCAGGCTCAAAGAAGACCATTGATTGGGAGTTATCAAACGGAGTCAATCACAGCTGTGTGAGATGTTATTGTGGACTGAGGGTGAAATAAAAGCACACAGGTTGCACCAACAATAAGAAACTATCAGCTTTTTAGGCCTTGCCTCCCAAGGTTCCTGGGTACCTAAAAAGTACTGCTCCCCAGGGCCGTTTTCATGAGTACATTTATGAAGCGTGAAATCTAGATCCCAGTTCTGATGGTCAAAATACAAGTAGTTCTGGGGAGACAGTTCATTGGCTAAAACACAGCTTGCATGAAGAATCTTCAGAGTGAAAAGAGAGCTAAAAGGGTACTGGAGGAAGAAACAGTGAGAGGAATAAAGAATGGGCAAAGATAGGAATCAACAAGGAACCAGACATGTGGAGAGAGGAGATTCCCAGGTTCTTCTTAGATGCAGCACAAGATCAGATCCTTAAGCATTCAAAGCTGTCCTGAATTCAGATCCCTCTCAATAGGCGTGAAAGGTTTTCATAGGGGAAAGGTATGCACTGAAATTCACGGCGGTATAAAATCCCCTGGAAAACCCAAAAAGAGGAACACGGTAATTACAATTTCTCCCCTCTGGCTTGAACTCATGTGGCTGCAAGAAAACAACAGCAGCAGGGGTCTTGCCACCTCGTGTCATTGGGATGCAGCCCACAGACAAAGAAGAAAAAAAGAAAAAAAAAAAAGTTAGAAAATAAATGGTAGACTCAAGGCCAAGCCATGCAACTGGACAAATATGATGAATGAGAAGTGACCAGCACTGCCAGAGGGCAAAAGAGAGATCAACCGCGTTCATTCATCCTATCAAGAGATTGCTAGAAAACGGCCTCACATGTGAAAAATAGACAAAGTGATTACCGCCGTGTTTATGTTCGAAGAATAATGCAACCCAGTCTCTACTGGGTAAACAGGGAATCTAATTATGGTTTCCAGAGCGAGGTGGGGGGCTGTGCAAGGGTGCATGGGAGGTAACATGGGTGAAAAACAAGAAAAGGTGATATCTGGCTAATGCATGTAGGGCAATAATATGTCAAGAGTGTATCCTGCTGCTTGGGCCAGTGAGGAGAATCCTTTAGTGAGAAGAGCAGACACTCCAGAAAGCCCAGGAGAGTGTTGCTCTGTTTTTAATGCAGTTGCACGAATAAAGCAAAGCTGGATACCCTACACTTTATTGATCAACCACAATGCATTTCCCAGAACACTGTGGCTCCATATGCATTCAGTGTAAAGTTAAAGACACACCTTATCTGAAAAAAAGAGACAGCCATGACATTCCATGACTCAAGAACTGTTGATTCCTCTTTTGGTTCAAATACCACATACTTCTACTGTTTCACAAACACACCTCGATTAATCTCCACTGCCCTTTTCAATACTACTAATTGAGCTGTAATGTAATCATCCCTTGTTTTGAACAGAAGATGAAGAGCAAGGCCACTGACTAAGCATCGGCAACAACTCAATTCGCTGTTTCAAGGCCCTTACATCATTCAAGCCCTCGCAGACTCGCTGGCACCAAAACACTGTTTGGACCTTTCACTTTCGTAGAAGCTTGTCGTGACTTACAAGAAGTGAACAGAGGCCATTGTGACCTCTTCAATCTATTAATCTGTTTGTCTAGTCTAAACTGACCATATTACTGTCTGTCTTCAAAGGCTAATAGATGAAAACACTGGCCAGCTGGCCCAGAGTATTGATTTATCAGATGATCACTAGTGGTGGTAAAGACTCTCAGTCAGCATGCACAGGACACCATCAATAGTGACCCAAGTGTCTATGTCTTTGTCTTTGCATGTGTGTGTGTGTGTGTGTGTGTGTGTGTGTGTGTGTGTGTGTGTGTGTGTGTGTGTGTGTGTGTGTGTGTGTTTGCGCGCGCACATTTATGTATCCTTTCCAATCATTCAGGGCTAATGGTGTTAACAAAGGAACCAATGGGCTGCTTCTAGGAACTACGTCAGAAGTAGTATTTCCAGGAAATAGGACACAGGGGGCAGCTGGAGGGAGGGTTCACTCAAAGGTTGATGGGGGATTGCCATATCATTGGAGTACCCTCACACAGGTATTGGTTTTTAGAGGCGTCTAACTGTCTTTAATGATATTTTAAGCAAATTTGACCTCCAACCTAACTACAATAACTTATATATATATATATATATATATATATATATATATATATATATATATATATATATATATATATATATATATATATATATATATATATATATATAACACAAGCTGAGCTAATAGAATAAAAAGACAAAAATAAGACAAAAAAGAGACATAATTAGCAAGCAAAAACAGTGACACACAAAGTTGTAGCTCCCTTTAGAAATTTCACACTGCAACAAAAAACAAAATGATAAGAATGTTTTTAGGGCATCTGTGTGATTTCGTTCTCTAAACATGAATACCAGGGTCAGAAACGTGGTGTGACTAGAGGAGGGATGAGAGGTACATCAAGGAATATTCTTGATAACTGCTATGCTAACTAAAAAAGGTCTTTCATAGAAAAAGAAAAAAAAAAGAAAAAACCTGGTGTTTGGTTCACTTATCTCATCTCATCGTATTCAGTCTGGAATATGTTTTACATCATCTTAACTTAGTCCACCAAACTCACTTAGAATTTGTTAAGCCTTGTCGTCTTGTGCAAATGTAAAAATTTAAGTCTACGTGATTCTTTTTTAGGGCATCTGTTCCCAGTTTATAGTTGGACAGGTATTGTCTAAAGGTATTTCAGCTTCAACTGTTGGCATTTAACGGGCTGTACTCAAAAGTTGCCCATAATAAAAATGTGACAGCTAATAGCTAGCACAAGAAAGAGGTGTAACTTTTCTTGTTAATGGTAGAGAATATAAACTCTGTAAAACTGCAAAGCACAAACTGAATAGCTAAAGAAATCACAATCAGGGCTGACATAAACACCCACCAACCTGCCAAATGTGGGTGAATATCAGCAGTGGCGGGTAACACCGCCACTCCTACTAGCCACTTTGGCGGGTTAAATTATTTAATTCAAGGCTCTGAAATACTAAACCAACTGCAATATGAGAATACGACACTACAACTCCCATGAGCTCTGCATGCACTCAGTGTTCGCTCAGTGGTCCATTCGTGAAGTCTTTTGTGACGTAACTGCTGACAAGCAGACTTGTCAGCTTAGACTTCAGCCTCTGGCTTGGACAGCCTGACAGCTCCCGTGTTCACCGCCTTATAATGAAATTTAGAGAAATTAAACTTCACTCGCCTCTCCTTCACTCTCAACTGCAAATAGTCAGGATTTGACTCACAAACTACTGTCAAAACTCCTGTAATGTTTTAAAAGTCAGGACATTGACTGGATGGAGCTCATCAAAGCTCACACTGAGCTGGTCTATCTGGGAAAACCCACCTAGAGCAAGAGAGGGAGTGAGAGAGGAATGCATGTAGATAAGAAAAGCTGGTCACAGATATGAGGTACTGTAGGAACAATATCTAAACCTCCTAATATTAACACTTATCCAAGTTATATGTAGTTCTCTCTGGAAACACTGTAAACATACCAAATTATTCTGATTAAATGAGTTACAGTCCAGTGTGACTTTTATATATTGTTCTCCTCTCCATGACACAATTTTTTGATAGATGCAACTTCAAAAATTTGTATAGTTATACTGCAGAGTGACTCATAGTCCAGAAAGCATGGAACTTACTTTATTACTGAAAAATTACTGTTGTAAATAAATATTTAAGCAGTGTTTCTTCCAAGGTTTCTTTTTCAGTGTAGTTTTTATCTTTTCAATTAATCTTTTATACCCCTTCACCACTTCTATTATATGCAATATAAATACAAAACAGAATACTTAAAATTACCTGTGGCAATTAACATTTATGTTATGTTATCTTGGTAATATACTTGGTCATACTGCTAGCTATCAGCTCTAGTGGCTTTTAGCTCTGCTAGCTATCATTTGACTGAGTTTAATGTTATGTGTTTCAACAAATAAAGTGGATATTAGTATACTAATTTCTTTCTAACACCTACTAGTCAAAAAGACACAGTACTCACAAAAAAGTCTTTGAAGCAAGTATACCAAAGAAAATTTTTGTTGGAGAGGAAGCAGGAGCAGCCTGCCTCAACTAGCACTCCAAAACAAACTAATAATGCTGCTAAATGACCAGGATGAAACAGTTAAAAACAGAGCTTAAGTACTACAATACCAAAGCCTCTTTACAAGTTAATTTAGTTTTAATTCTCTTTAAACAGATGTTTGTTAGCAAAGTCAACACTTGGTTCTCCAACATTGAGTCTCAACTCTGACTTAGTTATGAAGTGCTAGGTCAGAGGAAAAGGTAGTCTTCACTTCCAGAGATTGTAAAATGATGTTAGACAATAGCAGTTGGGTTAGGAGGGGATGTGAAAGAGGAGTCGAGTGTCAGTTGGGTTAGTTTGATTACTGAACAGTGATGTTTTTACAAAATCCACTTAGTTGGATATAACAACTGGGTTTTAGCTGGGTATAACCAGAAAGTATATTAAAACCATTGTAGTTCTGTTAACCCCTTTTATAATTAAGTTTGTTGTGTTGTTGAATTCTATGTTCAGAGCCAGGCAATCTTTTAGCAGCAATATTCAGGCTGATTATCTCCATAAATGGAGCAACCTTTGCAGACCAGTTCAGGGAGGCAACTCAAGATGGACATTCCCATATGCCATGCCTCCTACTCACCATCACCTGACAAATATCCACCCAGTTAGGCTGTCCATTTAAGCTGCAGGCTTTTCAGTTTATGTCTCTGCTTCACCAATGGGGCGCACCAGCCTCTAGCCACACCACCTATAGGCTCCCACAACATTTATTTCCGGATTACCTGAGATGTGTTATTTGTCACTGTCCATCTCTCACCTTCTGCAGTTTCTATCTATCCACCCTGACACAGCCACAGCAGATGGTTGTCAAACATGAGTCTGGTTCTTCTCGAGGTTTCTGCAAGTTTTTTATTGCCATCGTTACTTGCTAAAAGCTGCAAAGTGCTCTGCTCGTGGTGGATTAAGATGAGATACGACTGCCTCTAAGAAGATACTAGATCTTGTTCTGTCTTGATATTGGGTCTTTGTTACTTATATAATATAGAGTACATAGTACATAGTAGGCATGCTGTTATGTTCAACGTCTTGAGATAGTATTTGTTGTGAATTTTAAACTATTACATCATGACTCCCTGATTTCTGCTTGTAAATTTAATCTGAGATTCAGAGCCTAGACACTAAATTCAATGTTATGCAGCTAAATAAGGTTTTGATCAATTTAACCTGAGCTGGCTGACTGGAATAGAATCAGAACAGGAGCATTATGGTTGCATGACTCAAGGTAAACTCTAAAATCACCTCCTTGTATAAGTAGTTTGTATTTATAATGTAGTGGCTGAAAAGAACCCTTATGCAAATGTGTTACACAAACTTGTGTGATACAGCTTGCCTCTTTAATTTCAGTTTCTAAACACGCCCCTGTAAGAGTCTGCGGAGAGCATTACAGTGAGAGCATGACAGCTTCCACACGCAAATATATAGAGCATTCCGACCTATTAGACTCACAACCAATTTGTTCAAAAGGTTTGCCATAATTCAGTCAAAGCAACTCAGAACATAGGACCACTGGCACGCTCCACAAGCGTGAGCTTATTTATTTATCCACTGAGTTATTTTTCTCTGGCACTAGCACAGCAGAGTATCTGTGTGTGTATTTGCGTGCACACATGCCAGGCCTGTAAGCAAGACCACCTTGGTCGAGTCCAAAGCCACTTCCAAGAGCGGTTCCAGTTGAATTCAAGTCAAGACCTGGTTTACAGCAAGCCAAGTCCTAGAATTTGACAAAACTGAGTAAAACCTTTCTTTAAAAATACAAAACAAAGACAAAAAGTATGACAAATGTTGCTATACATACAGCTGATGAAGCACCAATGAGTGCTTTTCATTGTTTCCTTCTTTCTGAAGAGGGACTGTGGATAGTCCACAGGGGGCATTGTTTTTGGAGAGAGATGTTGCTGTTGAATTTTTTAAATGTCACGTTTCATTGCTTTAAGCACCACAGACCACTTTCAGTTTATCTTCATTACGCTGGGGACAGACATCTTCAAATCTGGACACTTCAAACCAAAACAAAACAGCAAAGAGAGACACCACATGAGGGAAGTGAAACAACATGTTTTTGCGTTGTTTTTGTTTGTTTGCGCTCTATTTGGGGACATGTTTTCAGGAAAGATTTAGGTTGTAATCAAATATTTGCAGATGCTATCTATCTTCCAGGTATCATTTTCCAAATCCTTGGTGAATCAGGGGTTATGTCATCACTGGGCACATTTACAAAGAACTTTCTTCATTCTGCAGCTCCTTTATCTCGACAATTAAATTAATTTCTTCTCTGTCCTGGTAGTGGCTTTTTTCAAGAGGGGGTGATTTCACTTTGTAACAAAATCCATTTCTGGCTTTGTAATGAGGAGATTTATGTGAGAGGGACATGACATGTCCTGTCAGACAGTCAGGCAGACAGGGAGAGGCCACTGAAAGATGCAGGTAGCTAGGAGAGGAGGAGGGGAAGGAGGGAGGGAGCCAATTAAGGAGTGACGGGTCTATGTTAACCTGATAGTGCGCACACAAATACATATACACATAAAAGTAAGATCGCTGAACAACGAAAGGTCTAATTTGATGTCTTCAGGGAGTTTGAAGTTAAAAAAAAAAGACAACAACCTCATCTCTGAGAAAGCTTTTGCACCATGGCATCTGTCTTTCCAGATAGACTCAGCCAAGTAGAAAGAGACCCTCACGCAAAAGTGTGTGTATGACAGACACACACAAAGTGAAGAGTGGAGAGAATGGGCAGTTGTGTGCGTGCGGCAGGTTGTTGTGTCGCTCGTCTCTAATGCAATATGTGCCTAAGCAGCGGCTGCAGCCAGGAGTACGAAGCGAAGGGGAAGGAAAAAGAGGGAGCAGAGTGACGGACTCCCCTCCCTCCCAAGAGGTCGATGACATCAATAAGAAGCTAATAATCCTACCTCCAGCTACCTCAAAAGGGCTTGCCAGAGCGATCCACTGCAGTCTACCCTCCTCCTCCTCCTCCTACTCCTCTTCATACATCTCACTCCTTTACAGCCCCAGAAGACCACGGGAGTGGGTAAGGAGGAGAGAGGAGGATGGGGAGTGAGGTGTTTGGAGGGAGGGAAAAAGACATTTTGCTCTTCCTCACGTTTAGCTATCGATGAGGCCCGCTAGGGATTGTCTGCTATTGATTGTGCATTCTTTTCTTTAGGGCTGTGGTGCTTGTTATGGGCGGCACGTACAGGAGGCTTTGTTGCATGTGCGTGTGTGTGTGTGAGTGCATAAACATATACATGTGTGCATTATCGTTGCCCGCAGTAATTTCAGAAGCTAAGGTAATTAGATGCTTGATTTAGGGGCGGGTGGGGGGACTGAACCAGTCTGCTCCCTATGGGGTGCACATGTGTGTGTGTTGGGTGTGAGTCACCTGCAAACAGCTCAGAGAAGCCACACACCGGATATAAGGTAGCAAGACCACGTCAAAATGAAGCCCAAACGCAGCAAAATGTGGCACTTTAAATGTCAAGTGAAGCCAGAGCCCCCTCCTGAATTACCTTATGGAAAAGAAATCTAATATGATTACGTTTCCCTGCATGAAGACCCAAAGACTCCTCGTCAGGATGAATCATAAATGTAGCCATTAAGCTGATATTACATTCATCTCTGTATGCTTGTTTAGATACACACATACACACATATCTCACACATCGACTTTCCCAGAGGAGAAAACTATGATGTCATCTTTTTTATGCCCCACTGTATTACAGTGCTCCTTTCCACACATAAAAACTTAACCTACTAATGCCACCTAGAGGTGACTGCCTCCAACTGCGGCAGTATCTGTACAGTATAAGAGCATTACGCCATCACGATGTGGCATGGGGAGTAAAAGAGGCAGTAGAAGAAGAATAAACCTACCTGAACTTTCAGAGCAGACAGTATCTTTTTTTTTTTTTTTTTCCACAGAGCAGCACAAAGTCTGTGCATCAGTCATCCTCATACTCATTAATGTTAATTTCTTGAGGTATAAAGCACTTTGGGGACTTTTGATCACCTCATTCTGCTATTGCCTCTCCTTTCTGAGCTTCTGATATCCCGAAGTGGCCTTCATATGAATGTAGCAGATACCTCACACTGGCTGCTGCTTTTGAATGTAGTGTGTAGTGTGACTGCTCTGTTGGGTCTGTTTTGAAGAATGCCACGCTGGTTTTTAGATTCTGAGGTGCGGCCAGTGGATTAGCAGTCCTGTACATTCACCACTTAAAGGTAATTAACATAGCCATGAAATTAACAAAGGGAAAAGAATAGTTAAAGATGCTATGAGGAGGATCTGTTTGGATTGCACTCACACACCGCCTTCTGGCCTGGAGCCTCTGCACACTGTCGTAAATTACTTTTAGTTAGGCATGTGTCTGTTTTGGAATAAAATGGAGATCGGATCAAAACATTTTCTTTGTTCAAGACAACTTTTTACTGGATCCAAATCTCTTCTCACGACTAAACTTCGTCAGCTGGAGTGGTGTTGTTATAGAGACCTAGACGTGCCGTAGATCAAGCCGGTCCTGGACGACCCAAACTGGAAGCTAAGAAGAAGCAATTTAAAATAACCTGTAACCAGCAATTTTGATGCTGATAATCCCATCGTAAAGTGTGGATTACGATCAGGCATATATCAAGAAGGGAGACTTTTTTAAGATCACTTTCAAACTCCTCACACCCCTTTTGATATAATTCAGCAAAAATGTATATTAAGTAATTGTTGTTTTGTACTTCAGTTTATTTTAGATGCATTTGAATTCATTCAGAAAAACAACATATTGAAGAGGAGATTTCAGGGTCCTGTCTGTAAATAAAAACTTGGAAAGGCATATAATTATCACAGCAGAATTCCTCATACTTGATTTTTTAGGTTTGACCACAAGTTATATGTGTCTTATATGTGTCTGTAATAGATTTACTTTTTATTTTAAAAGCTCATGGAAAAACTGCTTCCATTTAATCAATGAAAAAAAAGTTTAAAAAAGCGATTTGTTTGGACTTAAGAGAATTGAATACAAGTAAGCACATCTTTTATGACAAGAAGTGATGATTTACTTGACGATTTATACAGACGTCATCGGCAAAACTCAAATATAACATCAGTTAAAACCATGGTATTTTTAGCTGTAAAAGCCATGTGAGGTAAAATGAGACACAACAAACAACAGGGGTAAAAGGACAAACACACACAAATGCACACACCAACACATCAGAGACTTCCTCGCCACCATGCTGCTTTCTCACCTCTTTGGTGACGTTGTCTTGGACCAGACTGTAGAGGGGCACCACGCGGCTGACTTCCAGCAGCACCGGGATGGGGGAAGGCTGCTCTCCACTCCTGCTGCTCCCAGCGTGGCCTCCCCTCCCTGCCACTCCTCCCATCATGGCCTGGTGGTGACACAGGTGGCAGCCAGCTGGACAGCTCCCCTTCTCCTCACAGCGGATCTCCACGCCGTTCACCATGTCGTCAGACAGCAGCTGGCTCTTCTGCAGCGCTGACAAGTAGCTGATGAAGGGGACTGACTTCAGCTCACGGCGCCCACCTCCAACGACACCTTGGTCTGTTGCCTCTGTGGAGGAGGGCGATACATAAAGTTACAATGATTATCATCCTTATTTCCTTTTATAAGCATTTGTTCCCCTTTGCAGAGACTTTTTCTTGTCTTTATACATCTTAACTTTGCATTATCATTCACAATCCTTCAGCTGCACATTGCATCTGCATCTGGATTTACTTTTTCTTGCAGCCAAGGGGGAAAAAAAACACAGCTAATCCTTTACTGTCATCAGCTTTCCTTGACTATAGATGAATGAGTCGGAGGAAGAAAAGGGGGTGTCACTGGCTTCTTCCCCTGAGTGTCGATTGCAACTATCTGATGTTGTTGCCCGTGTGAGTTTATCGTGGGTTGTCTGTAAAGGAGGGGGGTCTTTCTCCTTGTTCCTGTTTTTTAAGTGAGAAAACAGGAACATCATGTGGAGAGAAAAGGCAGTGACAAGGGAGAACACTCCTTGTGTGTCCCACTTGGAGGACACATCACAGGCCGCATGTTACAGATTGAGCATCTGTGCTGATGCTGCTGATGTGTTGCTTGGGTCTATTTGCCGAGCGAGAACAAAGAACACATATGGGTTTTATGAGTGAGTGCAAACAAGCTCTTTCTTGTGGCAGTAAAAGTGATATAAGTTGGAATTTGCTTGAAGATGTGGTTTGAAGACGTGATTAATCATCACATGGGAATATAAAGTGAAAAAAACTGCAACTCATAACTATGCAATTAAAAAAATGTCTCTGGAAACACCTCGATAAAAGTCTCTGAATGTGTGATGTTTGAGTAAAGCTTGTCAGATTCAAGAGGAAACTACTAGTGCTGAAAAATTGCTAGGCGCCGCCCTGTTGGCTATGGCTGCCTTTTGCAGCAGCTATCTCTTCTTTGTCCGTTTCTTGTAATTATTTCATCTCTTTTTCGTAATCTTTGCATTTGGAGTGGATCATTACTTTGTATGGCTCATTTGTTGGTCATGGACACCAAACTTTTTGTGGCTCCAGTGATATTTTTAATACTTTTTCTCCTATGTTTGTCTGGAGATCCTACATTTAACCATGGCTGCATTGTTTACATGTGAACTCTGCTGTTAGCAGCCTGTAGCATGTCAATGCTAACTAGTGTAAGGCCTGATGTCTTCCCACAAGGTGAGGAGAAGGAGGTGAGGACGACGTGCTGGTTCTCAGGTGTGAGCTAAGAAGTGACGACATAGACCTGTCCTTCCATCCATCGTTATTGGGAACGTAAGATCTATCTCCAATAAGATGGACGAGCTAGCCATGCTAACCTAGCAACAGAGGGAATACCAGAAGGCAGAGTAGCATCATGCTATTCACAGACATGGCTACAGGAGCTAACATCAGACACCAACGCCACATTGAAAGAACTTCACCTGCTGTGAGCAGACAGGATACAGGAGACAGAGACTGAACAGACTGCTGAAGAAGCTCAGTCCTGGACCCTGTGGAGGTGGAGGCTGGCTGAACTGGAGAATGATGGACAAGCTGTCATCATCTATTTTTTTATGGACCTTTTTGCACTTTCTATACATTTTCTTACTTTGGTTTTCTTGATTGTTGCTGCGACTCAATTTCATTGTACTTGTTACAATGACAATAAAGTTCTATTCCAAATCAAACTAGCACAGGGTTGTGGGAAACTTTAGCTCCTCAAGTTTCCACTTGATCAGACACATCTTGTCTCAGAGAGATACAGTTGTATAGGAGGTAAAGCCTTCAGTTATCAGCCTCCTCTTCCTTGGTACCATCTACCAAGTGTGGTCCAGGAGGCAGACACTCTCTCTACTTTAAGAGTAGGCTGAAAGCTCTGAGCTGGATCAAGCCTCAGTTATTCTGTTCTACACTTAGACAGCCAGGGCGGGAAATGACCTTATTTCTTTCTAGGAGTCTCGGAGAGTCTCATATCTCAAAGGTTCCTCAAGATCACTACTGTACGTGGACCTGGCAGAGTCCAGCTACCACAGCTGTTAGAGTCTCACCATCATCATCGCTGCTACAATGCAAATTCAAACTCTGTCCCTGTCTCTAACCTCAACTCCGTCTCAACAGATGTCTGTCTAACGTTGCTACTGTTCTGCTTAAGGCTTTGACCTGTTTTTTCCCTTGTCACTTTAACTTGCAAAAGGCAAAATGTCTCTACTTATAGTGGGTGAAAATGAAGTAAGACTTCTTTTATGCTGAAATACTGAGCACACAGCATTTCAACATATAGATATCCAACTTGAATAAATTAAGATTTTCGGCTTGCTAGTCCTCCAAAAATTTTCACAGATTTTCACCATTCAAATTTTAAACTACTTAGCATGTAAGTAGAAATGTGCTGGTACTTTTCACATTTTTAACCCTTATACTTTTAAAATATTCAATGTACTCTAATATTTTTCGGCCAATTAAAATGAATGAGGATGATCCATCACCATGGAAACCACACAGCTGATGGTGTCATATGGGGTTCCCAAGTTACAAAAAGGACTGGTGTGTGTCACCAATGTAGGGAGTTAGGGCAGAGCAATTTCTGCAAGGACACAAGGACAACCCCCACCCCCATGAGTATTTTCTTGATATTGGGTCTTTGAAGACAATATTAGCAAGCTTAGACTTGCTTATATTTCTGGAAAGCATCCTTAGATAATGTACATTGGAATTTGGTGCTATTTTGTATGCATTAAGATGGACTGATTGATTGATGCTGGCACCCAATGCCAAGCAAAACACAACTAAGCCAAACTCAGAGGAGCAGAATCTTTATTTTCGACTGGTTGAATCCCATCATCTAGGGAAATCATTTTTTAAACCCAAGTGACATTACTCCTTTCATGTGTTTATGTAAGGTCAAAACAGTGAGAAAGCTTTCCTTTCTTGACAAACGTGGATGGGGCAAAGGTTTCTGATGGCTACAAAATACTTTGAGAAAACCACAAGTAGTAGTGAGGGTAGCAACCATAGTAAGAGTTGTGACATTTGTAACATTAGAATATGTTGTCCGTGTAAACATGTTACAGTTCCACAGACTAACTCACATGAACAGTATGGAGGGGCACATAAAGGGGAAGAAGGCTGCACGGATATGCTATTACATAATTGCACACCCAGACTAAATCTTATAGCATACACACTCAGTCTGAAAATAAAATAAGATAAAAATAAGAGAAACCCTAAACCTGAAGTGGGTAAAGCCCCCAACATTATTCAAGGTGGAGTAACTGGAACCAATTAGGGTTAATACTTGAAATGACTTATTTCCTGTTAACAGTTTCAATGATGTAGAACGCCCACATTTGTCAAACCAGTCACTGTGTAAAAAAGACATCAGAAGCTGAAAAACAAGTCCTAATGTGTCTCCATGAGCAATTTCACTCCTGCAATGTCAGCAGTTACACAAGTTAAACCGGGACACTGTAAGGGCATGTTAAACATTTTTCAAGCACATGCTCATATATGCTTTAACAAGGGTGCATTTTGAATCACTGGAAGAAAATCGGTATGGATATTCTAAGGAATTTTTCAAACTAAAACTGTCGCCAGCAAAAGTTTACATACAAGATGTAACTTAATACAAGAAGCTTCAATATCTAAGGAAATTAAAAGTATATCAACGATTTTAAAAATGCCGTACTATTCAAATGAAAAGATGAGTGGGAGCTGTGGCATGGATCATCTCCTGATTCAGAGCTTGGGACAACAAGAAATTATAGCACAAGAATTGTGGCAGATGATTCTAATCTGGCACCATAAATATCAAACAAAACTTGTTGCAGGAGATTTTAGTGTCTCTAGGCTTGAAAATGATTTTGCAGGGACGACAAAGTAACAAGCCAAAATTGTGCTCTCATTGGATTTTTTAATCAAAGCTGCCACAGTATGTGCTGGACAGAAAGAAGGACAAATATTAAGTTCCTTTGAACTTGTTTTTTGTCTATATGAACAATATGCAACTCAATGTGGGATTTAAAACTGTTTGGGAACATCATTAAAAAAGAGAAACATGAGCACGGAAGACTGGTGTGTACCTAATAGGCTAGACTAAACAAACAAGCCTTATAGCGACGATTTGCTTCCACAGAAAAACAAACTTGCGATGAGTGATTTAAGTGGATTTAAGAGTCCAGTGAAAATTCTGGTAAGCAGAGTTCATACATGTTTATCCAACAAATATGAAGTCAATTATTATCAGCTTTAGGAAAACAAAATGTTAAACTAATCCTTTTATGTCTAATATTCTTTTATCAAATATAAACGGCACCTAAGGTCAACTTCCAGGCCTGTTCTCGGAAACGCACACTGAGGACACCACCTCTGTGTCCTCATATGGAGCTCTGACCCTATTTTGAGAAGTAAGTCCATGCATACATCTATTTGTGTATGTCTTTGCGGCTTTCTCCCTCTATGCCTTTGTAAGACACAGGCAAACAGTTGAAGGGGGGGTTGGTAACTTCATGTGCAACAGTGTGTAAACAGGCTCAAGGGGTGGCCCATGAGCCCAATTACATGCACTTCTTGAGGAAACACAGGCACTGAAAATGAGCTCTTAGAATAAAAGCCCTGCAGCTCAGATTGGCTGCGGCTAGCCAGTCCAGTTCACTCTCACCCCCTTTAACTCATTTCACCCTGGATTACATTTGTTTACAATGTAAACAGATGCGTCTCATGAAAGGTTTTGGCACTTTCACGTACTTGTGGTGGAAAATAAAGCACAGCCGAGGTAATGTGATTGTCAGAGTCAGCTGGATTTAATTGTCTACTTTCTTCCTGCATAATATTGTTTCCCCCATTTATCTTTATTTACTTTGGGAACTTTACAGCTTCTTCTTGTTTTATTTGAGTCTCTGTGCTGTATAGACTGTTTTGAATCTGGTAGCAAACCACTGCAACATAACTTCCATCTGGGCTCTCTGGAGGGCTTTGTCTGTGTGTCTTTTATTTGTTAAGAGTGTGTGAGATGTATAGTTCCACCCTTCACAAGGAGAAATTTAATTGGACCACATGTAATTTTACGCTGTTAAAGGATTCAAATAAATTATGACATTTCTTTGCTGTGTGGACTAATTGTGATACTTGAGCAACACTTTCTTGTCATCAAACACAGCGCAGAGATAAATGGAAAGAATTGCCCAGCCATTGATCTTGCACTGTCTCTGTTAATTAAAATGTCTTTGTAGATGGGCTGCAGTATAATTACTCATCAGGGACACATCCCCTCCAGCCAGGGTTATGTTGCCCAGGCAACAACAGCGAAGGCATCACATCTATTCTCCTGAAATTAAACACAGTTGTTATCAGTAATAGAAACTTTGAGCATTGTTGTGACAGAGCTGCCTCCTTTATTTCCTCTGGATAACTGGACTAAAGATGTGAAAGCCGTGCATCACAAACAGTCAGACTGAACGGTGGGTAAAAGCAGACAGTAGGAGTGATGAAAATGGCTTATTTCACTTATTTTAATTCAACCACCTTTGCCAGAATCTTAATGTGACAACCTCTGCCAGAAATCTTTGATGTGCTTGTATTTTACGAAGTATTAGTCCTCTTAAACGGTGTCTTACCTAGCAATATCAATTATATGAACAGCAGTTATCCATCAGGACCAGGCCAAACCCCAATAACGTTTAATGAATAGGGTAAGTGTCACAGGAAATGACAAGGAAAATGAATAATTTTTAGAAAAGTGCTTGACCACTGAAAAGGAGCCAGTTTTTTTTCTCCTCAGATGGCCTTTTACTTACCTCATGTGGTGAGACATTTTCTAGAAGACTTTCACTGACATCTAGTGGTCTGTACCTGTACTTACAGGCTTGAAACTGAAGACTGCAACAATTCACTGCATTTAGATGTTTTAGGTCATACTTCTTGCCTGCTAGTAGTACTGTAGGTTCTTTCTTTGTCACTTATTAAATTACAACTATATTTTCTTGTTCACTCAAGCAAAAAATGTTTAATTTAACCAGTAAAATATTTTTAAATGTAAGGCAACATCTTTAATCTTTGACTTGAATTGTTTCACTTTTTTCCCTTGTAACCTTTTATTGTTTTTATTATTTTCTCAAGTTTGTGTGTGCGTCATATAGTTTGACTTCTTTTATTTTTAATATAGTTTTTCATCTTGTCCTCCTCAAATTTCTCTTTTATTATTCATTGAATTTTTTTAAGCACTTTGTAACCTTTTAATCTGTACTCGATCACAGTAAAATTCTTTATGCACGCTACTTTAGACACTTGGGAAATACTATACTCGATAAACAATGCAGCAAATTAAGTCTGCCTTCCTGAGGACTAATTAGTCCTAAATTATCCAGTTTAGCTAGCCTTTGAGCCCATCTGATAAGCTTGTGCACACAGTTTGCTTAACACTTCCAATTTATTGATTGACCATGGGTACCTCTTGATATTTCAAGTGTCAATGCTAATCAATGTCAATCAGCTATACAGCTGCAGAACCAATACAACAACTGATAAATTACATTAAAAATACAACAAATAAAAAGAAACGCAAATCAAGGCAAGGAAAGTTAGTAATTTTGTTTCTGCAAGGAATTATTTAGAGTAACTGTTGTGTGTTTTTGGTCCTTGCAATAAAAAAAAATTACATAAATAAATGTAGTCCACGTACGTTACAGCAGACCATTCCTTCTCTTTTGTAATATCAAACCAAAAGTTATATTGTTTGAAGATAACACATATTGAACGTGCACAAACAATTTAATGAAAGGTTAGCTGTCATTAATTATTTCAAAGTGTGTTTCTTTGGTTTTGGCTGGTCATTTCCGTCATACCTAACGACATACCACCTAAATACAACTTTGCATGCTTGCCCCGTAGTGCACATCAGCCAATAAACACACACGCTAAGACTACAGTTGTGCGTGTTACGTCACAGCTTTGCGTACGTCACGTCGTCAACACTGCAGTCTCTCACTAGCAGCTGCAGTAGCAGAAGCACAGCACGCCCATCCAAACCTCTGTATCTCCAACCAGCTCATACAGAAGAAAAGGTAACGTTTTGAAACAGGACTCACGAAAGAAGAATATATTTGGCTCTGGATCAGTCTTTGCAATGCATGTGTACCAAATAAAGCCATGTAGTAATGCTCCAGAACAGCGTCGCGATAACGTGTGTTGTTTAGTGGAGAGGCCTACAAGAAATTGGTAATAAATGAGCAACTTATTAATTTAATGCGTTTAAAGTACAAACCTCATGATTTAAATCATTAACGGAACAACATGGCAGCCATCACCATCACCTGTTTAGCTCTGATGTCGCGTGTTGTCATTGCACGTGCCCCTGAGCTCACATGTAAATAACCTCATAAATTGGCTAGCTTACATGCTAATTTCACCGTTGCCTTTGTGTCGTAACAGTAGCTTTTATTTTCACTTGCAGAATGATATCCATGATGGCAGTTAATTAAAGCTTACATTATGAACTGGCTTTTTAACACAGTGCTCATGTTCATGAGAGCTGTCAGTTATCGCCTTAGTAAATTTGCGTTTATGGGTAATAAACTAATTTCACCTTATCTATGTATATCATAATGTGGCAGCTAAAAAAATCCGACGAAATAGTTGTTTCAACAGTAAAGACAAGAAGCCTTATGTTATTGTCAATGTGCTACAGCAAATAAATGCCTTATAATGCCTTGCAACACAAGGTATATGGCAATATTTACATCACCTCATCACTTAGCATCCTGCAAAACATTGTCTTCAACAAACAAAAGTAGAGTTACTAAAGGGTTCTGATCTCCATTCGTTTGCTTTCCAAACAATTGCATGCCTTGGCATGAGTCATTTCCTTATGGCATGCTCATGGAAACAGAGCCTGGTGATTCCAGTTCATCCTCACAGAGCCTTTAAGTGTTAACTGTCTAAATCTTAGAGTTGGATATGTTTTCATATACTTTCCTTGTTTGATTTTGGTGAAATAAATTCACATAAGCTGATATCCCTTTGTTTTTTTTTCTTCCACCCTCACAGGGACCAAGATGGCGGCTGCTTCTCCTGCATTGGACCCAGATCTAATGAGGGAGGTCCTTGAGTGCCCTATCTGCCTGGAGACCTACAACCAGGATCAGATGAGACCCAAACTCCTGCAGTGTGGCCACACAGTGTGCAGACAGTGTTTAGAGAAGCTGTTAGCAAACACTATCAACGGTGTGCGCTGCCCCTTCTGTAGCAAAGTCTCCCGTATGAGCAGCATCTCCCAGCTGGCAGATAATCTCACCGTGTTGAAGATCATAGATTGCACCACATCCTGCAGTGCTGCTGCTGCGGCCTTAATGTGCAGGTCCTGCTGTAACCGCCTGCCACGACAGTACTGCCATGACTGTGCCACTGTTCTCTGTGAGCTCTGCAAAGGGGAGGGCCATCTGCATGAAGGCCATTCAGTGGAGCCGATAAGGGTGGCTGCTGAGCAGCGGCGTAAAGAGCTAGGCGGGAAGCTGGCAGCTCTGCGTAATGTCATGGGGGAAATTCAGAAGAAGAAGACAGCTATTGAAAACATTTCCAAGTCATTGAAGTTGAAGTATCACTCAGTGCAGCAGGACTACACAACAACTGAGCTACGCCTTCAAGAGGAGCTCAAGAGGTCTCGGAGGATGTTTACTGCAGCCATGGCAGACGTGGAGAAGCTAAACGGTCAGGTCCTAGAGGAGCAGACCTATCTGCTCAACATCGCGGAGGTAAAAGTCGTATCTCGGTGTGACTATCTCACAATGCTGGTGAGGCAGAGTGATACGGCTTTGCTAAAAGATGACAGCGAAGGCTTTGATGATGAAGAGCTGGATCTGAGAAGCACATTGCCCACCATGTTCCAGCTGAAAGAGCCAGAGTTGGTCAGAACAGAGCACTCCAAGTTGATAGAAGTGGGCCATTTGAACACAAATACTTTCACTGCCAGCACTGATGATGAGGAGAGTGGGTTGGAGATCCCACTTGAGGCTGACGTGGAGAGTGTAGCAGGTGCTGTAGGGGGTGCAGGTGCTGCTCCTGTGGATCTTTACAGGGACATCGACATGGTCTCAGCTGTAGAGGACACAGCGTGTGGCTCACCAGGAAACTTTAAGTCAAAGTCCATGGATGCTGGCGGGGGATCACCTGGAGGAGCTGGAGCAAGTGCAGCCCCCCCTGTGTGCCAGTTTGTGAAGAAGATGGGCTGCAAGGGGACTCTGCCTGGCATGTTCAATTTACCTGTCAGCATTTGTGTAACACCACAGGGTGAGGTGCTCGTAGCTGACAGGGGAAACTACCGCATCCAGATCTTTAACCGCAAAGGTTTCCAGCGTGAAATCCGCCGTAATGCAAGCAGCATTGACAACTTTGTGCTGAGCTTCCTCGGTGCTGACCTGCCAAACTTAATCCCCTTATCCATAGCTGTGACTCCTCAAGGCTTGATCGGGGTCACTGACAATTATGATAACTCTGTGAAAGTCTACACGATGGATGGACACTGCGTGGCGTGTCATAAGAACCAGCTGATTAAGCCGTGGGGCATCACTGCGATGCCTTCAGGTCAGTTTGTAGTGTCTGATGTGGAAGGTGGGAAGCTGTGGTGCCTCGCAGTGGACCGCCATGTCGGGGTTGTGAGCTACAACCGATTATGCTCAGCTGTACGGCCGAAATTTGTAACATGTGATGCAGCTGGGACAGTCTACTTCACGCAGGGGCTGGCGCTTAACTTTGAGAAACGCCACAATGAGCCACACCTTGAGGGAGGCTTCTCTATCGGCTCGGTGGACACCGAGGGTCAGCTTGGGAAACAGCTCAGCCACTTCTTCTCCGAGACAGAGGACTTCCGCTGCATCACTGGCATGTGTGTGGACGCAAACGGGGATTTGCTTGTAACGGACAGCGGCAGGAAAGAAATCCTCCAGTTTCCCAAAGAAGGGGGATTCAAAGTTCTCATCCAGGAGGGGCTGACATGCCCAGTGGGGGTGGCCACCACCCACAAAGGACAGCTGCTGGTGCTAGATTGTTGGGACCACTGTGTCAAAGTCTACACATACATTCAAAGGAGGCACTCCTCCACATCGTAGGGGCACAACGCAGACTTAATGCACATGTGAGGTTTAGTAGGAATGTGTTGGGTGTGTGTGGACGCAAAATTAGTTAAGCACTGTTATCTATCACTGAAGTTTGGCCAATATTTCTATATTTCTCTCTTTAGCTTTTATTAGGTTGTTAAAAGAATGTTTGATGGGTTATAATTTAATACCTCAAATAAAAATCAGCGACTCCAGACCTTGTAAGATTTTAACACTTAAATATCTGGCAAAGAAGAAGAGACCGAAGAGAAGATGTCAAGCTTATGCAGGCACAAGCAACAGATGCATGGCTTTTTGCAGGAAGCTGAAAACAAACATGCATTTATACACACAGTTAATCAAACCAAGGCTTCTGGCCTGTGAAGCACTTTATTGATGACTCAGCACTGTGTTGGGTTGTAGTAGCACACACTAACATTTTTGTTGCTGAACGCAGCTGGCAGCTTTAAAGATTCCTGTGCAGTTCACAAACAGGAAATCAGTAACTAAGTATCAGCATTCAGGGAGAGTTAAGTGTCGGATTTTAGGAAAAAGAGTGAACAGATTTTCTCGCTTGGATTCTTAAGTTTCTTTTTTGTTTTCCTTTGTTTTGGTCTTTAATTTAAGAAATCTTTTTTTCTTTTTTTTTTTTTTTTACAGACCAGTGAATACAGCACGCCGTCCCCAATGTGTATGTATTATCTAAAATTGTTGCAAGCAGATTGGGCTGTATGACAAACAGGAATCTGTTGATGCCCCAGCCATTTAACTTTCCAAAGTGTAGCAGGCTCCCCTATTAGTTGTGTTCCCTCCACACCCTTGGTTGCAGTCATTGTTGGGCAAAGGCATTCTGGGTATAGCTTACCAGGCTAACAGCTGGATGGGCTAAAGTGTTAGGAGAATTAGGAAACCAAGTGACAGAGGATAAAACAAAAGTGACCAGAGACCCATGAGGAGGACTTTTCTTTTTTGTAACTTTTTTGGTTTCAAAGCATTTGACATGCATACATAAAATACTTCCAAACAGACAACATCACTCATCTTATTTACACAGTTTCTTCTTGTGCATCACTGGGCACTCCTTCACCGTTTCACTTTTGCGCAACATCACAATCCCAAATCTAACAACTGTGACGCCAAACCTTTGACAAATTTAACGATCACGTGTTTTTGATCAGTGAACAAAATATGTGCCCAGTAGAGGAGCGGTGTCTTCTATTTGAAGGTTTTTTGTTTCCTTATTCTCCGCTACACTTCAGCCTTAGTCAGTTGTTTTATCTGTACTAAAGCTCAGAAGCTATACTCAGTGTTCCTTTGTTAATGGTAATCTAACAATTGTTGCAACCATGAGTGAGGAGGGACAGCAGTAGAAAGGGGAGCTGAGAAATAAGAACTGCAGGAAACTTTGGACGGTGTGCTGTGTGCACTGGTCTACTGCAGGGCACTAGATTTCAGCATGATATTTTTTACACTTCCCTGCTCACCATGTACATCAGCCTCACCCTGAGTGGAGACTGAATCACATTTGGAAGCTCGGATAAGTCTGAAAAGTTAGAGTTCTCTGTGTCTGTACGTGCATTCAACCTCCTCCACATGATCTTCCACAAGGAGGCTGCTGTAAGATGAAATTCTTCTGATTCTTTCCACCTACTATTCAAGCTCCCCTGCTCCGTCTTATAGTCTCGCAACAATTTCAAGCCTGCACATCCCCTGTAGCTCCCTCAGTCGTGCGTAATTGTGTCGATTATGAAACCGGGTGGGAAAGTTCTGAGGTTACGGATGATCTTGTAATTGGACTGCTTGTGGAATGTCAAGGCTGCGCGTTTTTTATCCCCTGAGGAAGTAGACACAGAAAACCTTTTCTTCAGAAACAATCTATACAACTTAATAGCTGCAACACCAAGATATTATTGAGCTGACACCTACAGATTGAAGAATGTTTACAATAAGTTTCTTCTTATGCTTTTCTTTCCTTATTGCTAGCTCGTGGTTACACAAGCTTTTGAGATTTGTTGGATTCATCCTGAGATGTTGGTGCTACATCGCTTTGTCTCCCTCAGGTTTTAGTTCTCTAGGGTTGAAATAATGGTAAAAACAACAGCCATATGAAAAGTTTTGCTAGGTAGTAGTGTAATTTACCTTTTAATTCACTTATATGCTTGCATGTGTTTAGTATAATTTCCTTTTACTGAATTGTAAGTCTTTACAAAGCATTAAAAAGACAATGCTTCCAGGTAAAGTCACAATAAAAGACACTTTTAACTGAGTTGTTTAGTGGCCTAAATATGGGGAATCAAGTTAATCATTGAAACCCGCTTGTTGATAGTGTATGTAAGATAGTCTATGTGTGTAAAGTGATAAATAGTAAATAAATAAGCGTATCTTCCAGTCCAAGAGCATTCTGACTCAGTTTCAGCCTTAAATAATTTCACAAAGCTGACCTTAACTCTGCACCTGGAGCCCTAACCAACAGCAAAACGCAAATATACATATCTGATAATCAAAGTGTATCATAAGTAATGTGTTTTCAAAGTTTCTACTGCGTTTTTCAGTCATTCTTGTGCTTTATTTTTCATTAACATGTTTTTTTTGTTTTTTGTTTTGAGTCACGTTGTATCTTAACATTAAACTAATAGACCTAAAGTGAAACTAGACTCGGCTGCATGTCAACCTCGCCTTTAAAACTGTTATTTTCTCAGTGTCTCTCTATTCAAGTAGTCATTAACTGGAGAATATTCAATCTAACAGTGACAGAAAATGCCAGAAATATAAGTGTCCTTGTGTCCGTGTGCTGAACCTCAGAGTGTCTCACTTTATGTTTATCCTTTTCCAGATTGATTTACACTGTTGAATAATAATGACAATAATAATGCAATACTGTACACCCATGACCCACTCTCCCATGTGTTTGAGGTGTTGTGTCCTTTCAGAGGCTGTGAATTTTCAAACATGTTTTGAACACATTAGAGTCATCTCTGTGTAGTTACATTCATGTTTGTATTGTTGATAATCTGAGTGCAATAAAGATTTATAAAAGAATTCAAAGGTCAGATTCAGTTTTCTCTTGCTAATACCAAGTAAAAAAATAAAATCAAAATATCTTCCTTGTAACTCTCCATACCTTACTTAGTCAAAATTAAATTATCAGTAATCAGAACTTTAAAGAGGGGGTATTAAGCTCACTGTTTAGGTCCATATTAACCCTCTAATAGCTCTGCTGTAGCTTGACATGATTTACAGCTAAAACTATCCTCACCTTTTATGTTAAAACAGTGTGCTACTGTCTCTTTAACCCCCCTCAAAAAACTATGGGAGCCTCCTCCACTGTTGAAAAGAAAAAATTGCCAGGAGATTTACCAACTGATTAAGACACATGCTGCAACAACTAAAATGTGTTTAAGTCTTTTTTTTTTAAGTTTAAAGAATATCTTTATCCTGGAAAAAGCACTACATTTTCCAGACAGTCTTCACAGCCCCTTTAACCCGACAAATTCTTTAATCCGTCATGTTTTTGAAACAAGAATAAATAATGTCTTAACATGGGGCGCAGATGGCCTAGGGGTCTAGGCTGCTCCCAGTGAGGTTTGCCTTAGAGTAGGAGGCCCAGGTGCAAATCCAGCCTGTGGCCTCTTTCCTGCTCTGTCCACTGTCTGATTAAAGGCTTCAAAAAAATTCCAGAAAATGAATTAGAAAAAGATTCATGCCTACACTTGGCACAGGCAGCGTATCAGATTGTGTAGAACACGTAAAATTAAGGTCAACTTGGGATCTGCACAAATCACACTGCAAAACTGAAATCTGAAGAAACTGAAATTGAAATCTAATTTCTATTGAAAATTGTCTTTTTTGACTTCATATAAGCCACAGCCACCATACAAATCCAGAAAAGACATGTCTAATTTGAAGATGGAAATAAAAGTGATGCTTGCATATTGAAAATAAATCCAGTTAGCTTCTTGTATTGAGACATTATTTTTTATCATAATTGTTATATATTTTTATTTTTTATTTTTTCAAGCCTTTAAACAGACAGTGAATAGGGCTGTGGACTAAGTAGAAAACAGAGAGAGAATGTGGGATAACATACGGAAACAGGCCACTCGCTAGAGGGTGAGCCTCAAGGAGAGTGACCTAGACCACAAGGCCATATTTGCCCTGACATAAAACCTTTTATCTTCACATTTTTTTCCCTCAAAAAACAAAACAAAAACAAAAAAAGGGCATTACACTGCCTCTTTAAGGGAATATAGAAAATATAACTTTTAACTTTAAGGGGTGTGGATTAATAGCACTGTAGTTTCACTTCTATTTGATTTTATTTTTTATAAACTACTTTTACCTGAATCAAACATTTCAGAACTCCATGGAAATAAAACAATAATCCTTCATGTGTGAAATATATTAACCAAAGTATCTTAAAGCATGTTTTCTTTTTACACATATATGAAGTTCAACCTAAGTAGTCTATTTTAAAAGTCTTCTGGACAGGAGTTAAGTGTTTGATCTTGGCACTCCTTGACCCCAAATCTCTTCTTTTTTCCAACAAGATAAACAAATATTTGACAGTAATTATTTGACAAGTCAATCATTCTTTTTGGGATGTTGAATAAACAGGATTAACGAACCCAGAGCAAATGAAAAATGGCTCCGAGACGATTTTGGGGATGCTATTAAAAGTCACGCTGATAATTAATTACCATCATGCAGCTTATGCTGTGTTTTAACTGGGAGAAAAATATGGTGAGGGTTTAGTTTAATGTTTACAACAAACTGCTTGATTTGACATTGACAACTTTATGTTGTCCTGATTACACAACACAGAAGCCCCATTAATCTTAGAGTTACAGTTATTTCCTGATCAAAAAAACTTTTTCTGATGTGTTCATTTTCTGTTTTTGGTAGATTGCCCACCCCCATCTTTTAATCCATCCCTCTAACATAGAGCGGTTTTGGCTCTCCTGTCTGTCCGTCTGTCTGTCTGCCTGTTTGCCTGTCTGTCTGTCTGTCAGCAGGCTTACCTTTCTGGTACTGCAGCCAGAGCTGCTGCTGAGCCTTCTTGCTGGGGAAGTAGATGCTGCAGCTGAGCTCGGAGCCGTACAGGGCTTCAGACACATAGTGGCTGCCATACTGCTGGAGGAAAGCCAGCAGCTCCTCACGTGTGCTCTCTGCTGACAGCGTCTTCAGGACCTTGGAAAAGCCTGGCAGGGGAAGAAAGAGATGGAGAGGAAGTAAGTTTGTATCCAGAGGGATTGGAAGGTATCAAGAATTCTGTTTATATAGGAAGTTACACAGTATTATTTTACATAGTCACTTCATTGGTCTCACTGTGTATAAAAGTTCATTCTAATTGGTCTAAAACCTTTTTACACTGTATCATTACAGTTTAAATATGTGTTAACAGCATTGGTGTAAGAAGACAGAAGTACACAGAAATGTCAGCGTAAAGATTCCTACAGAAGTATTGTTTCTTGGAGGCTGATATTTTGACAGTGAATGGAAATGTTCCCTATATTAAGTTGTCTCCAACCAGAACTGATTGTTGAATCAAAGGTAGCCTTTTCAGCTACATTAATGCATACATTTTACATCAATAAAGTTATCTTTAAATCAAAACTTTGATTCAATTGTTCATGTCATGACTGGTTGCCAGACAGTAAGCCCACTGGGGTGAGACAAAACCCCAAACCTTTACATCGGAGTCCTGCTCAGCCTGTCATAATTTTTAATTTGCATAACCACCCATTCACTATATACTTATGCAACAAGTGTTTTTCAAAGCATAATAAAAAAGAAAAACATTGAATATCTGTAAGATCAGAACAAATAAATGAGAAAATAAAACATGAATGTGCAAGTCACTGGTAAATATAATGAAAATTTATAACAAAAGGGGGCGTCAGTTTGGCCTAATGTGTCCCATGTATAGAGGTGGATAGAGGAACTAGAAATGGACCATGACTTTTAGAGCAGCATATTCATTACTGTTATACAAGTTGGGGTGTTGGGGTGTGGATGTAGCCTAGTACCGTATTTTCTGCACTATAAAGCGCTTCGGAATATAGGGCGCACCTTCAATGACTGGCCTATTTGAAAACTGTTTTCATACATAGGGCGCACCACATGATAAGGCGCATAGAATAGAAGCTACAGTCGTGGCTGGGGTTGCGTTATGCATCCACTAGATGGAGCTGCGCTTAAGGGAATGTCAACAAAACAGTCAGATAAGTCAGTCAAACACAGACTACATCCACACGGACCGGCACATTTTTCTATCAGAATTTTTTTCGGTGCCGTTTTCAAAAAAAGTGCGCTGTAAAGACGAAGCAGTTTCTGCTGTCAACTAAAGCCGTTTCCAGAGATCAGTTCACATGCCAGACCTTTGGGGGTGCTGTGTTGCTTTAACAATAAACAAGAGAAGAAGCCTGGGCCAGCCTGTGAGCTAACGTTAGCACTTACTGGAATTCCTCTTTACCAGTTCTCACCGCTATTACTTTGTCAACTACTACGGTAGCCATGATTGATCAATATTGATCCATATATAAGGCGCATCGGATTATAAGGTGCACTGTCGGCTTTTGAGAAAATTGAAGGCTTTTAGGTGCGCCTTATAGCGTGGAAAATACGGTAATCAATATTGATCCATATATAAGGCGCATCGGATTATAAGGCACACTGTCGGCTTTTGAGAAAATTTAAGGCTTTTAGGTGCGCCAAATAAGTTTAGCCCCCTAGTGGCCTCTTTCCTGTTTGTCACTTTCCACTCTCACCCTTTCCTGTTCCTGCTCTATCCACTGATTTGTCCTCTCTAATAACACCCCCATTATTAAAAACATTATCTCATTAGAAAAATTATGTTTTTTTTATAATTTGTATTGCAAGCTGGTTGCAATGCAGTATTTTCTCCCAGATGGTGGCTGTAGTGTGTCCTAAAGCTGTCACATGACTGGACAAGAAGGAACCGCATGCAACAACAGTCCCTGGAAATATGAGTGAGGAAAATGTGAGGGTCACCCTCTGTGAAATAATTTTGGCACTAACCTGTGGATAAGGTGATGGAGCTGAGTTTGACTTTGTACAGATTGCTGCGCACCCTCCACTGTTGAACCATAGGATATCCCACTGCTTCACTGAACTGTGCATCACCTGCAAGAAACAGAACATCAGGGGAAAGAAAACGAGGAAAAAAGAAAGAAAACAAACATCAACAAATTATATCACTAATATTCATAAAGAGCAGCTGAAATTCAAAACTAATGAAACCATAAATAAAATCCATCATTTCATTCCAGCACTTTATTGCAGATTTACTCGTATTGGTTTTTCGCTTTAACATCGTTTGTTATCAGAGCCCATATCCCAGCTGGTGCCCGATCAATGGCAGATATATAGTGCAACTTGAACTCCAATTGAATTGCTGACATTAGAAGAGGGAGCCAATCTCGCCTTCCTCTGCAATTCAATTACCAAACTTTCACACCAGTTTAGAACTAAAGCTGCAGAAGTGAAAAGCAAAGGGGAAAAAGTGCTTACAGGAACCTTGATCCTGTGCCTTTGTGAAGTGTTTTACACCTGAGACGCTCATGTGCTGTGAAAAAGGGCAATTTATTCTGTGTGTGTGTGTGTGTGTGTGTGTGCGTGTGTGTGTGTGTGTGTGTGTGTGTGTGTGTGTGTGTGTGTGTGTGTGTGTGTGTGTGTGTGTGTGTGTGTGTCTGTGTGTGTCTGTGTGTGTGTCTGTGTGTCCAATTCAGGTGAAAGCGGAACCCAAGTAGAAATCTCCGGGGTCAATGTGGACTGAATGCCAATTTAACTAATGGAGGGATTAGGGAGCAGAGGTGGAGGTGTGGGTTTTTAAGCCAAATGTCTAAGTGACTCTGCCCCCCCTCAAGATGAAGAGGAAGAGTGCAGAAAAAAAGGATAAAAGGATGAAACAGAAGGTTGAGTGTTTGAGTTTACAAGGTCCAGTGCTTGTGTAAGTGTGTGGGCATGTTGATGCATAAACTCTAGTATCACAGCACAGCAGCACAGAAAAAAAACTCTACACGCCTATTTGACAAGGTCAGATGTATTAATAAAAAACGATCTGATTCCATTTATCTTTCCCTATACTTCAAACAAATCTGAGCCTGATTCCAGCGTCATAAAATAGCTTGTTGTTATAAAATTGTTAGAGTGTGACACGTTTGGCCTTTGCTACCACTTGAAACTAAAACTTAAATTTTGGTTTCCCGCTTCAACTGTTTCCTTCAGTTTACTGTATTCTTTATAATATCTGCAAACTCCACAAAATGAATAGATAAATGAAAAAAAAAATCACAAAACCTCACCCGTTAGAAGCTGTAGATTGGGCAAAGGCTCAGACAACACTCCTCGACACTGTTCTTCCACCGGTAAAGGAATGACCATGAGACCATCTGCCAGCTGAGGAAAGTCCTTAATGAAGTTGTTGTCCCTGAGAAAGAAAAAGAGACAGACAGACAGACGGAAAGTCAGAGGACAAAAGTTGGATGGAATGTCTGCTAAAGGAAAGAGACAGTAAGACAGGAACAAACAAAAAGAAAATCAAAGATTGAGGAGGGAAAAAACATACAGACCAAAATGGAGACAGAAATAAAGACAGACCAAGAGATAATAAAATAATGATAGACGGAGAGAAAGAAAGGAAGTTTAAAAAAAAAAACAATGACAGAGGGAAAAAAGGAGAATAAAGGATATAAAAATGGCAGAAAAAAAAAAAACAATGAAATAATGAAACAAAAACAGAAGAAAGGGAAGGAAATGTGAAGAAAATGGCAAAAACTAAAAAGGAAGGAAAAAAGCAAAAATAAATGAATCATTTAAAAATAAAACAGAAAGAGAAAAAAGAGAAAGAAAAAACAAAATGAAGAATAAAAATAAGTGAAAGAAATAAAACAAGGAGAGAATTAATAAAAATGAAAAAGACAGAAGAGGAATAAAAGAGAGAGCAGCATAAAGAAAGGATGACAGATTGAAACAAATAGAATAAAGGGGAAAAGAGAATAGATTGAAAAATGAAAGACAGACAGAAAAAAGGGAGATTTTATGAAAGAACTAAATAACAAAGTAAGACCAAAGGAGTCAAAGAAATAAAGTCAGAAAGAAAAAAAAAAGAACATCTTAGAATGTGAGAAATTCCCATGATTTTGCAGCAACTCTTCAGGACAAAACAGCAACCACCTCTTCTTTATCTTAAGTCTGTGTTTAACAGTCAGGGTACTCCATGAAACCAACCCTACAACACTCCTGATCAACATCTACAATCATGACATGTACCAGCGCTCCATCCAGACACTGCTCTGCTGAATCATTCAGGGACGGGGATTTGGAGGTTTCGCTGCTTTCTGTTCTGCAGTTCTTCAGTAATGATGTTTTCCAGGTGAACCTTCCTCCTGTCCTTCACCGGTTACAGTGGTTGTCGGGCTGAAAGGTGCTGATGGATGCTGATAGAGCAATGTAATTTCATAACTGTATAACACTGAAACTTGCTGTGTTGGGAGAATATTTAAACTCTTCCAGAATAATTCATGAAATCAAGTGTGTTTCCTAAGCTCGCAGTAGTATCGGATCAATACATGCTCTGGTTCAATCCCAGATAGAACTGCTGATACAGATACAGGCTCTATTCTTATTACTGCTCTTTCAACAGATCATAACTGAAAGTCAGCCACCATTAAAACAACTCCTCAGTTAACCAACATAGACTGAAACACCTGCAAAGCTGTCCCCAGCCTTTAAACGGTCTTGTCTGGTTCAGTCAGCGACATAATCATGAGGATACTGCTGACTTGACTATTGTCCAGAAGACTGTCACTAACACTCTCCAGAAGGAGGATGAGCCACAAAAGGTCAGTGCAAGAGAAGCGGGCTGTTCACAAAGTGACATATTCAAGTAGATTACTAGAGAGTTGAGAGGAAGGAGAGGAATGTAGAAAATGATGCACAGGCACCTGCCCACACTGCCAAAATTTTAAGATCAAAGCAACCTGGGATGCTATAAAACCTCAATAGTGACACCAGCAGATCGGAACCAAGCACAGAGTGCATATTTATGAACGTACTTTTCAGAAAGCCAACACAAAAAAAAATAAAATAAAAAAATACTGCCCTCACTCAATATTCTTATTTTTCCCTCCTTTACTCTTTACCTCCGCCAAGGAGCTTGTGTTTTTGGGAGTTTGTCTGTCTGTTGATCTGTGAATAACATAACTCAAAAAGTAACAAACAGATCTTGATAAAATTGTCAGGAAATATTCAAAAGGTAATAAGAAAGAAGTGATTAAATTTTGGAGGTGGTCTGGATCACCGTCTGGATCCAGGATTTTTGTAAAGGATTCTTTATCATTGTACATCCAAGACAAGGTCACCACAATTTCTGACAGATGTAAAAGTACAATTCAGATCCTGGCAATATTCTGGATACTAAGATCTGGAATATGAAATATGTACTGGGTCATCATAATTTTCAACACTGTCAAGTAAGAAATTATCGTACAAACCTGCAACTAACTCCAAATTGTAGCAGACAGTCTCCTGAAAGGGAGTATAACATTAAAGTAGGACTGAAGTGTTGAGTGACAATCACAATATGCTTGGCGCTCTCTGAGTGCTTTTCTGGTTAGACACTGAATAAAAAGAAATAAAAGAATTCATTCTGTGAGTATTGATCCAGAAAATGTATAACTTTTTTTTTGACTCATTGTAATAAAATAGCTTTTCCTCAATACTTTTTTTTGGGGGGATGAGCATGTAAATAATAAAATAGCCCCTCAATATAGAAGAAGATGTATTACGTGTGACAACAAGACAAAGAAAAGACTATTGGCTTTACAAATTATTCCATTTCCTTTCTTCATCTATATCTGTCCTTTGGTTATATCAGAGTGGACGAATCATCTGCAAAGGCAACGGCAACAGCCCTCCTACAAGTGGTATTTTAAGCTCGGTTTTTATTCTGAAGATGTGTCGTCCTGTTGAACCAAATCCAGTTCATTTCCTGTCCAAAAGATGAGCTGTCTCGCTGCATCCCCAGAGCATGGCAAGCAGCAGCGATTCCCATAATCCACTTTTATGGGCCCAAGTCTCAAAGCACAGACCTTGTGCTGTAGAAACTCAGGAGAGAGTGTGTGTGTGTGTGTTTGAGAGGGGTGGGTGGCTTCTTCATATCAATTTTTCATCCAGTTCCTCTCTCTACCTCTCCCTCCTTTTTTTTCCATCTCTGCGTTCACTTCCGCTAACCACAAAGCCTGTTAGAAGCAATCACAGCGTTAGTGTTACAATGGATGTCTGGAAGGATTGACTCAAGGGCAGAGGATGAGAGGGGGAAAAAGAAAGAGAGAGAAGGTGCTGTAAAAAAGATTACCGTGGCTTATGCTCACAGAAAACATATTGATTGCTAAATTAAATCACCCAGCCTCACGCTGAGATTGAGAGAACCTTAGGAGGCGTGCAGACCAGGACGATATGTAGCTTTATGGATTTTCAACCTGAGATGTGGACTGTCCTTGACACGCTGCAGTGAGTTCTCTTCTTGAACCACTCTCCTCACAACATCCACTGGCATTCTTGGGTTGAAAACGTACAATGTAAGAGGTGAATGTTTCTCGGTTTACTGCAGTGTGGCTCTAAAAACAACTGGCTCTGTTGGGTAAAAGTATAAAGATCAGTGCCTGAGGTCTTAAATGGATCTGAACTCACATAAAATCATTAAACGCCCTTAACCTTCTTCATCATCTTCCCCTCTCTCTTCTCCTGAGGGACATATATCTGAGGCGAGCTTGTGAAATCTGTTGTTCTTGGGTTTGTTGGTGAACTGCAGATTCAGAGCAGACAGCGTCAGTCTGGAAGATTTCTGTTAATGTGCTTTTCGTGAGGCTTTTCTCTCTCTGACTCTGTGCGGCAGCGAGGAAGCTTGAAGCATCTATTTTACCGACAGCTCATTAAAGACGGGGACATTTATCTGTGCCGCTACAACCCCAACATACCAATGTGGTTAAAACAGACAAGCCACTGACTTGTCTTTTGAGACTGATAAGTTTGTTCTAACTAGAATGGTAAGGGTATAAATTAGCTGCTAATCGGCTAAGGCTAACTTATCTCGCCTTGACACATGTACTGGCTTTGACTTGCTGAGAGAAATTGATCAGCCATGTGGAAAAAAAACAAAAACAAAGTGTTCAGACATGCTGTTGTTATTCCCCTTTAACCAACATGTATTCACTGACAGGCCTTCTCAATCAGAAGACATTTTGACGTGTCACAACAGTACAAGTGCGTCAAGTGAATAATACTATCACAGAATAAATTCCAGGCCCCAGAAGTTGTAATATTTGCTTAATTTAAAGGGATGGTTCTGTTTTGGAGTGTTAGGTATTTGAAGTTACAGTAGTGAGAATATTACAGCCAAATCACACCAGATCCTTCTCCAGTCAGTCACAGCACTAGATCTGTTTCAATTAAAGTTAATGTGTTGAATCAAAAGCTTCACTCTGTTGCGCTGCATCCCAGCTCCAGCAGGTTGGAGGTAACCTTGCAGAGCAGATGGACCTGCCTGATTCAGTTTCTGAAATCCTGCAGATCCATCTTGTCAGGCTCCAATGACCAACGATTTCACTCTGCTAAATTCTGATTGGCCCAATCAGGGAAGAGAGGCGGGAGAGGCAGGAGCAGCATAAGTGATGAGAAGACATGACGTCAGCAGACTTTCGTACTTGTCAGTGTTCCTTTGATTCTTAAGTTGACTTTACAACGGCAGCAGTCTTCTAACGCCATTATCACAGCTGTTTCTCGTGTACCTGTAGTTGCTCGTCTATTGTCTCTCAGAAGTGGCAAACATAAGCTACGTCATACCCTGGCTTGATGCGGATTGGTCTGTGGTGAGTGTGTCAATCAGAACGGTCGTCCAATCACCAGATCAGATTTGTGCTGGATGCTGGAAGTACCGTACATCAATTTGCACAGAACTGATCAAGTAGGACTAGGGTTGCTAACTGTCCCGTAATAGCCGGGACATCACGTATTTGAGCCAAAAGAGGCGCATCCCGAACGGGACGTTGTTTGTCCCGGCCACAAAGGTAAAAGCAAGTTGCATACATTTTTTCTCTCTGTGCGCCATGCATTGTGTGTCTGGCTGCCTGCCATGGCCGCGCTAACGGTCGTGTGACCCAGTCCCAGTGCGTGCGCGCTGGACTAGGCTCCCCCCGCCGCTGTGCTGCGTAGCGAGAAACTATTTCAGATCTTAGTATCCAGAATATTGCCAGGATCTGATTGTACTTTTACATCTGTCAGAAATGATAGTGACCTTGTCTTGTATTGTTTTGCAAAGCAATCTGACCATTTATGGTGGAGTTAAATACACATGTGGTGAAAACAGCCCAACATCTCGCAATGATAAAGAATCCTTTACAAAATCCTGGATCCAGACAGTGATCCAAACCACCTTCAAAATTACTTGTCTTTGCATTTTGAACATTTCCTGAAAATTTTCTCAAGATCCTTTTGTTACTTTTCGTGTTATGTTGCTCACAGACAAACAGACAGACTCTCCCCAAAATACAATCTCCTTGGCAGAGGTAACAAAACAAAACAAACAAAAAAGAACCCACCATAAACTGTACATAAATTAAGTGCAATAAAGACTAAAAAGGACACCTGGCTGAATTTTGTTGAACTGAGCTTCAAACTGTTTTTTATAGGTGCAACTAACATATTCAGCTCTTCTGCCCACAAATGCATATTTCTTAGTTTATCCATTTAAAAAGGACATAAACATGTAACATTCATTCATTTATTCATTCGTTCATTTCTACTGCTTCTCTTGTCAAGGGTCGCACGTGGCTGGATCCTGTTCCAGCTGTCTTTGGGCGAGAGATGTAGTGTATCCTGGACTGGTCGCCAGTCAATCACAGTAACCTGTTAACCCACGGAACCCAGCGGTTGTAAACATGCAACAGTATAAAATTTATTACTAAGAATTGCTACAACAAAGGAAAATAATCTACCAGGCGCAAATTTCCTAAGTTTTCCTGCTAAGTGTATTTCAAAAGCTTTAAACAGGATTTCATGAACCAAACCGAAATTATGACCAGATATCTTCCCCTAACTTGTTTTCTGTTAAAACACCTGGTCTACAGGCTCACCGCACTTAACAACCTCCCCAACACCAGACCACACGTGAGCGCAGACTTGCAGGGAAACTTGTGTACACACTCATGTTTCATTCAGCACCCGTGTGTGTTCATTAAGGTTGTTGGACACTGGGCTCCCTCCTGGCCAAACAGCACTTCTATCCCACTCGTGGCAAACTCCTTTCATTTGAATGAGTCTCCAAAACACAAGCTTTACGAATCATATCTGGTGGGATGAATACAAATATCCAAGACCAGTTCATGCATATATATTAAAGCTCTCAGTGTTGTTTTTCTCTCATGCGCTGTGTCTCTGCTCGTCTCTTGTGTGCTCTGTTCCAATTCAAACATAGTAAAGATACATTTGATTGTTATAGTGTACTGAAACTCAGGTCTCTGATGCAAATAGTTTTGTTTTTCTTTGGTATTTCACAGCCAGGTTTCGGTAGCAGTATTTCTTCAGATTTGAACAACCATTCACTGTTTGTTTGTTTGTCTTGTCTCCAGCGGTAACCTCTTCTTTTATGCTTTCTGCATTCCATATTCCTTCCATCTCCTCTCCACTAGCCCCCCAGCTACACCTTCCTGCTCTTCCTAAATCATATGCTGCTTGGTGATATGTGCAGATAAGAGCTATCTACAAGTCAATTTAGATAAATATTTCCCTCCTGTGTGTGTGTATACTGTATCTCTATCTGGATAGGCACAGGGTCCTATGAGTCACTTAGCTACAGACGCCTGATTGTGTGTAAGAACAGGTGTCCGGGCGTATGTCTGAGTGAGTATCTGCGTTTGTGACTGTGTAACTGATATTGAGTGGTACTTATCTAAACAGTGGCTCAGATAATTGGCTCTAGTGCTGTATCGTCTGTGTGGAAACCTCATCCCTACATCGCAGCACTGATAAGACTCACTAAGCTGTACTCAACCTGTCTTTAACACTGACTCATCACAGCAATAGCACAGACTGAGGTTGCTCTTCAGTAGCAGCCAGCATTGGACAATCTTATCACATCTAGAATCTACTGTTATACTGTCTGTATCAAGGCATGATACACACCAAATGTGAGTCAACAAGTCCTCCAAAAAACGTATGGTCTTGTTTAGAAACCTTTTAATCCACACTGACTCAAGTTGTATGCAGACGATGTGATTGTCTTCCAGACACTCGTAAACTGCAAGTTTTAAATGTCACTCAAAAACTCCAGTAAATGTTTTTAAAACTGTACAGGGAAGCCAACCCATTGCTTAAGGAAACAAGTGGTATGTGTGCCTCTATTTTTTAACAGATGCATGAACTTCCTGTATTCTAACAACTATGAAATGGAAATTGTAAGCCAAGAAGCTGCCTCTGTGGACTGAAACAAGCAGAAATTATGTTTGAGGGTGATAAGAAAAAAATACTTTTTTGTAGAGTTTGGCATGACAGTTATGCACAAAAAAATTCAAGCATCTAGCTCAAAGTAGACATGCTGACTACCCCTAGGGGACGCTGTGGAGCACGTAGACACAAAAACACTGGATTCATAACTTTTTCGCTATTACTGAATTTTGTGTAAAATTTTGCAAGTTTTGGAACACACTAAAGCACAGGCAAAAGAATAATAATCCTTAGAGTTTCACACTGCTAAACACTGCTATCTCATCAAGTGTTTTTGTCTTATCTAACTAAAAATGGTCATATTATACCCGATATTAGTCACATTCAACTTACCAGTCCAGGAAAATGTCTTGTTTCCAGTTATATAAAGACAAAAAATGAGGTCTGAATTGCTTGTAACAAGTAAAAAAAATTCTGCCAATGGAACAAGAAAAATTTGCTTGAAACCAGAACGTCTGATTAAAAGTAACTTTTCTCTTGTTCCATTGGCAGTTTTTTTAAACTTGTTCCAAGCAATTCAGACCTTATTTCTTTACTTTAAATAACTTGAAATAAGACTTTTTTTTCTGGACTGGTCAGGTGAATGTGGCCCATATTAAGTTTAAAAAATTATTTTTTTTACTGAAAGTAAGACAAAAACAATTGATGTGATTGCAGTCTTTTGCAGTGCAGGAGGCTTTTTTTTTTCGGATTTTTAGACCCCCCCCCCCCCCCCCCCCCCCAAGTGCTCACAGGCTCCCTTAGTTAAAGGTTGCAGTGTTAGCTTGGTCATCTTGAGCAACAAATGTTTTTTTGGGTACAAGTTTTTTACCACTTGTTTTCATTTTATCTCATTTTCCTTGATGATTTTATCCTGATGTAAGTTAGCAACAAAAAAAAAAAAAAAAAAAAAAAAAAAAAAAAAAAACACAAGCAGCCACACCAGTGATGTCTGCCTTGATGTCTCTATTACTGTTAATACTTCTTTGGTCTTAGCATCCTAGTTCCGTGATCATTTTAGGCACATTTAGTAAGACTGTCTGTCCAGATGCCCCTGTAACTGCCAGTGCATTTAGGGACAGTCATAAAGGCACAGCACAGTCCTTTTATAGTGTTTCCATAGCCTTTCTATAGCCTTTTTTATTTGAAGCCAGAAATTAAAAATAGGGCTATAGAAGCCACAGAAAGAGTATTCTTTTAACTTGGAGAGAGGAACATTCTTCTATTGCATCCCTTTTGTCTGTGTGTGATGACCTTTTCTTTGCTTTAGTAGATCAGCCGTGACAGCGCAGCAGCTTTACATTGGTAGGAGAGTGTAGAATAAATTATTCAACTAAGACATTACATCAAAAAAGTGTAAAGAAAATTAAATTTTATAGATTTACACATTTGGTCAAACCTTAATACCAATTTCTAATTGGCTATGTGAATGGACTGAGGGAGAAAGTTTTCACTAAAAGGAAAAAAAAAGTTAAAAAGTATTTTCTCCACAACTAAACTAAAACTATAAAGGTCAAAAAAGATCAAAATGTGACTTAAACCAAGACTAAATCTAATATAGCTTCCAGGATTATCTCTGGTTTGAGTCAAGGTTTGAGAAATTGAGGTCAGTAAACAGGATCCTGATGCTCAATGTGTCGAAAAAGAGTCAATATTTGTAAGCGTTGAACCTTGTAAACATAATCATGAGACACAGTTGCTCGCATCGAGGAGCAAATATTTTTCTCCATCCAAACATCAGTGCATGACTTTTTAATCAACGTGCTCTATTTGAACGGTCCACTCAAATGATCCAGCAATGAACCGCATCCTGACACATCCTGATGACAACTTACAGAATTCAGCTGGAAGAGCAGAAGTTACGATACAGCGAGTGAGTGTGTGAAATTGAAGAGTCTGCACTTTCTGTAATGATGAGTAAATAACTGTCTGAATGGAAGAGAGAGACAGGGGAAGGAATAGGTACAGTCTTCACCACTAGAGGCTGCTCTTTCTCTGTGCCAAAGGAGCAGCTAATGGAAACAGGATTAGTCAAGGGGCATCAGTGTTTCTGTGTGTTTTTTGTTACTGCACTTTATGCACAGACTGCAGGGCTCTCTTGTTTTTGCTCTGTCAGACTCAAAGGGAAAAAAAATACATTCCTTTTTTTGGCATGTGGGACTGTACACTGTGTATTAAGCACGGTTTGTGGGATGGTCCAGAGCATAAACAGAAACTGTTAGATCATTAACTGCATAAAATGTTGATCCCTCAGCAATTATGCTCAGTAACTCAAAATGTTCATGCAGATTCATGCAATTTTATGTGAGCTCCTCAGTGTGGAGCAGAGCTGCAGGAAATAAGGTGTACAGCAGGGTGCAGGGAATGAGTTCAGACTGTTTTAAGACTTCCTAGCTGAGGTAAAAGGAGAGACTTTGCCTCCTCTGGGAAGTCCAAACCAAGGAGGGGTTAAATGTCAGGTAATTGCAAAGCAATAGCCAACTCACCACAGAGAAGGGAGGGACGATGACGCAGAGGCTGAGTGTGAGGCTGTGGAGGTGAATCATGATCTGCTGATACAGAGGTGGTTAGCCCCCAGTAGCCTTGTAGGCTAACAACAGAGTTTTGTAGTGGATGTGTGACCACTGGGTGCCAGTGCAGTGCACAAAGGACGGGGGCAAAAGAGGCTGTGACAGAGACAGCTGCAGCACTCTGGGTGTCAGAGAGGATGCAGGACAGAGAAGGAAAGTACCTTCAAACGAACCCTGCAAGGCAAAAAAAGTCTTTCTGGGTTTTGTAAGGGAAACGTTTTTCTGTGGACAGAGTAAAAAATATTCTCCAAGGAGCGGCCATATTTGCAAAGACTCTAGTTCAAAGAGTTGCTCCATGTGAAGAAGGAAAATACTGTACTTAGAATGTTTTATAGCAAATTTCCCCAAAAGTTAAGAGCAGATCTTTGCAAAGACAAAGCCCTTAAGTATAAAAGCCTGTGTCTTCCAGGTGATACTAACCAAAAGAAAAAAAGTAGAGTCATATATCATTATTAAGACATGTTTTAAAGTATTTTTTCAGGGAGAATCTTCACATTATTTATTTATTATTCATTATTTTTTCTTAAAGAATTCTTTAGGGCAAGTCTTCCTATTACCTGTTTATTTACTTTATAAGTCAATATTTTTAAAACACATAACTTTTACATTGTTTACATTTAATAAGCAGATCAGAGCCATTGTGAAAGCAAGCTTTTTCCAAGTCCATTTCCTAGCTAAGACTAAGGCCTACTTCTCACAGGCAGATCTTGAAAAGACTATCTTTATTACATGTAGATTAGACTACTGTAACTCTTTATACAATGGCATGGATAGGTCATCCATTAACCACCTTCAGCTCATTCAGAATGCTGCTGCTCGACTCCTCTCTGGCAAGAAAAAGCGTGACTACAGTACACCAGTTGAAGCGTCCCTCCACTGGCTCCCAGTCCGCTTTCACATTGATTTTAAAATTCTTTTAATCGCTTTTAAAGCCCTCAATGGTCTCGCCTCTCTGTACCCGTCGGAAGTCCCACATCACTACTCCCCAACCAGATCCCTAAGGTCTTCTGACCAACTGCTATTGGAGGACCCCAAAACCAGACTTAAGTCGCTGCCCCTAGACTGTGGAACAGTATCCCCTTCCATATAAGAGCCTACCAGACCATAGAGATTTTTAAATCTCCTTAAAGGCCCTCTTTTCCTCCCTGACATTTCATTGATGAGCTCATACAAATCACAGGCAGTCTTTAGTTTTATACTTTTACTGTTTTTTACAATGTTTTTCGATTTTAATTGTTTTTATTGTTATATTCATTTATTAACATATATTTGTGTACAGCACTTTGATCGACTGCTGTCTTCTTGAAGGTGCTCTATAAATAAATTTGACTTGACTTGTAATGTGATATATATATATTTTTTTAATTTCTATAAAAGTCTTCCATTGCTATTTTTTTTATTTTTTTATTACAATTATCTCAAGTCTCTCTTTTTATTTATGTACATTTATGGCAAAAATGGGCTTCCATACATTAGTTTGTCCCTAACAATAACCACCAGGAGCAGTGAGGAGGTTTCAGAAGCTTACCTTTCACAAGCCCAGGAGGAAACAGCAGAAAGATTGTGAAATGCTTAAACACTGAATGACTGAGCTAACTGAATGCTAGAGTTCTTGCCTCTGTGATCCAAGAAAGTCTTTTCCTTTACTGTTACATATTGTCAGGTGATGCTAATCAACCGATCAAATCTTGTATTAGCATAGTGAGTTTAATGGAAATATAAACACACGGGGGCCAGCTGTGATAAGACTGGTAGAGACACACCAGGAGGAAATATGTGAGTCATATTGTAGAGTAGCAGACACAGCATGATTCAAACAAAGGTTTATATCATGAGTGGGCCAAACATTTCCATTACAAGCAGTATGCTCTTAATGGTTTATAATAGGGATTAAGATTAAAAGCAGAGATTTCAAATGATCAGTTCGAGCGAGGACATGTTGAAGCTTTGGTTAATAGGAATGTAACAATGCATCACATTGCAGTTAAAAATCAATACAAGCTTGTGACGATTCAAATAGGCTCAGAAAAAAAAAAATGTGATGCCCAAATTAAACAGCAGAGGCCTGCTTTTCCTCAAATTCCTTGAATTAAAAAGGAATTATCTTTAATTTTCTAAAAACAAGAGAAAATATTGTTTGTAGTCTTTGTACATCTAAGTATGTGCGTGTGTGTTTAAATTTGCATTCATGGTTTATGTTGAGCTGTTGCAGAAACAATCAAAAAAAAAAGTTCAGTCATATTTTGCCTGAAAGCTCATTCTGTAAAAAAAAAAAAAAAAAAAAAAAAAAAAAAGTGAGAAAATAGCACCCAGTGCCAACCCAGTATCAGAAATCATATCGAATCATGAGTTGAGTGTATCGTTACATCCCTAATGGTTACCATGCGAGATGAAGAAAAAACAAGGAAGAGTCAAGAGAGTTATTCACTTTGCTGTTTTTGTTCCTTAAATTAGGTATGTACAAAGAAAGTGGACGAAAAACAAATGAAACAAAGCAAAAACTCAGTAATGGTATGGCTTCGTGGTTTTGGTTGTGTGCCCTATGAGGATAGCACTTCCTGCCCTATCCACTCTCAAAAGCCATAAATTATATCTACAAAAAAAAAAAAAAGTCAGAAAATTTGCAATCCAAAATTTTACGTCAGGTTTATTGTATGGTAGACAAATGGCTATGCAAGTTATCATGCCAACATGGTGAGCAGAACCCCAATGTTAAGTTAAAAACAGCATTTTTGCCACAGTGTCAACAGGTATTACTGTTGTTATTTGATAAAGTTTGCCCATGATGTTACTTTAACTCCAAAATAATTGTGACTGATGAGGATTTTGAATACTCTCATTCAAATACTAAACAGAGCTGGGATAAAACTTCTTTAACATTATCCAGTGTGTTACAAGACGCTGTTCTACCAAGGGTTTTTGAAATATATGACATCATAGCAGTAATTGGATGATAGCAGTTGTGCTCGTGTGGTGGGTATTCATCAGTGCATGAGAAATATCATCCCAATTTTCTCCTTTGCAGTACAAAGCAAACTCCGGTGTGCTGAACACAAAATGTGACATCCAGCATGACACAGTATATTTGTTATTTCTATGGCTGCCACACTGTTTGGATTCCTCCCTAACTGGGGTAATTACCAAAGCATTATAAAGAAAAACGCACAACAAAAGATAGCAGAGACAAAAGCAAAGGGGCTTTGTTCAAAACAGTTGTCTCTACCAATAAATATTCACAATGTGCTTGTATGAGCACAGAGGAGCGTGGAATGCTTGCATCTACATACAGTGGGGATGTTATTCAGTATCATGCAAAGGCCAGCTGGCAATAGGAAAAGATACATGAGGTGTCTCAATTTGGCTGAAATGTTACAACCAGCTGCTGTTCAACACAGTCAAATTAGATAAAAGGTGTGCTGCACACAAACACATTCTCTTACTCTTTCTACCTGTGGTGATGTTTACCCACACAGACTGCTTTTACAATACCAGCTCAGGTGTTTGGACGTCCATCACTGAGATTTCTTTCTCATTTCCATGCCTAAAACCCCAACATTGAGATGGCGAATTCAATTTTACACCAGTTTGAGGAAAAAGAACAAATAATTGATTTGTAGACAACTCCAGAGGAAGGATACCAAAAAAATAGTCCCCTGAGGTTAATTGAGTCTGGGACTGAAATAAACAAGCAGGCGACAGTTCCATTCACTTTGAAATGAATGTGCAATTGTACCCCAACAATAAATAATCTCTGAATTGAACATTTAGTATGTTCTCTCACACAATCAATCAATCCAACTGACTTTTTCTGCAGTTTCCCAGCAGGTAATTTAAAAGTGTTGCCAGACTTACCCTTGAGACCCATCCACCAATTTGTTGGACTGCATAATCAAAGATTTATGATTTATTTATGTGTAGCCTATCCAATTGCATATAATGTGCATAATAGCTGTAATATCTGTTATTTAAATAAACGCTTGGTGCGAGTCAGGCCAGTCGGATGAGTCATAACAAAGATAAAGCACCCAGCGTCACTCCGGCACCGTCCCCAGATGATGGATTAGAGAGTTATTAAAGGACAACATCCGAAAAAAACAGGCTAATTTGAGGCGTAATAAAACAATATGAGATGTTTACCTTGGCACAATCTCTTATTAAAGCTGCAGCCACTGCTCTGTTAATGAATGGCTCCAGTGAGAGGAGGAGATGTGGTGACTTTTCACGGCCAGTATTGATTTGGCTTGGGAGGCACTGTTGTCAGTGGAGAGAACACTGTGGAGTTTTTGTTTGTGTGCATGAGCGAGCTTTTTGACTGTGCATTTAGGTATGTACCTGTGACACATGCTGAATATTGAAAATGTGGTTTCAAAATGCCAAGGACCTTATTTGCAGACAAAAGAAGAGTCTTGGAGAGCTTTGTACTTCCTGTGCAGCCATAATGACTGTCAGATGCTTTTTGACTGTGTCTCATGTTCTGCTCAACCAAAAGTGCAACAGGTGCTAATTTGGTTAATAATGAAGCTCCACTAACATTGGGCCAAGCTAATCAACTTCAAGAAAAGACAGAAAAAAAGCTATTTGTGACACATTTAAAGGCCAGCTTACATTTAAACAGCAAAATGGTCCCAGCAGTTTCAGTCACTGCAGCTAAAAAATGTAGCTACCATGACGAAGTGAGTATATGGCTGCAAAGCAACCGTCAGTTAATTGCTGGATTTTTTTTTGAAAAAAGTTAAAGTGTATTCATTAAAAAATGGAACAAGAATTAAAAAATACCTAAATGTATGCATTACATCTATATCAATACATAAAATCTAGTGTCAGTTCTCTAATAACCATGCTAATCGCAATATGCACCTTGATAGAATAGCAACTTTTTCAAAATTATTTATTAATTATTATTAATTAATTTCTGCATATTTAACAGGATTTCACACATTAAACCAACACAAGCACAATGATAAGATCAGTTTTTCCAACAGATGAAAACATTGCTAACATGCCTGGATAAGCTACAATTGGTTAGCTGTTCATATACTCATAAAGATTAGACTGTTTACATCAAAACATGAAGATATTCACATTTTCCCCAGCAAAATGAAGAGAAAGACTGTCTTAAATGAAGTCTTAAAGAATACAGTGAAAAAATAAAATGACGCATCACTTCTTTACTGCTAATAATTTTGCTTTTTGATCTAAATGGAACAACCTAGGGGCAACATCCGGTTTAAAAAAGTGAAGCTCTTGTAGAAGTGCAAAACAGTTGCTGTTTATCGAGAATCCCCATGAGCCTAGCTGCAAAAAGACCAGAAACCACGTGCACACTTAGCCAAAAACTGACTTTTGCGGCATTAAAAATCTTATGAATAGTCTGGTTCAAAAAACATCTTGGGTCTGAAACACTAATTTCACTGTTGGCACACACTGTACAGGGAGAGATTTTTTTTCTAACTCGGTTGTTTAGAAGATATTAGGATCGTCCGATTGTCCAATCAGAGACACTGCTCAGCCCATGTGACTGACAGGCGCTCTATAGCTGTTAGAAATGGAGTTCAAAGCCAGCATCATATCCAATATGGCCACGCCCGCTGATTTGCTTCATTTCACTATTCCAAGAACAGAACAGTTGGGAGACTATGTCCATATTTTATACAGTCTATGGACACAACAGCACCTCCATCACAATTCTTTAACTACTGTTTCTTCAAGTTTGATTTACACGTCTAACAAACATCGTATGGAAACATCAAAATGACAAAGTCAGTTTTTCACAGCTAAAAATATTGCTGACATGTTTTCTGTTAGAGGTACAGACTTAAACATTGAAACATGACAGACCAAGTTTAAAACACACTTTGTCCATCTTAAATGGAGACTGAAACAATGCAGAAAACAATACGTTAGCATGATGTCAAATTTTGTCGGCTAACATTGTAGCTAGCTTTTTGACATGCCTGGATACTGAAGTTAGTATGTTAGCTGACTTATGTTCCTGCAGTATTTTATGTCTCAAACATTTAAGAAACAAAAAGATAAGAAGCATGGCTCTTATTCACTTATTGTACAAACTCATAAAGAAAGAATGCAGGATGAATTTCATCAGAGCAGATAACACATTTGGAACCAACAATTAGCGACTGTACGAATCAAAGTCAGTGGCCTTAAAAAAGGAAGTGCATGTTTTAGAACTTTTGACACACAAAAACTAATTAAAGCAAAGAGAAAGGTATGAAAATAAGACTTTAAATATGCCGGGGCACAGAGATAGGGACAGTCTATGTGGGGGGATATGAAATGTGTTACAAGTGTTCCTTGTAGTACAAATTTTCCATTACTCATATGTTTGTCACTCTCTCTTCCCTTCCAACGCTTGCAGAAAAACCACTCATCCTTAACTTTGATTTCCTGGGGCTGGGCATACTGTTGTAATAAAATGTGAGTGTCCGAAGACAATTTTTTATACCTTGATATCTCTGTTGGCCTGCCTTCGGAAATTGTGGAAATGAACTCTGATGCCCCAGAGCATTACCATACAGATGAAGCTTAGAAATGCGGAGCGAGGGGAGCACGCAGGCCAGCTAGCTCTGAGAGTGATTAGAGCTATTGCTTTTTGACTTTTTATTATTCTGCTTGCACTTTCTTAAAACCTGTCATTTGTGCTTCTGAAGCCTAACAAACTTCTGACCACCTCAGTTTCACCCTCTCTTTCTCTCTTTGTTTTTCTCTGTTATCAGGAATCCATGTCGGCAGCAAAAGCACTCTGTTAGACTTTGATGTCACCACCCCAAAATTTGAGGAACACTTCAGGGGATTTGATAGAGGACACCAGACAACAGCAGGTTGTCTTCTTTGCTTAGTACAACCATCATGAGGCAGAGCAATTCAAGCATCTTCTGTTTCGAAAAACTAGGCAACTTATCAAGATGTCAAAGATAAAGAACAGTATTTGGTTTGATTAAAAACAATAAACTGAGCTCTTCAAAGATTGAATTGGCAGTAAAGAGACTGTGGACTGAGAGATTTGCACAACAGCAAGCACCAAACTTTTTCTAGAACTGTCCTCGCTAAGGATGAGAAATCTCTCAAGTTTTCCCACCAGCCCTAACTGGGAGTTGCATAAGCCATCATTTTTTTGTTGAACTGAGTTGAAGCCCTCCTGGACAACAGTATGTTTGCTTGAAAGAGTTTGCTTGACTCCCCAGACATGAGCCTCCTACAACCATTTGCACTACAATGAAGCAAAACCAGCTTGTTTTGAATGTGAGGATATCCGAGGCACAGGTGACCTCTGTTTCCATTAAGGACTTGGTATGATGGCGTGGTTTGGACAGTGTTAAGCCCTACATGCACCTAAGAGATTACATGGCTATACATGTGCTTGTTACTTACGCAGTACACTGAAAACTACTCAAGAAACACCAGGATGAAGAAACGTAAAACTGAACTATTTTTACCCTAAAGTTCCACATATTCAGGCAAACACAAAAGCTTTGCTAATCGGGTTTGTTGTGGCTTTGGGCAGGACAATTTCAACTCTACCTCTTTGCATGTATCTGGATAAACAGCAAGAAAGTTAAAAAAGTTTTCCATCAAAGTGACCACTATCTTTTGACTTTCTGTTTAGATGACGTTACTGAGACCTGGGTATGTTGTAGACGTGTGACCAGTAGCAGCCTTTGGATTAGCTGGAAGCCAGAGCCAGCATTTCCACTACAGCAATGGCCATGATTGGGCATTTCCTCAAGTAACTGCCAGGCAACTTGCCTGAGACTTTATCCATACATTATATGGTCTTTGGGCCCAAGTCATCTCCACTTTAAAGGCCTCTTCCAAACAGACAGTGGTGCTTGTTCACACCCCATTTGCAATTTTACCCCCAAAGTAGTTTGTTCTCTTCCTGTGTAATCTGGGTTCAGCACACACACACACATAAAAAGAATGTCACACCATACCCCTCTGTTTCAGTTCCCAAGATTCAATCATCTCAAGGGAATACATTTTTGGTTTCTTCAAACATATCCACTTAACAATTATTTGTTCTGTCTTTAAAATTGATACTGAAAGGCTTGCTGGGTGAAGGTCTTGCCTTGTCTGGCTCAACAATCACATTTTACCAAAAGAGCTGACCTGAGAGGTCTTTATCTGCTCTTCTGAATAAAAGCTCTTTCTCTGATCATCCAATATTGTTGCAGTCAGGTTACATTACATGTAGTGGACATTTTAGTTTGTCTTGCACAAAATCTAAATGATAACTTTATCAACTGTCTGAGACAAACGGCTCAAAGGTCAGAGGCTATGTCAGAGTGTCAGTATTTGACATTTTTGGAGAGTTCGCTAAGGCTGAGGACAGGATAATGAAGGGTAAAATAATTTGGTGCAAGAGCGGAGGTAAGTCACGGGTTCCCAGACGTTGCACTAATGGGCCAATTTAAAAATCAGACAATACCCACAAAAAGGCCTGAGATTCTTGATCTGGCTGATTGGTAGAAAATTTAAATACGTAGGTACACATATTACTGTTCTTGCTTAGTCAACTTGGGGTTTTGTGACGACAAAGAAATGTGAAAAACTGTTTAAACATTTTTTGTTTGAATGTATTCATAATGTAACCCTTGTTTGAGTTTGTAGGTTTACACTAATGGATAAAACATGAAATTCTAAATAGTTTTTGAGTTTGCATTTCACAACCCTCTCATCAGTTCCAACCTAAACTTTGGGAACCACTGGTTTAAGACACAGGTAACCCTTTTTTCCAACCAGTGTCAGTGTCAACTTTGTGAACACCACACAGTGCCTGGGATCGTACCTCAACAATAAACTAGAAGAGCCAAAAAATTTGCATCCTAGCTATCTCAGTTCTTTGAGCAAATCTTAGGTGTTTCTGTGTATATTCTTTAAAATTACTGTTGTGTTTTTGGTCTTGTCCCGTGGCAGCAGGTTTATGGGGAGCCAATGCCAACAGCATCAACACACTGATCCAAAAAGGCAGGGGACCTTATGGGGCCAAGCTGGAGTTTCTGGCGGCCACAAAAACAACAACAGCAAAAAATAATAATTAAAAAATAACATGCGTCATCTTGGATGGTGTCCCCAACCCACTCTGACATGCTGGTCAAGGGTAGAGGTTGATTCAGAGCTGGCGTCAATACTAATAGACACACTTTGGCTGTCAATTTTTGGAATCTCGCTTCAACACTCAAACATTATGTCTTCATTTATATTTTGTTATGTATATTGTTCATAATTATTTCTCTATGACTTTATCGTGTTTCTGTTTCAGAATGGGAGCAGCAATGTAAGTGAATCCCCCTCTTAAGGAACCCTGTGTTTTTCATGTGTGTATCTTTGCATATCAGCTTCGTGACTCCTAAAAACCACACCAACTTCCTTGGTCTACCAATATTTGGCTCAATTTCTGCCACCTTGGCACCTCATTTAAATTCAGAATCTTTGACAGAAGGGCAGTAATGGGCCAAAGCATGAAGGCGGCCTTTGTTGCCTTTCATTTTGGAGTGTAATTACCAAAAGATACGGCTGGCATGAAGGTGGGATCAAATGTCATTATGTTGTCAAAGATTTGTCTCACAGATGTAGAGGTGGGTTTTGTAGTCCAATCTTAAAAGGCACGCTCTGGAAAATTTCATCACAGGAGCAGTAATTAGCTGCTTTATATTATGGCCTTGCAGAGATGTAAGTGTGGGTGAACACTCACGGTGGCAAACTTCATATATCTGAATGAAGCTGCACATGTCTTGGAGCAGTCACCTATTTATAAACAGACATTCATGAATTATTTATGAATGATTAATTTGAGGCATAAGGCAAAAATCTCTACAAGTGATGAGGCGAGAAGGATGAAGGAGAGGAAGAGTAAAGACAGATAGGAGTCCAGAGGGGATACGAAATTACAAGTGCTGCCACCCTGCAGTTCACTTCTACAGAGGAAGTCCATTAATCAATACTAAAAACATCTAGCCACTAATTTGGGATTTAACACAGGTCTACAAACGACTCCATGCAGTTTTTCCTTCAGTGACAGAGGAGGGAGGATTACTGGAGCCATTATGGAGGACCAGCATTGTTATCAACCCCCCCATAAGGCGCCTCCATCACATCCTGAGGCTGAGGCCTGAAATCTCTGAGCTGCATATTCTCATTTTTCACCCTCCAGTTGACTATTGATTCACTGGCTGCTGCACATGAAAGTGATTTTATCAGTGTAGCATGAGCGCACAACAGCGTCACACCAAAACTAATTAAATACACAAAGTCATTGTCCTTAATTCTGGATGCTGCTCAATTCATATTTACTCTAATTTACGTGGAGTAGAAATTCAGAACTTGGTAAGCTAAAGGTTACACAGAGTGGCTGGAGAGTCATTTTCACTGAGAGAAAAACATGCACAGGGTAAATTGAGTATGCTGTTGAACGTTCCATATAATTGTGAAGAGTCTAAGTGGAAAAATGAAGAGGCTGTACAATCAATAAAAAAACAAAAAACATTCCCATTCATTTTGTTGATGAATTAGTCCTCTGATTGAACAAAACTATGTGAAAGTACTTGAGCAGGAGCACAGATGACAAACCCTGACACAAATAAAAGAGGAACAGCAGGCGTTTAGAGAATGCCCCTCTGGGGACTAATACAACTAGTGCTAAAGTTGCACTGTGGACCTAAAATTGCTTTTCAGGATGGGACACAGCAACAAACTACACCTCTATGCTGGGCTGCTCAGTGTATAATTTTACCATCTTACACCTTTTGTGATGACACAATTTGAATAATCAATTTGAATGCAATGTCCCAAGCTCTACTTAAAGGGATCTATTGCCTATCCCTTCCTGAACAATCTGGACACTTACATCACATTGACAAAAAAATCTATAATGTTTTGGGAAGAAAAAACAGCCAAAGATTATGTGCAAACAAAACTGCTGTTCCTTAAGTTTCCAGCTGAGCACAGCAACCAAAGAAACCTCTGTGAGCTAGTGTTGACTATTTTGGTTTACTAAGCAATAAAAAGTCAACATCTTTTGTGAGGCACCGGTGGGAGGTGGGGGTCGCAGAATGCCTTCCAGGATCAAAAACTATTTGCAATCGCACATTTTTGCCTTTATTTTAAAAACACAAACAAAAATAGTAGTTCAATTTTTTATAAAACCGTGAGAACAGATAATGTTTGATCTGTCTTCCAAAAGCCAAAAGACCCCTAAGGAGGCTACACCAGGATAACAACAGTATCAGCGGTGGCAGATTATTTTTTGGAAACACAGCAACTTGTGCACAGTTTAGTTTTCAACCTATCAGGTAAATCAAGTCGTTTTGGCCTCTTTTTTTTTTTTTTTTTTAATTCTCCTTTTTTTCATTCGCATTTTAATGTTTTAGCAGTTTAGTCTATGCACTGCTATTTTCAGGGTCAGGGGCTGGGAATTTGGGAACCTCTGAATTAGGGTAATGTGTAAGTGTCCCAGGCTTTGGGAGACCAAAGACTAAGGATGTTTGATACCACTTTTTATGCAGACCGATACCAGTAGGAGTACTCCTTCTCGAGTACTCACCGATACCGAGTTCTGTTGGTACATTTCTCTGAGTTTAGATTTTTTTTTATAATACTAAAAAATATATATATCAATAGTGCACAATGAAACTAACAATGGTCAGAGTTTAAGTATTTTTTAAAATAAACTAAAGTGCAAAATAAAAAAAGTTTAACTGTTAACTCTTCCTGGTTCATTCATATTGTCTGAAAAAGACCTGGCGCACATCTGCAGTGGTATTAAACTGCAGCAAGTAGCAGCATCTAGTGGCAAGGGGGACTTGCTCGACTTAAGATTTTCTTGCCTAGAGTATCTGCTACTAGTATCTGCAGCCTTCTTGAGTACCGATACCTTGAAAAAAGGCTGGAATTGGCCCGATACCGATACTTGGTTTCTGTATTGGGACATCCCTACTAAAGACAAAACCATATTTACAAAGCTCTGAGCGTCATTGATGCCTCACGTCATGCTGCATTGGCTCAAAAACTTCTGAAGTGTTTCATTGGTCTAAAACTTTGCTGTGGTTTGAGAGCTTTGAAGGGCGCTAAACTAGCTATACAAAAGGCATCTTGTCATAAACAATATCCGGCTTTTAACGTGTAACGATGATGTATTCATACATAAGTTTAAATAAACAAAAGATCAGTAGATTAACACCCATTCAGTTGACTGGCAGATGTCCCTGTTCTTAGTTTGACCAAGACCTTGAAGTTTTGAATATAATTTGGCATATTTGAAAGGAAAGCCTCATAGTTTCATGAAGTTTTGACTGCTCATCACGAGTGAAGAAAAGATCTGGAAGACCCAAAGACAGCACCAGATAACTGAGGACATGAAAGATGCAGTGAATCAACACACTTTAAAGTGATACTCTGGGATGGAACAAGTTGGGTCCTATCACAAGGTATAGGGCAGAAATTACCCCTACAGCAGTGTTTTTGTGCAGCAGAAGCCCAGAGCGCACGCACCAAACACCCCCTCCCTGCTCGTCTGCTGGTTTCCTATGCATTCAGATGGGGCCAATTTTTACTTGACCAAAAACACAAATAAACGGACTCCAACCGAAAAAGTCTGATATCAGTTTGCATTCACGCTTTATTTAGAGAATTTTCGGCGCGTAAATTTCACACAAAAACACAGCTAAATAAGGCTCTAGTTCTCATCGTGTCTCTTCGTCCTGGCAGACTACCGCGCGCTCGGACTGATACACTAAGCGGCAAGCGTCTCACAGCCAGCTGTGGCTCTGCAGCAGAGGTAGCGCCGTTTTACAACTCGATGAGAACTAGAGCCTTATTTAGCAGTTTTTTCGTGTGAAAGTAACGCGCTGAAAATTCTCTAAATAAAGCGTGAATGTAGACAGATATCAATTTTTTTCGGTGGGAGTCCGTTTATTTGTAGTTTTGGTCAAGTAAAACTTGGTCCCATCAGAATGCAGAGGAAACCGGCAGACGAGCAGGGAGGGGGTCTTTGGTGCGTGCTCTCTGGGCTTCTGCTGCACAAAATCACTGCTGTAGGGGTAATTTCTGCCCTAAACCTTGTGATAGGACCCAACTTGTTCCATCCCGGAGTATCACTTTAAGGGGGCAGAGACTGGAGAACGGCAATAGGTGTGAACTAAGGACTAAGGACACAAGTGAAACTCATTATGTGCAATCAAGGTGGAGGGAATTACAGAGGTACAGGAAGTAGAAAATCAAAAGGAGCAAGAACTGCAGAATAAAACCGGAAATAGGATACAAAAAAGTGAAAAAATAAAAACAATCAAAAAATAAATGAAAACACACAAAAGGATAACTCTTGTCAATTTAATCATCACATTTCTTCCTATCAAAAAGCAAACTTCTCATCTGTCTGGATTACCCCACAGCTTAGATGTATACTCTGTTTTGCATAATCAGGTGTGTTTTGCAAGCTGCAGCTTTCTGACAGTCAACAAAGTTGTGACCTCAAAACCACCTCGCCTCATTAGTAAAATAGGGGAAAGTTGGAGTCTGGCGATATGACATGAACATCTTAAAACTTGACTGGCTGTGGAGAGATATCACCCCGCACATACAGGACCTCCTGATGCTTCTTTAAATAACTTTTCAAGGGAAGGTGCTTCAAGCTTGTCCTTAAAGTAGAGCAGATGTCGATATTTTTCTCAAAGTTCTGACTCAGGATGTCGGTTTGGGGCTTGGTATAAATCTGTCAAGGATGGAAAAGGTAAATTATGTAAACATGTACAGTAAGTTTGAACATGCAGAGTCTTCTAAGCTGCCTTTTCCTTGATTCCCTGAACTCTTCCTGTGTGGCTTAACTCCACCCGTCAGTGCAGAAACTACCTCCTCCCTCATGGTCAACACCTCATTTGGTGCATTAGTGCTATCTGTTTTTTTTTCCTGTTTTGCATTTCTATCACAGTAACTCCCTCCTAATGTCTCACAGGCTGACATTTGCTAAGCTTTGCTCTTTTGATTTAGCCCTTTCTCTTTCCATTTACTTTGCTATTCGTTTTGCCTCTTCCCTTATCGCTGCTTCTACCCATCCACTCTCTCTAACTTTCCCTGCCCCCGTCTTTTTTTCCAGCAAACAGCAGGTATTCAGCTATAAGCCTCTCTGACATTAGCTGATATTAGGCTAAGGTCTATTAGGTCCTGCCTTGCATGTGAGTTATTGAAGGAAGAGAGCGACCACACTCACGTATGCATGAGCGCTGACTCACTCCGGCAAACGCAAGCCGCCACAAAGGTAAACACACAAATGTCTGAGTACACACACGCAAAGCCTCGACAATCTCCCAAACGTGCTCACCTTATGTCTGCTCAGTCACAAACACGAGGGAATCACTGAGGCTTTAAAACCCACATCTTACACTTGCATCTTCTTTTTTCAACCGAATACCCTCCGCTGAGATGTCAATATGAGAATAATAACCAAACTTTCAAGGAAGTTAGTTGCTGCATTGTGTGAGTCAGCAACTTAGAGCAGCACTTTGAGTAACTTATAAGCTGGGGACCAAAAATATCTTTTTGAAAGCTTTCCATAATGAAGAGTAAATCTTCCGTATTGATACCACAAAGGCTCAGATAATATGACTCATACTCTTTGAGTGCGACTCACGTGACAGGTCTTCAAGGTTTACCAGGTAATCCAAACTCCTCACTCACTTTCCTTAAAGCGAGCCAACTTTCATTCCTGTTCCCATCAAAAACAGTCAGTGTCGCAGAGATCAGAAAGCTGCAGACATCCTAAATGGCAACTGTGGCTAAAGTAATTCAGTCAAGTTTATATTTTTAACTCTTGCAAACAAGCTAATGAGACATAAGACTTTTGAACATGTCCAGAATTGTGATTAGGCTGCATTCATGCGCCATATTCACATGCACAGTTGGCTCACATCTACTCCATAGACTGTATATTACATGGGCGTTGTTCAGTGATGTCACCCATTTGTTCCTGATAAAGAGTTTTGAAGCCTATCGTTGATGTAGCCATATTGGAAACTGGACATAATTCCAATTTGGATAAGGCAAAAGGCGTGCTTTTAGCTCGTTAAATTGTGTTTAATAGTTTTAACATGAAGCAGTTAAAAAAAAAAAAAAAAAAACATGTTAAGAATTTAGACCCAAGCTGTTTATTGTAGCCGCTCAAAGAACTCCACTTGCCCCAGATGTTGCTGCTTTATCTTGGTGATTTTTACTGGGTTTGATCACATCATAATATGCATTTTTCAATAAATTAGCTCCAAGGATAGTTTGGAGCCAGTTCACCAATAAGGATTATCCAAAATGCAAGAAAACATGCAGGAAAGGGTCAAGGTTGAAGTTGTGCTGAAAACAACATCAAGACTAGATTTAATATCCAGTTCCTCCCTGATACTTGTTGAATGACCACTGACTGGTTCTGAACTGCGTCACAGTGAAAATTACTCCTTCTCTTTGCTTTCTGCATGCCTCATTGTCCTGCATACAGCCTTAGCCTATTGAAACACTTGTGGGCGACAATACCCAGAAAACATAATAATGGAAACCGGAGAGCTTTCCTTACTGTAATCCAGCTCTGGTTTAGTGGAATAGTGTTTCTTTATCACTAATTAACAAGCTGAGTTTATTACTTATTCAACAGTGACTCAAATGGACTTAAAGCATACACTTTCCCTTCAATCATCTCCTTCTCACTGCCAGTTGATTGCAGAAATTGATGTATAAAATTATGATTTTATTGTTTTCACCCAAGTCTTGACTCTTGAAGGGCAGTAATCAAGAAACTACTGAGGAAAACATCTTAATGAAAGGCTTAGTTGAAGATTGCAGTCATATAGAAGAAGGCAGGGCTAATTGAGTTCATTTTCAAAATCACTTTTTGTGCCTTTGCTAAGAGCAAACTTTTAATAAATGGGACTGACAGTGGCAAAAAGGAAAGATTTAATATTACCATTTGAAATTAAAGACTATATATCTGTAAATGGTCATTTATGCACAGTATTTCTCCATCATCATCGTTTGGAAAAAGGTAAACTATAAATTTTATGTACAGTGCTCAGAGAAGCACAAGCAAGCCATCCACTTAGTTAAGAAAGGGAATTAAGTAGCTCCTCATCAACCTTCAGCAGCTTAACCCTTCACCCCCACACTCCAGCTTACGGTCTCTTGGCTACTCGTTAAGTAGAAAGAAATTGCCCTATAATGTTTGTTGACTCAACTACCCAGCGCAAGCTACCGTGTGTTCACCAAGGAGATAATTACTGAAAATTACAGAGGAACATGGAAATGTGGCTGTGTTTATGCCTGCGAGCCTCGTGGGCTGCCAGATTCACAAATTATTCATGTTGTGGTGTCGTCTTAGTCTTAGAGGTGAGCGCTGATGAGGAGCTGGTGCAGGATGCCTATCAAAAGAGCTTTTGTCTCTTTTCTTCTCCACTGTATCTTTTCCTTCTTGTGTGGAAAAAAAGGCTTTGGCATCAGAGTGACACCGGTGGCAGCATCACCTACACAAAGCAGGTGAAACTTCTTTTTCTTCCCTTTTGGCTGCCTCTCATTTGTCACAAGAAAAATGTCTGACAGCCATCCACCCGGTGTGAAAACGTTGGGCAGGAAGGGGAAAACTGAGGACAAAGATCCTGTCTATCAAAAGGTGAACACATGAGCTTGGTACAAACAGGGTACATTTCAGAGGGCGCTGTGAGGGATGAAATATTTATCAAGGCTAAGGTTCTCAATAGAGCTGGTGATGTGTTTATGTGGACAAATACTTATGAATATTATCTGCATATAGAGAAATAACAGGGGAATTTTTCCACACAAGTGATAAAATATTCATACATGCAAAGGTGCTCTGCAGACTGAATGTTGTTTTGTGTTGGGCAAATAAAATATAAAAATATGACCATCGTCTGCATATAGAGAAATAAGAGAGTTGATAATTGTGTTAAAAGGGAACACGATCAACAAAAGCTAAGGTGTTTGTTTGGCCATATTTTACCACCGCTATGTCCTGGTTCATAGCAGACTTGCTATCAGCACTGATCATTTATTGTCTGCAGAAGAAAGGATGCCTTTTTGAGGCACAAGAGCATGAGCTGTGAAGTGCAGAGACAAGATGATATGTCTTGCTGCACTTTTCAACTGCTACTGGTTAACAGGAGGTTTATCATTCTGCTGACAGTATTTTACTTCTCTCTTCTCACGTTGTTTTTGATCGAGCGGCTTTTATATAAAAAAAAAAAAAGTTACATGCAGTGTTAAATTCTGTGTACAAGACACTCTGTCATACCTTTTTTTCATTCTGCTCCTACAAAGGTAAGGTAAGGATACTTGGGAAGGAAAATGGAATTGGACTTTGTGACATCCCTTTCACTCCCCTGACAAAGTTTCCTGGTTACATTATGTTGTTTTGTACAAAAAATGGGTGTTAAATTTGGAGCGACTACAAAATTCAGATCAGTGAATCTGACAGTTTTTTACATGTCCGTCCTGTTACAGACAATGTTGTTCCACATTTTCTGCAAACAGAAACGAATACTTTTTAATGAAGTCCAAAAAAACTTCCACCCTGACAAGGAAACTTTTCTGTGGGGTATTGGTAGAGCACCTTGTTTTCATCCGTCACCTCCACTGACATGATTAACGCTGCAGTAGAGGCCAAACACTGCAGTAAGGGCAAGCTGGCTAGCTGACAACATTAGCTGACAGCCAAGTCGTCTTCTTCTCTTGCACCTGCTTTTTCTTCATCTGTCCTTTGTTCTACAGCAGAAAACAAACAATAAAAAGAAGCACTACCATCCTCCACATTAAACCAATTGGTTTCACAACATGACTGTTTGCTAACTTTTAGCACACTGTCACTTCTACTTGTTTTTTTTAAGACAATGAGTGTCTATGTCCATGTCAGTTATTGTGACAGCCCTACTGCCACACAATGCCAGAGCTCAGTTAACGTACTTACTGCAGTTAGCTTTTGACAGCAAAGCAATAGCATACTGTGGTACACAGCCAAACCACAGTTAGTGCAGATACTGCAGCTAGCGTTAGCACCACTGCAGTGGTGAATGCTGTGGTGTGGATTTGAGCATTGCAGAGACTTCATAGAAACAATCAAAAGTTAAAGCAAACAACAAAAATACATCACTGATGACAGCACTTGGTTCACATTTTTCCAAAGTGGAAGCCCAAGGATTTCAACAGCGAGTACTGCATGATGTGATCTCTGCAAACATAAACGGACTGGCTGTTATTGCCTTTTACCCCACTTCTACATTTTTATGTCATTTTTATTTATTGATTTTTAGCAGTGTTCTTCACTTCAATTTTGAGTCTCTTCTATGTTTAATGACTGTTTTTTTTGTTGTATCTTTATTCATTCATCATAATTATTCTTTTATCATTTTACTGATTAATTTCAAGTACCCTAACAGTATCATTGATCTTTTACCTTTTACTGTTTTTATAAACACATTTACTTATTTACCTTATTGTTTAAGTTGATGTCATCTTTCTTATCATTTTGTGTCATTGAGTTTTATTTTTTCACCATAAAAAGTTGAGGTTGTACCCCTTGATTAGGTTTTATTATTTCAGTCTTTGTTTTCTATCTTAAATTCTCATTTCTCTTTACTTTTTTGTTCTAGGACTTCAGCTGTGAAGCACTATTAAAACTATTATTTTAATTTCTATTTTTAGTATCCTGAGTGAAGTGACATTTCTGCCAGCATTAGACTTTGACAAAGTGGGAGATTCAACATTTATACCTCCCCTTTATGAGAGTCAACATTTTGTCTGTTTTTTGTTTGTTTTTTTCATTTTATTGTATTTTTTACCTCTTTGTTCTATGCTGAAATCTGCACACGCCTGTTGCTGCTGAGTTGGATTGCCAAGTCTGATATCACATATTCTACACAATACTTTATGATCAAGCCTAAATGTGAAAATTTGTGAGAAAGTTGGGAGAAATTACAAATCAGGTGTTACAAATCAGCCAGACAACAGGCTAAAATGCGTAAGACTTTTGCAAAAAATTGCAAGAGTTGGCAAGTATGGACTTGAGTAAACCTAGCTTAACAACCAAGTAGCCTTTTTTATGATTAACAGTCAAAAATAAAGAAGTATGAAAACATATATAGGTCCACTTGTTGGTATCACCAGGAACATGTTTTTAACTGGTGTCTGTATTGGCTAAGAAAAAAAAGAGGTAGGTTGGTGTCACATCTGAAGTTTATCTGGTAGCAGTGCTTGTAACATTAACACCATAATAGGCTGATCTCAATCACCATCTCAGCAGCAGCTAACTGGACTACAGTCTTTACACGGTGCACATATACAGTGCTGTAAAGAGCTACACAGCTGCACAGAAACTGCACATTGTGGATGGTCAGGATAGATTAAACTCTTTCCCTTGAATTTAGATGTATTAGAACAAATTCGATTTTTGCAGAGTTTCAAAAAGGCCTATCCAACATTCCAGACATACAATATGGGCTGTGTTGAGAATAAGAAATGCCTAACATAAGGAGAAGACGCAAAGTCTTGTGTTGGTTCCTCCATTACATAGCTCAAATTTCAAAGCACCACTCAGCGCATCAGTGTGCTTTTGTTCTGTATGTGTGAATGTGTCTGGGTCTTTTTACTCCCCAAATGCATCGCCATCACTAAGTGCAGCCTGTCTGCAATTTCACCAATTTTATCATCTCCCTCTCATAGCACATACCTTATATCTGTACATTCTGGCTATGTTTGGTGCTCAGAGGCCTGAAAATGTTCTCTTAATGGCTGATGGGCTGGTGGGTTATCACTTCTCTCACATCCTTTGCTCCCCACCAATCAGCATGTCTCATGGAGCGGCACTTTGTTATTACAGTACATGTAAACAGAAAAGGCTAAAGTGAACATGTATTAAAGAAGTCACACAGATTTAAAGCTGGATAAAGATTCAGGTGTGCATTGAAATATCTGAGGCGCATTTTGAAAATGAAACAAGATTATTATCATCCAGGAGGTGGAATCAGCTCTTATATCCTAATATAATTAGAACATGCCATCACGAACACCAGTGTGCATTCTGCCATTGCATTAAATTATTCTTTGATTTCATGCTTGCAAATTCTCCCCCTCTGGTGCGCTGCAAAACGCCAAGCAAAGTGAGATTAATTTGGAACAAAATGTATGCAAAGCAGCAGTAAATCACAGGTAATATTAAATATCATAACACTTCCTGTTCTGCTGTGACTGAAAATCTTATAATTCATCTCAATTATCAGATATTCCACTCGGAGCTGCACATATTGAAGGATGAAGCGCTGCTGGTGAGAGAAAGAACAGAGAGAGGAAGGGAAGGAGGGAAGCAATAGACAGTGGAGATGTGAAAGAAAAAAATAAAAAGGTTGCAGGCTATGGGATGAGACTACCATCTGCATATCAAAGACTCTCTGCACACCCCTTTAAATATATAGAGTGTAGGTAAGGAGTGTGCTGTGAAATCTTCTGGGAATGAGCCAAGCAGGAGACAAAGCTATTGTTCTTTTGACTAAAGACTCAGAGGATTTGATAAGCAGAATGAGTGCTTTGGTGAGATGACATGCGGTAATACACATGTTTAATTAGAGGCACGGGGAGTCAAGTATTATACTCCTGTGTGCTTAGCTTGTCAGGCGAGGCTTACAATGACGAATAGCTGGAGGAAAAATTTGACTTTCAGAATGTGAGCTGGAATAAATCTGATCAAACGCATCATGTAAAGGTGAAAATGCACAGTGACACATACAGGATGACTTCTCGCGAACAATAAACATGATATATCCTATAAATACGGTCTGGAGCTTGTTCCGCCTCTGCTATATCTGCAGCACTTTACACATGAGGTCAGCTTGCATAAATGCTTCCTTCACGCACATCCTCCACATCAGCTTTTTTTTTTTTTCTACCCCCATCCAGCGAGGAAGTGCACTCTGCCTGCGCCTGCACGTAATCAGTGAAGTGTGCCTCCAACTGCAGCGAACATGATAAGCGAGGATCCTGCAATTAGCATGGAAATTTTTCTAGCTTCCGGGAGCAGGTGCGAATTGAACAGGTGTAATGAAACAAATTCTGAGGTGGAAAATAAGAGACATTTTACAGAATGCTCACAGCAGAGAGAGTGTCTGTGTATCACAAGGAAACATGCCTTGTAGAAGCTGTGATTTACATTTAAAGGATAACCACAACACCATTTTTTTTTTTTACATGTATGGGCTTTTTATGCTTCTGCAGAGAGATTGAACAGTGGATAGATTCAGAAACAGGTAAGAGAGAGTGAAATGGCTGAGTTGAAGTTAGACCTGGGGCCGCTGCTTTGAGGAATGTGAGATTTAAACCTGGATACTAAGTACCTTCATTCTCCTTCTTCTTATATTACAATTTTGGCCTTGTCATGCCTTTATTGGAAACTGGTAAAGTGGATAAAGTCAGGGATAGGGTATGATATGCACAAAGGGTTCAGGTTGGGAGTTAAACCTTGGGCTGCAGCTTCAAGGACTGTAGCCTCTGTATGTATATTTGGTGCCCTGGGCTTATTACTGAGTTTAATTGGTACTTTACTATTTCTTTTTTAGATTATATTCTGTGCTCCTTCATGCTCTTATTGGGGGAGGGAGTCCAGCCTTCAAGGACTTTGGCCTTTGCATGTGCAGCAGCAGATTCATCCACTTAGGTAAACTGGCACCTGAGTATCTCACCAGCTGAAAAAGTTACACAACCCCAACCCCTAACATGGGTTAGTCATCTTGGAAGGGCTGGTTTTTGTTAGGTACCTGATCACCAAGAGGGATCACAACCTGTCTTTAATACAACATATAGACTGTATGTAACTCCAACACCTTTACTCATGGTGTCCCTCAAGCATCAGTGCTTGGAACCCTCTTTTTTATCCTCTACATGCTCTACATTACATTCTATCATGGACTTCACTTCTACTTCTACGCTGATGATACCCAACTCTTCATCCACAGAAAAACGTCACTCCTGCCATTCTTTCCACCCCCACTAACACTGGATTAACCACAGCTTTCTCAAACTCATCTGCAATAAATTTTAACTTAGTCTTATCGGCTCACCAAGTGATAACACATTCACATCCTCTCTAGAAGTTCATAACTTTGGCATCATCTTCGGCCCGTCTTGCACAATATGTCAAGAGTCCTTGAGTATTTGCAAAAGCACTGTACAAGTCCTTTCAACTATTATTATTGTTATTTATGAGAAATTTTATGTTTGTTTTTAGCCTGGACCCATGGAAGACTAGCTGTGCTTCAGGGTACAGCTCATGAAATCCAACTTCAATAAACAAATGTGAAGGACCTACATTTAACCTTTTTCCTATGGAGGCTGCAGTACGCCTATCCAATTTCTGTCTGACTAACAAAGCAAGAAAGAAATCACCAGGAGCATCAAACTTCTTCTTCCTTTTTGGCTTTTCCCCTTTCCGGGGTCTTAACACTTAACTGTGTTCCTGGTGTTCATATTGCCCAGTTTTATATCCAGTGCCCTTCTTGACAACCCTCATTGTTTATCAGGGCTTGGGACACTTGGCCCACAAAAACGACAATATGACAATACTGTTATAATTAATGGTAAAAGAACAATGTAATGGTAGTGAGCAGTTGTCTACTTCTTCTGTGATCAATAAACTGCTGTTCATATCCAGCTTAAAATTGCAACTGCTGCCATCTTGTGGAGTTATCAAGTAGTGACAATGGCAGTCAAACTGTTGGAGAAAGCTATCCAAGGAATTTTTATTGCCTGCATATTGATGATTGTATCACACAGGGTAGGGTATGCAATTTGTTGACACATTGATACTCTGTACCACCTCTATTAGTATGAACACTGGCTTTAGCTTTTTCATGCAGTTATTGAGGAAGTAAACAAAGCTTTGAGAATGGAGAACCACCCCCTAGTGGCTGAAAAGAACTAACACTGAAAAACAGCAGGAGCCTCAACATCCTGTTTTCAGAACATGATAGCTGTGCCGCAGGAGGACAAGTAGTCGGCATCATTAAAAACCCTTCCCACCTCCTTCACTCCTCCTCTCAGCTGCTCCACTCAGTAAAAGTTTCAGAATCCCCCTCATACTTCTACTTCTTTTTGTAACTTTTGGTTTCATTGCCTAATGAGTGTGAATGTTATTTTATGTATTTTGAGCCCCAACTAGAGGTTATTTTCTTGAATCTTGACTGATAAAGACAGGCTGGGGAGCTGTATGCTGAGTGACTATAAACTTTATATTAAGTGAGTGGAAATACCGTCCTTTTAACAAGATATTTATTGAGTGCTCTTCACTGCAGATACAGCATAACTGCAGGGAGACTCTCTCCTTTACAGATCTTCCATAAAGATTTTTTTTTTCCAAGGGACCACAATTTTATGAGAAGTCTAACAGACAAACAAAAGGATTTTATCAGACAGAGGGAAAAAACGGCCAATGAAAGTGTCTGTCAGCTCGTACTCAAGTTAATGATGATTGTGTTTGAGCATTGCGGCATCCTGGTGGAAGACTGGGGATGCAGTATTGAGCTAAAAACTGAGAGTACAATTAGCAGAGCAGAAGAAAACTTTGGTTTGTAATTGTTTTATTTTTTGTTGCAGCAGAGAGATGTCACCAACTCTCTACTCTGGACAGTCACTGCAAATCCTGTACATAAAAAAGCTAATGCTCCTGTGGATGTTTTCTCTCCTTTTTTTCTCACAAATGTATTCTCACATTCAAGAAAAACTATAGAAAACCTCAGATCCTCCATTGCTTGTTGAGCGTGACTCAGAGCTGTCAGGATGTTTGACTAGTTTTAAACCTGTCGTGTGTCTAACCCCACAGGAGCCCAGGCTTGAGTGCAAATCCCTTTACCGTCCACAGATTGATGTAACCCAGTGTGTAGTACCGGCCTGGAGACTGGAGGCAGGAGACCCACTGTGCTCCCCACTGCTGCAGGGCAAGTGGATGAACCTTCAGCTCTTCCCCCCTGGTTTTTATAAAGCTTCAAACTTTGCCTTTGTTTTATCCGTCAAACTGTGCCATGTTTGGGGTATTTAAGGGGAGTTCCCAAGTGGGTAAGCTAAGAGAACAAGGCCCTTTTTCCTACACCAGACAGCAGACATGTCAGTCTGTCTAAGACATTCTCTTAAGATGGGTTTGAAGCTTTTTTAAGATTAGGGCTCTTTAGGTGATCAAAGTCAGTAATCCCCTTCTAAGACTGTAGCTTTTATTTCAGTCCAGCTCAGCTCTGGAGTCTCACACCTAAGATGTGTGGCTATTAAGTACAAACTCATCTTAACAACACAGTGATGTAAAACCATGTTCTCTATGCGTTGCTTAATCCAGGGGTCTCAAACTGCTGGCCCTGTGAGTAACGTCAAAAATATAATGTAATCCAACCTTCAATGTAGTCTTTTGATTGTTATTGTTGCATGCCTAGAAGAGAAAACCTTTGAAAAAAACTTACATAAAAACATTATGTAACCCTCATAATGTCCTTCGGTGTGCAGTACACTCCCACTGATCCACTTAACTCCATGTCACTTCCACTTGTCAGTTAGTTTTATTTATGTTTATTGTACTTGTCTTTTAATAATGTTTTTTGAATTAACTGTACAGCGTCCTTGAGTGTTTTGAAAGGCACTTTTAAACAAAATGTATTATTGTTATTAATATTACACCTTTGGCCTCTGGGGCGAAAAATTACCCCACCGTGTTTTGCTATGGTAATGCTAACATATAAAATATTTTCATACCACATAAGTTTTTAATTTTTATTTTATTACATGTTTTTTAGGAATTTAGGGCCAGCAGACCTTGTTTACAAAAAAGAATATCCTATTTTTTAACAGAAAGGATTTCAGTTTGGATCAAAATGACCCCAGAACAACCTGAGGATTAAAGACAAAGAATTTATTTTTCTTTTATTAAATAAAATCACATCAATGGCTAAAGCTGCTTGCACAGACCAAGGCAGGCTCTCTGAGGTTTAGGTTTTACCCCCAAGTCTGATGACCATCTCTGGCAACCTGTAAACTGATTCGTTGGTACACTTTTATTTACATGACAAATTTTGGTCTGCTATCCCATTTTCTGTGTGTGTGTCTCTGTGTGTGTTATTTGTCACACAGGAATGTGCTTGTCAGTCTTTATTGTGCTTCCAGGACCCTTCCATGCCCTTGGTCTCAAAAGCTGGAATTGAAATTGGAAAAAGGGCTTTTGGGTATTCTGAACCCTTGACCTGGAACTTATTGCAGAATAACTTGAAAACTCAAGGAGCTAGTGTTGCAAAATGTAGACTTAGGAGCAACCGCTTGACAATATCATTGATTTCCATTGATCTGGTTACAAAACCAACTTTTTTTTAAACTTTGTTGATCTTTGATTAAAATTTGTTTAGGTGCTTTCCAATTGTTCTTGTGTACCCTGTGTGTCTGTGTCCGTAAATTTTAGTTTTTTTCTTTTACTGCTGACTTTCTTTTCCAGATTTTCCTTGAAAAAGTAATTTTTAACCTTAATGGGACCAACCTGGTTAAATAAATGTTTAACTAAAACTTAATTAAAAAGAAACAATGTGCAAGGACAAGGCTCTGAGAGACAAATAAGCAGCACACCATTCAGCTTAAAAATGTGTTTGACGCTTCAGCACAGTCTTAACTAGATGATGTCGATCCTGCATTTAGAGCAAGAAACATGATTAGCAGACATGATGGCACTGTTTCCACTGGAGTGAACTTGTTCTTTTTATGTCCCATTTTTGAAGCGCTTCTATCTTTACTATACCACAAACTCTGTAAGCAAAGGTGCAGACTTAGAGATGCACAGCTGTAATGTAGAAAAGGAGCATAAGAAGAGAGATTACAGGACTTTTGTTTGGAGTGGTTGTATTTTATTTTTTTTTAATTAAAGACAGTTTTCAGTTAAGTCCCTGTGATAAAGTGATAAAGCACAGGTTAAGAGATCGGCTAATAAAGATGGGCTTAAAATCTGTTAAAACTTTTTTTAAATCTTATTTTGTTTAATTTTATCAAAATAATTTTAATCTACTTTTAAATGAATTTTAATTGTTTTCTTTGATTTTTTTTCGTCTGTAAAGCACTTTGAATTGCCTTGCTGAAATGTGCTATATAAATAAACTTGCCTTGCCTTGCCACCGTGTCCTGCGTCTACTCTGGGGTTTCCTCCCAGTTGGACATGCCTGTAACACCTCCCCAGGGAGGCTTCCAGGAGGCACCCTCACCAGATGCCCGAACCACCTCATCTGGCTCCTTAAAGGAGCAGCGGCTTTACTTTGAGCCTCTCCTGAATATGCCAGCTCCAAACCCTATCTCTAAGGCCCAAATATCCTGTGGTGAAAGCTAATTTCAACTGCTTGTATCTGCAATCTTGTTCTTTCAGTCACTACCCACAGCTCATGGCCATGGTGAGGGTCCGAACGTAGATTGACTGGTAAATTGAGAGCCTTGCCTTCTGGCTCATCTCTCTCTTCACCACCATAGACCAGTATAGCGTCCGCATCACTGCCGACGCCCTGATCCATCTATCAGTCTCTCACTCTATTTTCCCCCTTACTTGTGAACAAGACCCCTGAGATACTTAAATTCTTCCACTTGGGGAAAAGACTCTCTTCCAGCCTGGAGTGGGAAGTCCACCCTTTTCTGACTGAGAACCATGGCCACAAACTTAGAGGTGCTGATCTTCATCCTGGTTGCTTCACACTCAGATCAGTGTTTGATGAAGCCAAAAGGACCACATCATCTGTAAAAGCAGAGATGGAATCTGAGACCCCCAAACCTGACTCCCTCCACCACTTGGCTGGGCCTAGAAATCCTGTCCATGAAAGTGATGAGCAGAATCTGTGATAAAGGGCAGCCCTGGTGGGGTCCAATCCTGATTGGAAACGAGTTTGACTTACTGTTGGCAATACAAACCAAGCTCTCACTCTGGAAATACAGAGACCAAATAGCCCGTAACAACCAGCCATCAACTCCATATTCCCGGGGCTCCCTCAACAAGATACCTCGGGAACACAGTCAAAAGTCTTTTCCAGATCCACAAAGCACATGTGGACTGGTTGGGCAAACTCCCATGACCCCTCCAGCACCCTTGCAAGGGTATAGAGCTGGTCCAATGTTCCATGGCCAGGACGAAAACCACATTGTTCCTCCTAATCTGAGGTTCGACCAACCGTTGGCCTCTCCTCTCCAGCACCCTGGAGTAGACCTTACCAGGGAGGCTGAGGAGTGTGATCCCCCTGTAGTTTGGAATACACTCTCTGGTCCTCCATCTTGAAAAAAGTAACCACCACCCCAGTCTGCCAATCCAGAGGCGCTGTCCCTGATGTTTGTGAAATGTTGCAGAGACATGTCAGACAGGACAGTCCTACAACATCAAGAGCCTTGAGGAACTCCGATTGATCTTGTCCAACCCCGGGACTTTGCTGCTGTGGAGTTGTTCAACTCTCTCAGCAACTTTACCCTCAGTAAAGGGAAGATCCAACCCCAAGTCTTCTGGCTCTACTTGCTCAACAAAATGCACTAAGGAGATCCTCGAAGTATTCTTTCCACTGCCCAGCTATACTCTCAGTTAAGGTCAGTAGCTTCTGAGCTGCCGGACAGTTTGCCAGAATTTCTTCGAGGCCTCATCTCTGAACTTCTTAAAACGCAGGTAAAAACATGTCTGCCCCTGTTCCCTCCTGTGAAAATATGACTTCAACAGCCATATCCCTGAGATGTCTTCAAGATTGGAAGCACATGATCAAGTGCTTTGGCTTTCAACTTCAAATTCAATTTCAAGCCAGATAGAGCTAGTTCATCTGAAAGAGTTCTCAAAAGGTATAATTTATATTACAGCCTTTCTGAATGCATTTTTTTTTTTTTTTGCTAACAGCAAAAGCTGACTACGTTGAAGAATTATGTGAAATCACAGCTCCTGAGCTAAAGAACATTTCTGTGAAGTGCCTCAGACAACCAAAAGAGTCATTTTACGTCATTTAAATAACACTCATGGCACTTTCTTTGAATAAAATGTGGACCTTATCTGACAAATGCTAGAATTCTAATTGGTTTTCAATGATTTCTGATCATTTGATTAAAAAATGTTACAGGAAAAGCTGTAAAATTTTCCTCTGTTTCCATGGAAGTTGCAGTAGAAAGTGTAATTCAGCAACAACACATTACAAAAGCCTGACCCTGAAGATGTACAGCAGACCAATTGTGTGGCAGCATTTATCCAAGCACAACCTTTGTGGCCCAAAGGGCAGAGGAGATGAAAAGAATTTCACGGTGACTTGAAACAGGGTGTAGATGTATGGTTCCAGCCTGCATGAGTGAATGAGTGAAAGTGAAAGACAGACACAAAGGCAGCCTGATATAAGCTGTGTGAGATTTTCCATGTGCGCTGTATTTGCGCATAGATAGACCTTCATCATCTCGCTGTGATTACGGGAGCATTTCACAACAAACAGCGTGAGACTTATCAGAGTGAGCCAGGTTTTCAGACGCTGACAGTTTAGGGAGAGCCTCACTCAACCATCACTCTCTCCACCTCCTTCTACCCTCCTTCTCTCTCGACACACATCTGTGCAAACAAAGATGCAGCACCCCAACGGTGAACCCTGACTGCTGATTCTCAAAGCGGCTCTGCAGAGATCTTTAGTCCTCTATCTCTCCTACAAGTCCAAAATCCGATAAAAGACAGCGGTTACTCTTGATGATGTGTCTTTGGAGACATTGGATGAGTGTAAACAGTTGAGACATGCAACAAAAGATCCCAAGGCGAGATTGTCAGTCAAAGATACAACAGTGGATGCAGATAACAGGAGTGTGTTTCAAATAAAGATGATAGAGTAGATAGAAACTGATGTGATTCTGTGTACAAGTCAACAAAGGTAAAAAGAACAGTGAAATCAAAGTGTAAATGTGTGTTGCTGGTTACCGGAAGGTCATTTGGAATATCTGTCCCAAGTTGACTTGCTGGGTTTTGTTGTTGTATCCATGCAGCATTTCACCAAACAGCGTGTCATTGAAGTGAACATCCTGCCTTGGGCATTTGGGTCCCTCACAGTTGTCTGACTGCAGGAGGCAGGAGCGGCCGTCCTCTGCGAGTTTGTACTCCTGCACACACCTTGGGGGGAACAGAAGAGCTGTCAATACAATGTACACAGTTCCATGTTTGTAAACCTTTTACAATTAGGGTGAAAGGATGTGCAATACTAGTGCTGGTCGCAGCAAAATTGTAATCATGTTGATGATAAAGGTTTCTACAAAACCCAAGAGATCTGGATGACTGACAGTATGAACCCAAACAAAGACATCTACATCTGGGAGTTAGACACTGTACATGTAGAAGTAGAGATATCTTACAAAGATATACCTACTTTGAACTAAACCAGGGGGGTCCAAACTTTTTTCAAAGAGGCAAAGGGTCTACCATGCTGCTTGACATTCTTTGGACAATAAAGTAAAACAAAAACGCACTGTTTTGTAGAAATTTTATCACTGGTACAAACAAAATCGGAGGACTTTAATAAAAAAAAAAACTGTCTGGGTCAGACCTCAGGTTCATTGTTATCATGAATTTGTATATGTCATTTTGAATCAAATTTTAAAAAACTCTGAATCAACATTTATCTAAATATTTCCACAAGTCACATGGTGGTATAGAGGTACAGCAACAGTACAGTACATGAAGTGAACAATGAAGTTCATTAATGTGGTTTTGACCACACAAACAAAAAAAATTAAAATGGTGACGTGTAAATTTCAAACCAGGCATCTAAAATCCAGATCAACAAAACAAATTTCCAAATTGTTTTTTCCTGGACTATACTGCCATTTTTAAAAAATCTAAAATTAACATTTGCTTATCTCAAAAGACCAAAGCAGACCACTTACTACTGGCACTAATGTGAAGGCTGATACTTGGACCTGGATTGCATTACACAGGTCAGGTCTGATTTCAATGCAGTGGATGTGATGTGCAAAATATAAAGTACCTGTATGTAATGGTTAAAAGGGAAATAGACAATCTTTCCAAGGGTATACGATTTATTGTTAAGAAGCCTTGTCACCACTAAGATAATCTGACAAACAATAATGTACTTACTTTTTTATGCTAAGCTGGTTTATGTCTTATCATTACATGTTACTAATTTTCTGTCCACCTGCTTCAGATTTATGGACACACTGATGAATGTCTAACATAGCTCTAATTGAGGTTTCTTGCCTGTGTAATGGAAGTTTCTCCAAACTGTTGCCAATTAATGTTAGGTCCCTGATAATGACATAATAACAGTGTGGTCCAAACTTGCTCTAAGTTGACGTGACACTTTAATTTTTAGAAAGTGATATACAAATTGCCAGTGTTCAAACAAAAAACAACAAAGTCAATACCCTTGGTGTTCTCTCTTGCCATCTGGCAAAATCCAAGCTTTAGCAGTTAGATAATATCCTGGCTGTGCAAAAATTGTTTGGCAAGTTATTATTTTACAGTTCTTTTTTAAAAAACAATCGGACTTGTACACTTAACTCTTGCCAAAAAGTCTGCTACTCAGTAAGCACTTCCATAGTCACTGCAGAGATTTTGAATGCAAGTGCTGTGCTGGAAACAATTTCCGATGGGGTAGAATTCAGCAGACTGTGCAATCAGCCCAAACATCATATCTCCTCCATTTATCTGTACAATCCATCCTTACAGAGGACTTTGATTTTCTTCGACTGTTGGCTGGCACTGAGGTTTGTGCTCACACAGCTGATCACGTCTCTGCGCCTCAGAGGGGAAAAAGGACCCTGCTGTTGTTGGCAATACTTCCCTCAAATTGCAGCAGATTTGTAGACTTCGACATGAAGGCAGAACAGTGAAACATTTTCATAAACTGGGGGTTTGATCACCAAAAAACAATATCCATTTTGCTATTATACAACATACAGTCATATTTCAGTCCCAGGCAAAACAAGCAGCTATGACACATTCCCAACCGGGGCAGTAAATACAGAACATGCTTTAGAGCTTGGTCTGTAAATGAAATATTGGGAATTATTAGGGGGGCCACAAATTGTGTTGACATGATAAAGCAATACTCAACAGTGAAACAAAGCTTAGTTTTAATTGTAATACAGGCAAATATCTCCTAGCACTTAAGTATTAAAACTGTATTTATGAAATCAGTAATCCTTCCTTACTTACACATCTCATTTCCCTCATTTGCCTGGGGAAGAACTCCTCGATAGAAACATCAATCACAGAGCCAATTTCATGAGCAAGCTTTATTTCCACCCCACGGGCGTCTTTCATTACTTTTTTTAACTGTACGTTATCCTCACCCGCAAAACATCAGCACATTGCTGGAACTGGGGTCATCTTCGAGGGGCACGAGCTGCTGGAGACACAGCTGTTCGCAGCCTCCATTGAAGCTATCCGTGCAGTCAATGCTCCTGGAGTAGTCATAGCAACCTGAGCCATCCTTCATTGGCCTCAGCCCCTCAGGACACTGCGAGAGAAAAAAAGAAAAAGAGAGGGAGGAAGGAGAGGGGAGTTGGAGGGGGGTAGGGCGGGGGAGGGAGTGGAGGGAGGGTGAGGAGGAAAGCATAAATTAGGGAGAGAGAAGAAGAGAGTGAGGCGCAGAGGTCAGCGTGCGCATTTTAATCAGGATCAGGCAGCACTGAGGAGGCACAGATAGTGAGATCAGAGAGAGGAAGTGGGCAGTGGGAGTTTGAGAAAGGAGACAGAGATTCAGTGAATGAAGAATGGAAGTTGGCAATTATGTTATCTATTTGAGATGATGCAGGAAATGTGGTTGTCTTAAAGCACAGGGGAAAAAATCCTCATATTGGCATCTCCTAAATAGAGATGAATGGAATTGTCAGTCGACACAGGGATTTTTTTTTCAATAGTAGAAAGAAAACTCCTCATGTGTTTAGCTCTCATGGTGAACCTTCAAACCGACAAGATACTGATGTCTTCACCCTCTGTACACCAACAAAGAATGTAAGCAATGATTAAGAATTTGGTGCTGTCGGAAATCGCTATTGTCAATTGGCAGGAAATGATGGTGAAGAAATTGTTTATTTTGATAATAAGGATTAGTTTGAAACCCATTGTCTGAGTTTGGAAGAGGTAAAGAGGCGAGGCTTTTAACTTTCTGCAGACAGCTACAGGGCGCCTACCGGTGAGTCAAGTCAGCCACGCCCTTACATGCACAAAACCATTAAATCTAACAACTTCGGAAATAAAGTCTTTCACAAAAACTGCTCCCTGTAAAGTGTGTACCAAAACAAAAACATAAAAAAGCAACTCAGACCTAAGCCGTTTTTTTTGTATCAGGCTGTAAACATGTTTACTTTTGCAATAAAACCCTGCATCTGACACCGATTAATGATACCCCCATAGACTGTATAAAACATGTACATAGTCTCCCGACGTCACCTGTCTGTTTCTGAATTGGGAAATGAAGCACATCGGCAATCACAGCCATACTGATAGTGGCAAGGGCTTCCCGTACAGCTGAAGGGTGCCTGTCGGTCACATGACATGAGCTGTACCTGTAATTGGGCAAGCTCATGATCTTAATATCCTCTGATGTGCTGGGTTAAAAAAAATTCAGCCCCCTACAGTGTGTGCCAATGGTAAAATTAGCGATTCAGACAGCAGACGTTTTTTGAACCAGTCTGTAAATAGGTTAATTTCAGCTTTGAAAACATTTTTTTTGGCTTGGTGTGTATGCGACTTCCAGTAGGTTGCCGCTTGGATACTACTGAGACTACGCTTGTGGTTTTGTACAGTCTATGACTAGTCACAGATGCTGGCACTCTTATTCCAAATGCTATGTGTAAGGCTAATTGCTAGCTTTGCAGTGCACACCAGATTCCATAGCATAGAACTACCCCACATTATCACTTATAGATAATGTTCATATTTAATGTGATTACTTGATTAACTCCCATGAGACTGTCTGTTAAATTTGTTTGCTGAGCTTATATCATACTTTAAAATAAATATCTAAGCCTAACCATGCTAAAATTGAATGCTCTGACTTTGATGGCTGTTGGGTGATGTAGTTTTCATCCTCTTAATTAATTAAGCCCATTAATTTATAATGAAGCAGAAGGTAGAATTACATAGAGGACATTGAGAGTTGAGACTCAAGCAGTACACAGGAGTTCAATAAGGAGGGGAAAAGACAGAAAAAAATCTAGCGGGTCATCAGACAGTAGGGTCCGTTTTTTGTTTTTTTTTAATCTTCTACAGGGAACAAATTCTGTGGCATATAACCACCACCCAATACAGGTGAAGTCAATGGGTTCAATCAAAGCAACAATAAAGTTAAATAAAGTGCTCTGATACCATTCTTTATTAAAAGTTTAAGTGTAAACTCTTCTTTTATTTGGAGTTGAACAGTTTCCTTTATGCTGTATGAAACCCATAAAAAGCACATTGTATCCACCTGAATACACACATCCTATGAGGAAATCTGGAGGGGATTACTAACTCTAATTACAACAGAAAGGCAAATTTACAGTACAGCTTTAAATGCATGATGTTTTTTTAATGAATTATTTTTTTCCTCCAGCTAAATAAATACCAATTAAGCATAAATGCAACCTCAGCAGATGCATTCAAAACAACTCCATTAAAAATGTAATTTTACTAACCACTAATAACTTGACTGCTTAATGGCCTACAGTTTATGATTAGGGTGCCATTATCCATTTTCTATGTAGACAAAAGAGTCTTAAACACTAAACAAAGAGGGCATACTTGAACTTTTCTGCTGGCTCAGCTTATGTGTTTGAGGCGGGGAAAATGCTGACAGGAAACATTGTTGACAGGCGTTATGTTAATTTCAGAAACTCGGTCAAGTTGGTTCATTGTTATCGTAAAACAACTTTTTGTATTTAAATCAGCAATTAAACCAAGAAACAACATCTGCTTTTTAGCACTTATGAACTCTGAACTGTAATGATTGTAGTTTGTTATTTTTCTTTAGAGACACACTTTCCATACATTCTGATTATTTACAGCATTTTTGTCATTTGGAGGCATAAAGGAAAACATACAAACGGCTGCTCTGAGGGGTCTCCGGAATAAAGAAAAGCTCTTAACCCCATCCTCTTTATGTGTGGCAGAAGCAAAGATAAAAACAGTACAACAGGAAAAAGTTGCAATCTGATGTGAGAAATGGGAGGAAACCCTTCTCGTTATTTTTTTTTCAATTTTTTTTTTGTCCCTGTAAAATTAAATCAAACAGAATTTTCTGGCTTTCTTCTCAAAGATTTATGGCTCTTAACTTAATCCTAAAATCTTACAGCGAGTACAACCTTTTCTTATAAATTTGAGATTCTCTCTCCTGTGACTCCTCCACTTTGAATTGAGAGCATATCCAGTTTTTTTTCTCTCTCATAAATTTATGACTTCAAGCCCAGGAATTGAGAGTACTAGAATTTTCCTGCTCTTAAATATCCCAGTACCCTCAAATATCCCAAAAGACATGTTTTCCTTCCACCCCACATCATCCACCTTTGACTTGTTGAGATGCACAATTAGAAAGACTTTAAGACTGGCAGCTAAACATCCAAAGAAAAAAAAATACAGTTGATTTCAAGCAACTATCATTTTATTTTTTAGACATCCAACATACTCTGAATGTGTGTCTGCTCAAACCACTGAGTATCAATAAAAGGATTACGGAGAGTCTGACATGAAGACTGTTAAAGACTCTGACTTTGCTTTACAGAGGTAGGGCCACTGTTTACAACCCCCACAGAAAACCACTCCAATAATTGCATTTGCCTTATGTGCTACATCTGAGTGGGTCTGACTATTTAGGTGTGGGGCATAAATGAACTAATGGAGTAGGTCTTCACATGCATTCGACTGAACAACTGATGTAAAGAACAGAGCTGTACCAGTGGTGGCTGCTGGTCAGTCAAGGAGGGGAAGCTCATTTTTTTTCCAGCCTACATCATAAATTTGTTTATTTATTTATGCGTAAATTCTACCCTCCATTCCTTTTGAAGAATAAGAAAATGATCTGTGACCCTGTCGTACCAACCAGGTGTTTTTTCCAGGGATTTTACCAGTGTTCTCTTAACGCTCGTCATTTTTAAGAAAGGTAAACTTTCTAGGGATCTATAAAGCCTCTGGATCAGTCCAGAACAACTCAGAAGATGCTCCGGTAGAGGGTTAAACTTCAAGATCGCTGACAGGCTCATTTCACTGTCAATCAAAAAGGGATTCGGCCTGAGACAAATCATCCAATCATCATGCAGAAGCCCAGCGTCCAGGCCAGCCCACTGCCTCATAGACCCCCAGAGATGCTGAGCGTCCGATGGGCGGGACAAAGCCCAGCATTAGTCCAATGACCGTCCAGTTTCCACTGTGGAACGACCCACTCTATGCTTCCTTGCTGAAGTCAGAAGACGCCCGGCGTTAGACTGTGTTAAAGCGCTGAGACACTGAGGGGATGAATGAGAAGGTGGTCAAGCCAGTTACCTGTGATAGGTAGCTGATTCTGAACAAAAGATAAAGGAATTCTCGCGCAGTTTTTATCAATGAAATGTACACACAGCAGTACATATCACCACTTTTAGAGGAAGCTAAGCTTCTCTTTCAGTCTCAGAGCAATCCCCAATGAGCTGGACGATACAATACTGATACGATACAGTTGGACAAGACATGAGAACAGGGTACATGTTGTAAGATACAATACGACTGGAAAGGACATGATATGTAAGATGTAACACGACATTAGGGCTCGGTACGATACAGCGTGACAAGATTTGAGACAACACAATTAGACAAGAAGTGACATGATAAAAAATAATACAGTGTGACATGATGCATCACAACATGACACACCACAGTATATCGTGATACATCGTGAGACAATGCGATACGTTATGACATGGCTTGGCAAGACATGATAGGGTCTAATATGACTTGTGTCCCCTGTGGACAGGGATGGTATTGCTGCTCCCCTTCTTTCTCTCTCTGTTTCCCTGGACTGTCTCCTCCTTCTGCCTGCTGCGCACCTGAGTGCAATTTGTGCTCAGGGAGCAGGAGAGGATTCAGAGGTGCAAGGAGAGAGGGAAGGCACACACACACACACACACACAAACTGGGCAGCTTTTGGTAAGGAGTCTTTGGTCCGTTTAACTTTTCTTTTCCTCCCTGCAGGTTTTCTTTTATAACCAGCATGTTGTATTGTTGTGTTTTGTTGTTTTAGTTCAGGCTGGAGACTTCAGTTGGTCCAACTTTTGTCTTTTTTGTTTACCCTCATTTCCTTGTTGCAGTGTAGTTTAGGGGGGAGTTGCTGGCATGACGGTCCATTGAGTGGTTGATACAGTACCTTCCCCTGACTGGGATCTCCAGCTTTTGTTTTTATATATTCATTTAATTAAATTTGGGAAAATCCTGGGGGTTGACTATCATTCATTTGTGGTGTCCTTTCTCTTTTATATGTTATGATGTGACGCTATGATGACACTGTGCAATGACACCGCAAAATGTGATATGACACACCAGAAAAGATATTAGGGCTGGGACAATATGCTACTCTTGCAATTCGGTTCTATTACGACTTTTGAGGTGCCAAATCGACTTAAATTGCACTTCTAACAATGTTTGGTTTGCTTTCTTTAACACCAGACCATGTGACAAAAGTTAAATGATGATAATAATGTCTACATACTATATCAGGAGCCATATTGTCCCACAAAATGCACATCCCGTGAGAAACATTTCACCCTCTACTGGAGAAAAGTGGTAACTTTTTTTCTAATCCAGTTTATAAAAAAAGACTGAAATAAAGAATTTGAATTAGGAAAGAAAAAAAACAAACCTTTTTTGACAAAGAATCCCAATTTTGAAATTGTAACAAAAAATCAAATTGTCGATTTTTTTATCCCACCCCTGAAAGTGAGGATGTGATGCAATTTGAAGTGATATGATGCGCATCACACAACACTACATGATGTGGCATTACACAACATGATATCAAACAATAGGATATGGCAATTAAATCACACTTGTGGCACGTAAGGGTGGACAGAGTACAACATGTGTGCAATAGTATACAACAATATTTGAATCAGTACATTTCAATGGTAAATTCAATACTATATGACACTATATGATGGGATACTGTTCCACAAAACTCTGCATAATATTATTCAATAAAAAGGGTATAATAGAATACAGTATGAGAGGTATGTGATGGTATACTGATGTACAGTATGGTACATAAGAGTAGGGTAGACCATTCTTTATCATATGATATCATACAGTACACTATGCATTTATATAGATTATATTAAAAGTGTGATATCAAAAGGTATGAAACCAGATATCTTACTTTGTAAACTGCATTGTGATATAAGAATTATCATTTGTAGCTCAGAGTAACTCTCAGAGATAAATGCTGCATAGCTGACCCAACAGTCCCACCGATGGAAATGCTGCTTCCCATGTTTGTTTGGACTTCAGCACAGGAAGAAAAATGTGAGCCAATTTTGTTTTTCTTGCCCTTTAGGACTCCACAGACTGGACACATTTAAATTCCTCTTCAGATGAAGCTCATCAAACTGAGTCAATACATCATGTTCTGAAAGCTCTCTGAAGACAGCGGTAAACAGGTCTTTTTCTTTTTTTTTCATCAGTCTTATCATAATAAAACTGGGGTCGCAGCAGCAATTAAAGACTCATTTGGTGGGTTATGTAATGCAGTACAGGGGAAATTAAAGGGGAAATTAAGTTGGGAATAAAAAAAAAAAAAAGAAAGAAAGAAGCCGATTGAAAGATAAGTTGGATAAAAAGTTTTTCCTATGATGGTCTAAATATAGTGACAAAACTTCTCTGTCAGATGAATAAATAAAAAAATAAAAATAAAAAAAAATAAAAACTTTGTTATCTCTTTTCCACCTTTCGAAGGAAATCACTTCAGCAACAAATTACCAAACTGGAAAAATCAAATAATTGCGAAATATGAAACCTTCAAAGCCTTGAAAGTCCTCGAAGCAGCTGCTGCTGTGCACTAGTTACCAAGGGTTTCACTAAAATTATCAAGGGTAAGCTTTTAACATACTCCAAAGAGGAAAGAGACGAGCCAACAATGTCACCTTAAGCTTATTAAAATATTTTGGAAGAGCTGCACACCCAAGTGCAGCTTTCGTTTTCACCTCAGGGGTTGTAAGACACTAAAAATGGCAAAAATAGTTGTCAAAATATTCTTAGTTTGGTTACAGGAAGGGTAATGAGTCATGGCACCGTTTGGTGTGTGGTGACACAGTTTTTAATCCGGCATCCAGAATGACTCAACCGGCTGTAATCAAGCAGCTCTTCTCGTCATAATCAGCTTTTCCATTATGGCGAGAAGGCTTTATCATGTCGTGATCCTGGTCTTGTAAGATTGGATGAAAGCGGAAAGACAAAGAGGATAAAAATTAATACAAGGGCAGGTTACGTCAGTTGGAGAAAAGCGCAACATTTGCCCCAAATTTGAGAAATCTTAGCTTTAAGGAAACAGCTAAATCCCAGAAGCAAAGAAACAGAGCATGTAAGGTGTCACTAATGTAGACTTACTGCACCACACACTAGTCTTGAATCAATAAACTTGAGGTTATTCGCTTTTTCTGCTCGGACAGCTCTCCAAAGACACAATAGGGCTGGTGCTGGGGATGGATTTGCATCCAGATCAACGCTTTCAGTCAATTATTCCGCAGTGATTCTGCGATAATAGGAGCACAATGAGAGGAGGATTAGAGATCTGCTGAAGCCTTACAGCTCTGCATTAAACACTTAAATAAGAGAGACGACTCAATTGACCAAGACATTGCTGTAATACCCAGATTGGAAGCGTAAAGCTGATTTAAAATACATTAAGAAATGTTGAATGATTAATTTTAATGAGCATCTTAAATATTTAAAAGTGGTCACAGTAGGTTGAAGTGTGGATGTTGTAGGTTTTTTTTGCAGTTAAATATAACTCATCGAAGATCAAATGTGACAGCAGCATTTAACATTCAAGTTAAACTATGTTTGCATTCTCTTGAGGCCATCGGAAATGGGAGTTTTATGACGCCATTTAATATCAGACTGATGGTGTTTCACTCCTATGTTCTTCAGGGGATTAAAAGGAACGAAGCAGGTTTGAGGCATGAAATCTCCCAGCACATTATAAACTTCCAATAGATCACCCTTTCAAATTAAAGCTCACTCACTCTGAATGGCTACGATTCATTCTCCTAATTACCCATTAGTGTCCGCGGCTTTAATCAGGAAGTGAGCGTAATCTATTGAGAACTCTGAGACGTAATGATCTTGTCAAAATTAAGATGCCAGATGTTCGTACGTTTGCACATTTCAGAGGCAGAGGAGATGGCTTGAAAAAAAAAAAAAAAGCGTAAACAGTCACTGATGAAGAATTTTGAAGTTGTCTCGCTGTGACCTTTGCATTCAGGCTTGAAAACTGCTGTAAACACCGAAGATGAGAGGGATGGTATTCGAAGATAAAAATAAAGATAATGAGGAGAGGATGCTCGCATAAACAAAACACAGATTCTTTGCAGCAGAGGAGCTTTAAATCACTCTGACAGGACGAGGGAGGGTGAAATCAAATACTTTAAAAGCATATGTGACAGCTTAATCTGGTTTGCGACGCATGCCCCGCAGCTCTGCTGCTGCTGCTCAAACGGGTTAAATTAGGCACAACACTTTTATTGCTGCGTGAGCAAAAAAGAAACTTGCAAGGGCGTGATATCACGTGGAAAAAAAAGGAGTCTCAACGCAGCTGTTTGTCTCAGATTTATGTGAATTCAGACTTCATACTTAATCTTCAGTGTGAGAATAAAAAAAAGAGACAACACAGTTATCTCTTTGCAAACGGGGACATCTTTTCCTTCAGGCTCAAGCGTATACTCTGCTATTTAAGACAGATTATGCTTATTTATGGGCTGATTTTGATTCCCTTATTTTGCAAAGATGCACTACATTTTCATTGACACACTTTTTAATTCCATTTCACACAGTTTTCACTGTCAAAAAGGTTTGCTGTCATCCTCGCTTTTACAGGAAAATTCCACCTGTTTGTTCTGAGCTTATCAGGATGATGTCTGTGTTTAAAGGTCGTGCTGCCTCTTATTTCTCCTCCACCTGTATTTAGTGATAATAACACGACAGATGACTATGAGAGAGAAAGATACCTTTGTTTGCATATGCAGCTCTCAGCTCAGCAGGATGGCCGAAGGCTTTCAGAAGCCGCTGTTACAAGCTGGCTTTGATCACAAAGACCACAGAGACATCGCCTTTTAATGAGTTATATTATGATGGAGGCGAGGACGGACACAGAGCAGAAAATAAAAACACTCGCTCGACATTTGTTTACTTCATACTCCTGTTTTACAGCTAAAAGAGTTGTTTATGTTGGGATCGTTCTCATTTGTTAGATGTATACGTACTATAGATTTTCTGACACAGCCTTTAGAGTCACAAAGATGGAGACATAAAAAGACAATAAAGTAGGCCCCTTCTCTCAGCTTTCATTGAAGGTTAAAGCAATAAATTTCAGCGATATACAATAATTTACTGTAATAAAAAAATTCTGTGCCCCACAAATTGCAATAAGCCACAAAGAAGAAGTGATTGTATCTGCACTTCACGCCAAAAAACAGTCCACCTAAGTTTATTGAATTACCAGAAGAGAGAAAGGAAATTGAAATATTAATCTTCCTCACGGTGTCTCACCTATAAGCTCAGAATGAAGCCAGTGTGGTTTAATTCTCCCCCGATAATTCTTTTACTGTTTGCTTCAGCTTGATAGATTGATGGACTGACTGATTCCGAATCAAAAACATTCACATACATTTTTTCAATTTAAGACATTTAATCACTACTACTGCTACTGTTTCATAACTGGAAGGCAGTGGGTTAGATCCCAGGTCTTGTCATTCACGCTCTGAAGTGTCTGCGGGCAAAACACTGAACACCACAACTGCCTCAAATGGCCAAACTGCAGAATGTGAATAGCACAAGTTAAAGAAGTTTCCACTGTTGTACAAGAAGTATGGTGGCCTTGAAGTGCAGGGCCACCATACACACACACGCACACGCGCGCGCACGCACACACACACACACACACACACACACACACACACACACACACACACACACACACACACACACACACACACACACACACACACACACACACACACACACACGCACACACGCACACGCACACAAACAAAAAAGAGAATATAACACCAAAAAATGACAACACAACAACAGAAAAGAAAAAAACAACAGGAAAAGTTACTGAAGCAAAATGAAACATAACAAAAAAACAAACAAAAAAACAACAAAAACACAGAAAGAACAAAAACAAAAAACAAAACAAAGAAAACAAAACAACAACAGAACACAACACCAGGAAAAAATCCCAACTACAGAAAGAAAACAGAGCGAACAGAAAAGAAAACACAACACAAAAACTAATGAAAATACATCACAACAGCTCAATAAATAAATAAATAAATAACACAAAACAACCAAAACAAAAACAAAGAAAAAAAAAAAAAGAAACACAACAGTGTGCTGAACTTCAGGGCCACCCAGCCTAAGAATAGAGAACACACTTCAAAGATAAAGTCTGCTTACTGTGGAATAAAAATGTTTTTCTTTTTTTCTTTTTCACAAGAATTAAAAAAAGAAGAAATAAATTACTCAAAATATTGACTTAACTTAGTCTCATTTTATTAAAAAAAAACTATTTTTTCAGGATGCAAGTTTCCCTATCTGCTCTCTTGACAGAACTTGGCTCCTGCCTACAGTGCCAAAACATCTACCAAATGTTTCTGACTGTTGAGTTACCATGCACCCAAACTTATTGTCTGCATGGAAAGGAAGTGTTGATACATGCATACATAAAAGAAATAAAAAAGGCTCCTGTCTAAATTAACCCTTTGCTTTGTTTTTACATCCTGACATAATTTACTTCACGTACACCTATCCACTCAGAAGCAGCTTACAGGTATTAAAAAATAACTCAATTGATTGGTTAATTCTGCTGCTGGCGGTCTGGTTTTTGTTTTGTGGCTCGGGGGAAAGCATACATACTGATTTAAGTATTTTCCATTACAAGCTAAAAATTTCTCACAGGAGCTTTATTTTAACACAATAATGAATCACCTGTTCCCCATGTGCGGAGTCTGGTAATGTGGTCCCATTTTCATTCAAGGTTTCCAAGTATTTTTTGAAAACAAAATAAACGTTTGTAAAACTTTGTTTAATTTTGTTTAAATCTGAACTTCTTCTGGGATCCACTGAACAACTAAATTTGGTGCTTCACTTCACCGACATTGTCATAATGCAAGGCTGAAACAATGTTTAATGTTTCTCTGTAAATCCAAAGCCCCTGGTGATGAGGTAAACTGAGCTGGGCAGTGCAGGCAGGGGGGAGTCAGGGTGCTAGGTTGTCATGAATGTGGCACCGTGAGGAAACAGAATGAGGAAATCCCAGGGGTTTGTGGGTAGAAGGATTAGAGGAAAAGACTGCAAAAAACTTATGTTTGGGTGGAGCTGCCATTTTTTCCCTCCCCGCTGACTCTTTATGCAAACCAGACGCAGCCGAGCAGAAATCTGGCTCCACACTGACAACTCATCATTTAATTCCTGACTTTTAGAGTGTGCTGCACATTTTCATAAACTCCTGCATTCTGCGGCAATATACAAGCACCTCAGGAAGAAACTGGAGAAAATAGCATCTGTCTCTGAGCTGTTACAAACAACACAGCTTTGACAGGCTTGAATTAAACTTTTTGTTTCGAGGTGGAAGTTAAAAATACGTCTTTGCCAACCCTGCATCCGAACAACTTCACCAGAGACGTCCCAAAAGGGACATCATCTGATGAAAGATAGGCTACTAATATCCTCCCATCTGCTCTGCCTCTGAGTAGCTCCATTAAGAAGACGAATACTGTAGCTGGATAAAACAATGTGCCATGAAGGAAAGAGAAGAAAAAAACAAGCCACTATTTCCTAAAAGCACAGAAACCACAGGCTGCTGTAGTTGTCAAAGTTAAACTTTAAAAATGGCAAGCTACTAGGAAAAGCCGTGTTCGCAGAGTTCTGAACTTCACCAAGCAGCCCCAGGAGAGTTCAGCCAGTGCATCAGTAATACTCCCTCGCTCTCACAAACACAGCGGATGACACGGCACATTGACCACAGGTCCAACACGAATTTGACCATTCATTCCACACCGGTGGGTTAAAGCTCGATGGTTTCTCTTCACACAGAACACATCAGTCCGCTGAAGTTCTGCTCGCCTCTTCCCCCGCTATTGTGTCGGAATACAATTAAGAGAGGACACAGTTTTCTGCTTTTACACTTTAGATCCAACATCAGGCATACATCTAACGTACACTTCAAGCTTTGTTCTAATAAAAACAGAGGCAGAAGCAAAAAGTTTAATGGCGACTGGGTCCATTTTGAGCTCTGGAGTCAAAAGACTATCTCCAAAGTTGCTGATACTTTTTTTTTTGCTGGTGCAGCCAACGCATGTGCAGAAGCAACAACACCAGTAAACATGTTTACAGCCTGGTGCAAAAAAACTACTGTGATTAGCTGTTAGCGAGGAGGCTAAAGCCCCATTTCCACCAAGTAGTCTGGTTTAGATCAGTACAGTTTGGTACGGTTAGGCTTGGTCAAGCCTGGTCTTGTTTGTGTTTCCACAGTCAGCTGTGCCCCCCTCATGGTAGGCGGCATGTAAGCTGGATGCTGACAGCCTCTTCAGTAACATAATAACGTGACACCATGGTAAGCGACACTGTATACCATGCTAATAAATCCTACAAAGAAGAAACACGTGACACAGTAAACAAAAAGCAACGATGGAGGACATCCAGCATTTCGTCTTTTTTGTGATTGGCTGTGGCTCTTGTAGCTCTTTCAAGCTTAATTTCAGAGGAGACTGTGTACCGCCAGGACAAATGCAGCCGCTGCCACATGGTGAGTGACGATTCTTTCGACCGATCAACGGTCTGGAGTGTTGTAGCTCCACCTTCCGGATTGGATCTGTTTAGTCTGGCACCCCTACGGGAAGGTTCCAGAAAGTGGGACAGTTCATCTTGGTTATTTAGGGGTCTGTCTCAGGACTAGTCAGTGGAAATGCCGTAAAATGTATGCTGTGCCGAAACGAATCAAACTGAGCCACTTGGGGGAAACGGGTCTTAAAGGTCTCCTTCCTTAAATTTGACCTCTTTTCCTTTTGTCAGGTCCATCAAAAGTCAATTTAGTAGACCCATGTATTATTTGGCTATTTCTTTCTCAGTGTTCTTCTTCTACTCTGCTCAGTTGTTACAGATTTGCTACAAGAGCCCGCGTCTGTCATCAGACCTGTTAATCATGATGTTACATATGCTTCTTTTTCAATCAAATAACATCAGAAGACAGCATTAAACATTAAAACACATTATAAGAACTAACTGAAAGAACAGAAACCATGTTTGATAAATATTTCGATTTTCATGGCTAGCCTCTTTTCCCTTTGTTCACATCGATGAGGTGAGGTTTATACTGATGCCTGTCAGCAGAGAGAGCTTTACATCTTTTGGGCTCAAAGCTGAAGAGATCACATAGCCTCCTTTTCATACAAAGATCAAATCAAAGACCAGGTCCAGTCTTAGTGATGTCTGTCTTCAAGCCATACTGAGGGTTTCAACTGCTATCACCTCCCTCAGAGCAAATGTGGCCCAGCTGTCTAACAAGAAGCCCTCTCAGGTGTCTGGCAGCAAGAAAAGCCAAACACGACTGTAAAATACTTCATGTTGAGTGTTTGAACAGTTATTTATTTCTTATTTTTGTGGAACACCTGAAGTGGCTCCCTTGTGATAAGATTGGATGCTCACAGGCTCTCAGGTAATTTGAGAGTGAGACCCCTGCTCTATGGTCTTAGCCTTCAGACAAAGTGCTTGTGGGTTTTAGTCATGGAAAGGTCATTACATTTCATCCTTTTCTTTTTTTAAGGCACCATGGCTGCATTTATCCTGCTGGACTTCAAATAAAAGTATAGTGAAGACACACCCCCACAAGAGAGCGGTTCATAGTGTACACACATGCCTGATTTGACCTTGTTGCCTGTGCAAGAATGAAAAGGGGCGATGATGCACTTTCATGAAGGCCCCTACCTGTGCCTGTGCTAACTAGTGTACAAAAAATTCCTCAGCTGTTTGTATCATCTTGATAGTTAAGAGTTGATCTTGGCAGCAGTTTATAACCAGAGCTAATGTCCCAGCTAGCAGCAGCTGGCTACCCCAATTCTTTGTTTCACTGTTATCCATTCTGGTGCTATTTAGACAGGGTTTGATTTCTTAGTACACCTAACATCCCTAATATCTAAAATCAATTGTATTTTATAAAATGACAAACATAAAAAAGGTCAATTGAATTAAAATAAAATATACTGGATGCTAATGTCACAATATTCCTTTTCCTGGTAGCAATATAGCCTGAACCATTAGCATATACACATTTAAGTAATTTTTTTTATTCGAATGAAAACTAGAAAAGCACTCAGAGAGCGCAGACCTCCGTCAAGCACATTGTGATTCTCACGCAATACTTTAGTCCTACTTTAATGTTATACTCCCTTTCAGCAGACTGTCTGCTACAATTTGGTGTTAGTTGCAGGTTTGTACAATAATTTCTTATCTGACAGTGTTGAAAATGATGATGACCCAGTACATGTATCATAATCCAGATCTTAGTATCCAGAATATTGCTAGGATCTGGATTGTACTTTTGCATCTGTCAGAAATTATGGTGACCTTGTCTTGTATTGTTTTGCAAAGCAATCCGACCATTTATTGCAGAGTTATATACACATATGGTGAAAACGGCCCTATCTCACAATGATAAAGAATACTTTAAAATAGTCCTGGATCCAGACGGTGATCTGGATCACCTCCAAAATTAAATCACTTCTCCCTTATCCTATTTTGAACATTTCCTGAAAATTTTAATCAAGATCAGTTCAATCCTTTTTGAGTTATGTTGTTCATAGACAAACAAACAAACAGACAGACAAACTCTCCCCAAAACATTACCTCCTTGGTGGAGGAAATCAAACAAAAACAAAACAAAACAAAAAACTGCAGGACGTACATCAAAATGTAAACAGAAGGAATGTCAGCAAACATTTTTGACCCACACATCCCTACTTTCATGTTCGATGAGCCAAGAGATGAAAAAGTATTGTGCCAGCACAAAAACATTGCATGCATTTGTGCCCTTAGAACAGCTGTTGTCATAAACTGAGGATAGCGCGCAAGAATAAACCACCTGTCGTTGTCAGTGCTTAGCAGCAGCAGAGAGAGGGGAACACGGAAAAAATGAGATGGAACACAACAAAAAAGTCTCTAAAAACTTCAGAAAATGGCTTTGACTTGAATTAAATCTTTGGAAATGCATTTCAACTGTCTTAAGAGCAGCAGACAGCCTTCAGGGACTGACTCTGATAATGGATTTTAAGCCCTCCATGTGGCGTGTCGCTGCTCTGTGTTAGCACCCGCTTTGACAAGAGTGGTTAAAATAACACCAAGGCAAAAGAGTGGGAAAGGGAAATAATGGCACTGTGTGTGAGACCGGGAGTCAATCTGGGAAGACTGGAAGGCTTTGTCAATCTTATTTATGTGTATGTGTGTGAATCTGCAGCACCTGGAGGTGTGAAGCTCAGAAATTTTCACTTTCTCAAAGTGTGAGTTAAAGACTTAATATCCTCGAGGTCACCACGCATGTGTTAACTACCATAAATGTGTTAACGGGAAACTGCAAGGAAAAAAAGAACAAAAAAACGACCATACGTAGACTTTTTTTTTCACTTTGATATGTTTAGAGGCTGAAGTTTGACAAACAATCCAAGAGCTTGTTAACCAACTTTCATTCATAATTTATAGCCGGTCTTCCACCTCTGGGTCTAATCAGGATTTAGCATTAAAGCAAGAGTTTTGGAGAGAACCTGCCTTTTCCAGTTTGGTCAGTCCTGTATAAGAGGCAAATGCTGCTACTGCTGTGAAGAAAACATATAACTTGCATAGAAAAACAGTCCAAGATAGTGCATGAGCTAACATTACAGGGCACAACAAACCCCCTAAGTGATTGAGAGCAATTTTAAACAATAAATCTGTAAATATGGTCATAAGGATGATACGCCGGAAAACTGAACTCCAATCAATTACCTTTGTCTTATTCCCAGTATAAAATGTCTCATTACACTCAATATGAGCCTCAGTCACCTGACAAGCACGGAAAAAAATGTCTTGTTTTACTGCATTAAATGAAAAAAAGGACACCTGTATTAGCTACAATTACTTAAAAAAAAGCTCCTTGAAATAAAAACAATGTCTAAATTGTGAAAATTTATTAATTAATTTAGCTTACCTCTTAGTCATTACAAGCTTTTCAGGCTTTTAATATCTTGAAATGAGATATTTGTCTTGACTTTTCAGTGAATGTGGCATCTACACTTACCAGCTGCTTGATTAGGAACACCTGTTCAGCTGCTCGTTTATCCATGAATCTGAGCAGCCAATCAAACGACAGCAACTCAGTGTGACTTGACATGTAGACATGGTGAAGACAGTAATTCAAATAATGGCATGTTGAAAACAAGTGGAGTGTGGAGAAGACCATCTCTGAACACATGATAGAAATGGGATTTAAAGCTCTCTGAATGGAATTAGGCCATTGGGAGGATATATAACTGGGCTCTTCATGTATTTATTACTATCTATGAAGGCAGAACTGTGTCAACACTGAGTCTATAATGAATTTCCCCAAAGAAAGAATAACATTATTCTATTCATTTTTTTTCTTTTTTGTTGTATTTTAGGATATTTTATGGGCTTTTATGTTTTTAATCAGATAGTAGAGAGGACAGTGGATAGAGTGGGAAACATGGTGAGAGTGGGGAATGACATGGGGGGGGGAGAGGTCACAGGCTGGATTACAACCCCAGCCACCGGCATGAGGGCCAACCCCATTGAGTGGGACCGAAACCACTAGGTTATATGTACTCCTATTGCATTGCATTGTATGCTTTTCTATTCTGTTCTGAAATATAGATAATAATTCCATATGGCTTGTGCTTTTATTGTCAACATCCCATAAAGAAAAAAAAAAACAAATTACAAGTGTGTTGTGTTCAACTCAAACTCAAAGATGTCATTGGTCATTCATGTGAAGGCAGTCTGGACAATTTGCACATAAAAACAGCTCGCAAACAAACAGCTCAAAAAAAATTTAAACTATAACAATAATAATGAAAAAAATAATAATAATAATAAGTGACCTGACAACCCCCATTCAACCCTCTACCTTCCACCCCCAACACACCAACCCACACACCCTAGTGCACAAGGAGAACACAGCATAGTTCAAATCTGTGCAGGTGAACTGAAGAACTGTGGAAATGCTTTCTGGAGACCTTTAATGAGGAAACACTGAAGGTCACGTATGACATGAAAGTCAAGATAAGAAAATATAACAACCACAATAAAGAAACAAATAAGATAATAATATACTAAAAGACCAAAGCAGTAAAAGAGGGAATGATGTAAAACTAAAACTTAGAAGTACAGATAGAAGCAGTGAAGTAGATAAGAAGATAAACAGTTAAGTGAAAAAAAAGTTTAAAGTTTGTTTTTAAATATCTGAGCTCTGTGTAGCCCTTGGGTCCTCGGGCAAGCTGCTCCACCATTGACAGTCATAACGTTTTAAAGCCTCACTGTGGGTTTTTGTTTTAACTTTGTTCTGACCTGAAGACCTGACACTTTCTCAGGCACATATGATTAAAGCAACTTAGATAAATAGGAGGGTGCAAGACCATTTTGGCATTTAAAAACCAGTAAGAGAACCTTAAAATCTATCCTACAAGATACTGGTAGCCAGAAGACCACACCGGGTTACACTCCTTGGTGTGTAGTAGAAAACAGCCTCACCAAAACTGAAGAAAGAAATCAATTTCTGCTGCTACATTCAGATGGTAGGCTCAGAATTGGAGTAAACAACATGAAAGCATGGATCCATCCTGCCTTGTATCAACAGTTCAGGCTGCTACTGGTGGTGTAATGGTATGAGGGTAGACATCCTTCACACGCCTCTTAATACCGATTGTGCATTGTCTACCTGAGTATTGTTGCCTACCATCCCTTGCTTCTGGCAGGATAACGCTCCATGTCCCAAATCATCTCAAACTGGTTTCCACAGTCCCCAGATCTCAATCCAATAGAGCACCTCTGGGATGTGGTGGAACGGGAGATTGTCATCATGGATGTTCAGCCAACAAATCTGCAAAAATCTCTAAGGGGTATTTCCAACACCAGTACTAGTAAACGTGAACAAAGCTGAAAACATTCGGTCTGTAAATAAGAGGAAAACAAAAGCATGAGAGCCACGTATTATGCTCAGTCACTAGAAACTGTCTTGACTGACTGATTTAGTCGACCGTAGCTGCTCATGCATATTTTTGATAAATTAACTGTATTTCTGGTCCTCCAGTGGCAGGGCAGGAGGAAAACTGGACACCTTGGGTTGTTATTTTGTGCTATTAACAAAATGATGAGTATTAAGCTATCAACATGTTTGGGTCAAATTCATTTACACTGAGCTGACAACATATGACAAGGATGGAAACTGTCTCAGTTCCAGAGAATGATAAGGAATAAGACTTAGCTTTATCTATATGGGAAAGTCACTACAGTTAAGAGGTGTAAAGCAGAGTAATTTAATTTTGGTTGGAAAAGGTTGACAAAGCCCGTCACTTTAAGGTTGTGTCAGGAATGTTATTCATATTTCATAATTAGTGACATAATCAGTCAAGAGGGTTGTGTAATATGTTGAAAGATAAAAAAATGATGAAGATATTTATGAATTAAATTATAGGATATTTTCTCAATCTTTTTCCTTATTTCAGGGTTTTTTTTATAAAAAAGATAAAAAAAAGGCAAGAAAGAAAATTGCTGTTTCTGTTTTGCACGTACAACACAACAACAGAGGATTTATAGCTCCACCCTACGTCTTTAATGACTCACCAAAGCCTCCTCCAGCCATTGAGAAGGCTCATCAATTTAATTACTTTACAACCCAGGCCCACCCTGTGCTGTCAAAATCCTGGCACTGGAAGTTTCCAGTCACCCTGAACTTGTAAATTCGCCAAGAGAGGAGCTCTTTCACTCTGCAGTTTACAAAGTTACATCCAAAATCAAACAAGGGATTATAAATCAAAGAAGGGAGCTTTTGAGTGAATATATCAGATTTTGTATTTGTGACGGTATTGCCGTGTGCACAGATTTGTGTTTTCAAAGCACTTTTGGTCTTTTTGGTGCTAACTTTGAGCTACAACTGCTGCATATGCCCTCCAGTCTTCATATGAACAGTAAACAGCATCACCAAAGCATACTAATTATGTCTGTAAACAGCACATTAAATATTATGGATTGCTTTGAATTATCACAAAAGCCATGCTGTATATAGCAGATGGCATGCAAATTTAATGAGTGGCAATATCTTTGGAGAGAAACATTAAAAAAAGGTGATTATGTAAATGAAGAAACTCTTAAATCCATCAATTCAACACAAGTCCTGCATCAACTACTAAGCAGCACAGGCTCTCACTGCTCAATATTTCTGCTTTAATCTTTCCTTCCTGTTTTTCTGAATCCTTCAATGATCCCCAATGGAACACTGATGGGGCAGAGTCACAGCTAATGTGACAAGCTACCACACACAGGAAGCATATCTGTTAGACATTGCTTCGTCAGACAAAAGGCTTGAGTTTGCTGTAACTACTGTGCCTGTGGTCGGCTGCACGGCAGAAATCAATTGTCAACACCTTCTGGTAGCTGTGATAGCTGCTTGGCTACAGCTCAGCACCCATTCCACTGACTATAAATGTTACTAATAGGCTTCTTTTTTTTTTTTTTTAAACACAAAGTCTATCACTAGCAAGCATATCTTTCAAACAAACGTAAAAACAAAGCCCCATTCTATCTCAAACCACATCATCCTGTACTCTTTTAAAGCCTTCATATGAGAATCCCCTTTTATTAACACACATGAAGTTAAAGAAGACCTTGAATCCACTTACCATACACCCGGATGATTCTAACTGCCTGTCAGTCACACACTTGAAGTTCTTCTTGCAGCCGCCATTGTCCTTTGAGCAGTCACGAACAGGCCCGAAAGACGCCAAAAGGTCTTCTACTGTCTCAAAATAAGTGGACATCATGGCTTCCTCCCTGAAATAGATGAAAGAGAGTTTGAAAACACCAATTCAAAGACTTTTTTTTCAATTTTTTCCACAGTGATGACACGAGAGAAATAAATGCATGAGCAGCTGAATAGACTCCCTCCTAACCTTGCTGTTTTAAGCACAATTAAAAAAGCATCTGTGGCATTTTGTGCAGCTTGTGTGTTTTATTTATGAAAGGCCACTTAAGTCTACCTCACATAAAAACAAATAATTAAATGCAAATTCATCAAAATAAACATGAGCCATAACACTGGCTTCATTGATTATTTATTCCCAACAAGCCATGTTTCCTCTCGCTTTATTTTATGACAGGCAGTGCAAAAGCAAACATTAATTAACCCGATCCAATAGTGATTTCAAATAGCTGGACCCCAGGGCTTGTAATATGTTGTGGCAGAGTACAGTTCTCCTGAAACAACAAAAGTTTCACTGCAGGGTTCATGCTGCTTCAGGGTAAACAGGGAATTGGCATTAATTGGATGTGTTTGTGATGGTGTTGTGATGGAGAGCCTGGGGATTAGCATCCACGTCTATAAACTCAGGAGCAAGCCAAGACCAAGACATTCTGGCCCGCCTTTGCTGGCAAGGATGAAGAATGGAAGAGAAAAAAGGGAGAGGTAGACAAACGTATTGGTTCACACATGAAAACAGTTTGAGGCACGTTCATTTACCCTTAATTTTCACATTTAGATTTTGTTTAGACATACAATGTAATAGTTTGTTTTCCTTTTAGAAATAAAGATATTCTCTTGTGAGGCTTGTCCTTTTATGGCAAATTTGCTATCAAACTGAATTGTTACAAGTCACAAGTCTATGGAAAGATGTCTGAGCATAAAACTGATATCAGTGATATCAGCCATAGATTAGCATTACTAGCACTCAATCTGAGAGTTTGCATTCTCAATTTTGATTTACTAGTGCACAAGCAGACTTTACAACTTTACTGCTGATCTTTGTACATATCTTGCTCCTATTTAAATATGTACACAGTAATATTTTTCTAACTTTTTATATTTCTTTTAATGTATAATTTCATATTCCTCTTATCATCATTATTCTATTTTTTGTTGTTATTGCATTATTGCACTTTTTTTTTTCTGTGAGCTGCTGTGGCCAAAAAAATTCTCCCATGGGGGATCAAAAAAAGCACATTCTATTCTATTCTATTCTATTCTATTCTATTCTATTCTATTCTATTCTATTCTATTCTATTCTTAAAAAAAAAAAAAAAAAAATCACTTGTACTTCTAGCAGGCCTTTCATGCTAATAAGAGGGCGGGAAAAAACAATCCAGGCTCATTGGTTTCTGGAAATATAACAACCAATCAGGGTGCTGTATTTGTATATAATCCCTCCTACTCATTTGCTTTAGGTCTACTATTTAGTCTTTTGGCTTTACTAGTAGTACAGTAGACAACAACAGTCTACTAGTACTGCTAGTAAGACATTTTAAGTTAACTAGTGGTAATAGTAAATCAAAAATTTGTTAAACCAGCAAAGGTTTTTGGTGCACTAGTGTGCGAGTTGTATGTGTAATAGTACATAGTGTCTGTGTGCTGAAATCAGTGTTTCAGACTCAGCAGTTTTTTGAACCAGACAGGAAATATGTTTTTATTACTGTAAAAGTCACTTTTTTGTCTGTGTGTGTATTTGACTTCAAATCTTTATGCGCCCAGCCTCATGAGGATTGAAAACAAACAGCAACTTTTCGCACTTCTGCATAGGCTTCATTTTTCTGAACCGGATGTTATATATATATATATATATATATATATATATATATATATATATATATATATATATATATATATATATATATAGAGAGAGAGAGAGAGAGAGAGAGAGAGATAAGACATTGTAAGACATTTTCAAGATCACTTAGAAAGGAATTCAATACCAAAATGCTTGTGTTCTGGTGGGTCTGTTACAATATTCAGCATCACTTAGAATGCATCAGGTGGTGAGCATCTTCCTTGAAGCACTGTTAAGGGTTCAGACACTAAAACTAATGGTCAAGCTGTTGAAAACTCTTAAAATTTTGGTTAACTTACAACTGAATTTTGTTTCACACAGACAAATCCTAATCTCCAAGATGAAAGTCCTGAATTAACTCCAACCTTTTCCCTGCGTGGGCATTTTAGTGTTTTATGCCATCACCTGACTCTCCTCATACAGGATGTTTGAAGCTGTGGCTCTAAGCAGCTGTTTTTCTACAGATGGAGTTACATCAGAAAAATCGAAAGCTTGAAGTGTCTTTGGCACAGTGCAACAGGATTTCCTGTGTGTTGGTCCAAGACCCAGAGGGGCATGACAAAACAGGGTTTGCCAGCCTTGGAATAAGAGCATTTTTGAAGGGACATGAATGTTTTTACCGTATTTTAGGGTTCAAAAGTTGAGACGTTTCAATCCAAACCATATGTGCCAGCCCTTTGGTAGGGCTACATGAGAAATCAGGGGATTACAGGGGCATGACATTTTGCTTGGGTAATAGTCTGTTGGTTCCAGGACCATGATATATTTACTGAATATACACTCACCAGCCACTTTATTAGGTACACCTTGTTAGTACCGGGTTGGACCCCCTTTTGCCTCCAGAACTGCCTATATCCTTCATGGCATAGATTCAACAATGAAACATTCCTCAGAGAATTTGGTCCATATTGACATGATAGCATCACACAGTTGCTGCAGAATTGTCAGCTGCACATCCATGATGTGAATCACCCATTTCACCACATCCCAAAGGTGCTCTGTTGGATTGAGATCTGGTGACTGTGGAGGCCATTTGACTATAATGAACTCATTGTCATGTTCAAGAAACCAGTCTGAGATGATTCCAGCTCTATGACATGGAGCATTATCCTGCTGGAAGTAGCCATCGGAAGATGGGTACACTGCGCTCATAAAGGGATGGACATAATCAGCAACAACACTCAGGTAGGCTGTGGACTTCAAACCATGCTCAGTTGGTACTAAGGGGGCCAAAGTGAGCCAAGAAAATATCCTCCACACCATTACACCACCAGCAGCAGCCTGAACTGTTGATACAAGGCAGGATGGATCCATGCTTTCATGTTGTTGACGCCAAATTCTGACCCTACCATCCGAATGTTGCAGCAGAAATCCAGACTCATCAGACCAGGCAACGGTTTTCCAATCTTCTATTGTCCAGTTTTGGTGAGCCTGTGTGAATTGTAGCCTCAGTTTCCTGTTCTTAGCTGACAGGAGCCTGCCTCAAGGTTGGATGTGTTGTGTGTTCAGAGATGCTCTTCTGCAGACCTTGGTTGTAACCAGTGGTTATTTGAGGTACTGTTGCCTTTCTATCATCTCCAACCAGTCTGGCCATTCTCCTCTGACCTCTGGTATCAACAAGGCATTTTGGCCCACAGAATTGCTGCTCACTGGATATTTTCTCTTTTTGGGACCATTCTCTGTAAACCCTAGAGATGGTTGTGCGTGAAAATCCCAGTAGATCAGCAGTTTCTGAAATACTCAGACCAGCCCATCTGGCAACAACAACCAGGCCATGTTCAGAGTCACTTAAATCAACTGTTTTCCCCATTCTGATGCTCCGTTTAAACTGCAGCAGATCCTCTTCATCATGTCTACATACCTAAATGCAGTGAGTTGCTGCCATGTGATTGGCTGATTAGAAATTTGCGTTAACAAGCAGTTGGACAGGTGTGCCTAATGAAGTGGCTGTTGAGTGCACATTGTGTTTTTGTCTGTGTGTGTATGTGTGTGTGTGTGTGTGTGTGAGACAGTAGCACAGCCAGTGCTGACAAAAAAACCTCCCAAACAAAGATGAAACTACCTTCTAAAATCTGAGTCCTCCTCCTGTTTTCTTCTGGGAAATGTCAGCTTGACCAATGCTAGCTCAGCTGCTGAGTTCACTCCAGCATGCTCAGCTGTAACCATACACTGAGCTCTGCATGCCTGCTGTCAGAGAGAATGAAGGGGTAAGCAACCCCTGTGTTCTTCTTCGCAGTAGAACAAAAAGCTCTGTCTCTTGCAGTGTGACCACGGGGAACTCGGGGGTGTTGTAAGGGTGACTCGACTACAAACGGCAACAGGATCCAGAATGATGGGAAGATAGATATCCTGCTGAGTAAGGGAGATATTGGTGTATTGTCACCGTGACTTGGGCAGCAATGTTACTCCAAAGTGAAGCTGAGATAAGGCAACTAATCCAATGAATGAAGAGTGATTTAAAGATGTCTCAAGAAATCCCATCTCACAAAGTTTTAAAAAGAGCAATGATGTAAAATCCAATCAACTCATTTGACGGATGAAGTATGCACTGTTGAGTATTTTTTGATAAAAAGAATTGTATATTGTGACCTTGTCGTTGGCTTCAGGCAGAGATGAAAGGCAAGGCATTAAAATTAATCAAAAAGTCAGGAATGCTCTTCCCAGCCTTGACAAAATACCTTTAAAATTCATATCTCATTAATATTAGCAGGGATGTACAGCAGGCAGGTGTGGGCCCACACTGTCTTCTTTCCTTTTCAATTACAAAGTTCCATCTTTTATTTCTTTTTCACAGTGCCTGCTCATGTGTGATCAGAGTGTCTAATGCTGCAGAGCACTGCTCATTGTTTCCAGTCAGGGACAGCTCATTTTAAAAAAGTTGCTTTTCATGTTAGACTTACAACACATCAGAGCCATAATTGGCTCATCTTCCTTGTGTGAACGGTGAAGCATTACAACCAAGTGACAGAATATTGGAGTGGTCCCCGTTGGAAATCAAAAATCTTTCTAGACACGTTTTTGGCTGACAGCAAATCAGTCACTGTCTCTTATGATGAATAAGAACATGAATGAATCCACAGCAGCGGCCTAGGAACTGTAGGAAAGCGTAGGTTTTGTTCACTCCTTTTTCCATCTTTTTATTAAAACAGTGGTTGATCAGGGATGGCTGCTAGTCAAAACCTCACTGTGCCTCTTAACTGCTGAATCCAATCCAGCTCTGATGTAACTGATTATCTTATTATTGTTAACTCTAAATTGAGACTTTAGATTTGTACTATTAAGCCACAGTCACTTTCCTAGACTTCACTGAGACGTGACACAGATTTAACCTGGTAACTTCAAACTGCACAGACAATATGGATACGCTGAAGGATCTTTTTTTTTTTTCCAAGAAATTTGAAGCAGGGGAACTTGACCAAACAGAGAGTGCCAAATACAAGATATGATAGGAAGTGTTTGTAACAAAGTTGGGAACAACTTTTTACATAAGCAGTATATTTGGACTTTAGATTTTCAATGACACCTAATTAGCTAAAAATAGTTGTCTAGATTGACTACTGACTCAAATGAGGTCACGAATGTCATGCTGATAAGGCTAAAAAATGTCAGTAACATCCACAATAGATTATTATTTTTTAATTTAAATTTAAATTTGTCGCTATGGTGCCACAGCAGTACCTTAACATCATTTACAATTAAAAAACACCCCCCTTTTCTCTCTCACATTAGCATTTTAGATTTTTTTTTTATTTTAGCTGCTGTCTCTTTAAGGTGCCCTACTCCACAAACCCCGCTTCGCTCTGATTGGCCAGCTTTCTTGAGACCCATCAGAGCAGAGCTATGGGCACACCCTGGTGTCCTAAAGCTGCTTCTCCAACTTGTCATGACCCAGGTAAAAGATCCTTCAGCAATGACCTCACCTGTTCATCAGTCTCATAAAGATCTCTTTTGAATCTTGTACAATTTTTTTTATTATTATTAGAACTGATTGTTTTGAGCAGTTTACAGACAAATTCAGGAAACTCTGCAGCATGTTGTTATGTAGCATTGTAAACACATTTAATTTGAACATCCAGCAATGTTAATTTATATACTTGTTGGAAATATGTGAACAGCAAAATATCCCCTTCTTAAATACTACATACAAATTTGATACTTTAAAGAGAGACACCACAGTGTTCTCAGATAATTAAAATGTAAAATTATGTTTAAAGCAGATTGAGAACTCAAAGCTTGACATTTGGTAATATAGTATTGATGTCAGTTATTTCAATTACTCAGGATTTATGCACTCAGGCAACCCTCCACTCACTTTTCTGTGCTGGTATAACATTTCAGTGCACCCTGTTAGTGCCACACACACAACTTTGCTATTGTATAACATTTTTAAATACACACAACATTTACTGGCTGAATACTGTCACTGAAAAGTTATTAAAAAATGATGATAAATTACACATTTTTCTTTTGTGCACTGCAGGGGATATTACTCCTAGCAGGGCTGGGTTGTTGTGATTAAAAATATCAATTATCTGCTTTTGCAAATGAGCTTTTATTTGCAAACAGGGTTTATTAACCTTTTGGTCAACCAGCTGGTTCCCATGGTAATGTATCATATTCATGTATTTAGTTGTATTTATTCAGCTTTGTTTGGATTAGCATTTTTTAGCCACAGGATATGTGAACTGAGTCTTTCCCAATAAAGGAAGTTATAAATCCCCAAACAGCAAGAATTTCAGATTGACTTTGAAAGATGGTGAAGGCTGACCTATGTGAACTCTGAGCAGCGGGAAGGAATAATTGAGATCAGAATGCTAGGATGCCAGATACAATTCTTAGTGCTGCTTTTACCAAAACAAAATGGACAAGATCAAAAAGGTGTCTTCTGGGAAACCATTTGGTACTTTCCAATTCCCTTTTAGCAGTATCTTTGCTGCCCTACACCAGGACAAATCAGGGACCCAGCTGCCTACATTCTCAGTTTAATTGCTCAAACGTATACTCAGGTGTGTGGTCAGGACAAAGACTGAATCACAGATAGAGATGGAAGAACAGTACTACCAAGTGCATTATGTGTCCAGTCTTTTTCTGAACCGTGCTCAGATTCTACGCTTGGCCAGACATACAGCTGCAGCTCTCCTCTCCTGAGCAGTGTAGGTGTTTGACCCTGAGGTATTACCGAGCAGACCAACTGACATGTGTCCAATTCGCTCAGAGATGCAACGCCCACATCTGCTGCTTCACTTGTTGTCTTAAATCAAGGAGTCCTTTCAATACAGCCAGCACTCTGTGAGGCTTACTTACCCACTGTAATAGTAAGTCGCTGTTAGATCAAATGCCTAAGTTTGACAGGAAGAGAAAATGTATGAAACAGTGGTGCTGCCAGAAAACTTCTCTCAGTGAGGTAAATGGTCGAAATACATAACTGTGCTGAGTGCAGCCTGTCACCACCATTACAGTGCAAAAACTGAAATCTCCTTTTTGTTTCATTGAATTAAGAATTATATCCATGCAGCCGGGAGTTAAAGGTCCCATATTATGCTCCTTTTCTGTAGTTTAATATGGATTATTGATGTCTTCATGAAATGGTAGTAACATGTTTTGGTCCAAAAAGCCAATAAATCAAGCACAGCAGCATTGTTTCCAGGCTCTCATAGCCCCTCTGTTCACAACGCTCTGATTTAGTGGGCGTGACCTCCATATGTAAATGAGCCACAGCTGATACCGCCCTGCTCTTCCACGTCACTGAGAGCGGCGCCACGAGCTCCGAGTACACAATGTCAAGAAAACAGCGAAGCTCGTTTACCGTAACATTACAGGTTACAACAACAGGCTAACCGCTGCTATAGTTAGCATCCTGAAGCTAACACAGAGACAGGGGGGACACTGAGGAAAAGCTCTTACATCTGCTCCACAGCACACAGCATTTAAAATACTCAAAACTCCAGTGTCCAGTGATTCAGGACCAGTATTCACTAGCCCTCTGTTGTACTGTCCAAAGTTGGACATGCACAGTTTCACTGAGTGTAGCTGGCACATTTCCCTCATAAATGAACTCTAGCCACTTAGTCTTGTCTTCTTCCAAGATGGGAAGCTTGTACATGGAACTATGTGGCTGTTTACAGCCAAACACGGCCACACTCGCTGCTGGAGAGATATCTCTCCAGGTGCAGGGACAGGAGTGGGCGGAGAGGGGGTTCGGGGGTATTTGCTCTGGTGGACCAATCAGGTCAGACTTGCTCCTGATTGGTCAAAAGGGACTCACTGACATCAGCAAACCCCGGAAATTCTAAACAGCTCGTTTTAGGGCAGGATTTTACATTCACAAGCATTAGTAAATACAGGTTTTGTCATTAAATATCACAATTTGTGGGCTGGGAGGAAAGCCAAAGACCCACAAATGTAACTAAAAGACTTAATAAAGTGATTTTTGCACAATATGGGACCTTTAAACAGATTAACTACAGAAAAAATGTTGAGCTGAAAAAACCAAGGCACTGAGCGATGCACAAAGACACTTGTGAGCTTTGCCTGCTCAAAATGCTTCACTTTATTTGTAAAAGTTGTATTTGATTGAAAACAAACAGGATCTTGTTTTCTAAGCTTATGTATATATGCATTCATTGATCATCTAGTTAAATCCATTGGAACTAAAAATGCTGCTTCTTGTGTCAAATATTGATATGCAACTAAATGCGATGAATTGTGACTATGTCAATTTTGCTTCTATTTTAAAAAAGAGTCCCACCATAAGATAAATTAGATAAAATAAAAAAAAGGTTATTTTTCTTGTCCCTTTGGAAGATTTTTTTTTTCTTTTTTACTCTTTATAGGCATTGTTGTTATTGTCATTTTTAATATAAGGCAGGCTGTGGCACAATAGCTATTTCTTTTCAGAAGGCATATGTTTCATTTGAATTGAAAAAAAAGAAAGAAAAAAAGAAAACAAATAAAGTAAAACTTTTTTTTCTACCCACTGGGGCAATTTTTTTTTCAGTAAATTTCTCGTAGCCTGATGGAAAGCTCTGGCGGGTCGGATTTGGCCCCCAGGCTGCCATTTGGCATTCATTGCTGTTGAGAATAGCAGAGACATGAACCTGAGTGACACCACATAAAAAGTGCAACAAAACTTAAAGAGACGATAAAACACAATAAAAATCCTGATGTTGAAACTGAAAAGAGTGGTGATGGAAAACAAGACAAAAAAGTGAAAAGTGTAGCTAAAAAAACAAAATTGGACCTCACCAATTGTCAGTCACTCCGTGGTGCTATTGTGGCTTATGACAACATTGATTTGCTTGTAACTCTGGGAAACAACTAGCCAGAATTAGGTAATCCCCAACTATGAGCTGTAAGCCAAACAAGGTAAAACACCAGCTACATGTCTGTTAAACTGCATTTTTAAAGTGACAGTAACAAAAATTTAGCGTAGTGTAAGTTTAGGCACAGGAGAGCTGGAAACTTCCAGTACAGAGTCAGACTGTCAAATATGACTTGCAGAATTAAAATGAAAAATTCATCTGAAAGGACCAAACATACCACACAGTAACAGATGCAGGTTGAGTCGTGTGCCCCCAAAACTGGTGGCCTGTGTTTGCTTCCCTTTCCAGCCTGTCAATCACCTACTCCTCTTTGAACCATTTTCATCCAGCCCCACAGTTCAAGAAATGTTTCTCTGGAGGCAAAGTGGTTATGTTTAATTTTGCTGTGCCATCTGGGGTGTAAGCATCCTCACGAAAATGTAGCTTTGGGTTACTATAGCTTACATTTGTTTGATGTAGGATGCATTGTTCGCCACCTGTGCTTTTTAGGGCAGGTTGAAAATACAAGCCGTCATTTTTTATTTTCCTGCCTCTACACTAGTTTGGTTGCAAAGAGCTCTTCAAACAGGGATCCCTGAACAGAGATGTAAAAATGTGTTGGTGGATGGATAAAGAGGTGAGGCTGCAATATTGGTTCATTGATTTTTCTAAACTATTCATTTCTTGGCCCCAGAACTGCTTTCCAATTGTGCTGTAACAGCCTCTGGATTGTGCCCTCACAAAGCACAGAAGGGGAGGGAAATTGGGAACCCATTGTACTGTATTGAAACCTAAAAATTCTCCGTCCTGGCCTCCCATGTCTTATTGTTCTTCTCTTTATTTGGCGACTCTATTTTTCTGAATTAGACAGACAACACATGGCATTCTGAGCATCAGTTCGTTCTGGCAGGCGCTCAAAGCAGTGACAAATGACTCCTTAATTCGGGGGAAAACAGAGGGTGGGGAAGGTGAGGCAGACAAAAATAATGGCCTGCCTCGGCTGTGAGGTGCATGCTAACTGGCTCTCCTTCTGGATGGAGGCAACAGTGAGTCAAAGATGAAAAAAACAATCAATTCCAAGATGCTGGTTGTAGGGCAGTGCAGCAGAGGGCAAATGTGTGGCATCCTGTTAAGACATTGGGAGGTTTCCTAAATACTGTGGGACACATTCAATGATTAACAGAGCTGAGAGAGTATTCTAGCGTTGGCCTTCCACTTCTTAATTAACTGATCCGTAAAGTCGTTTGGAAGAGTTAAGACACCACAACCCAACGTGGAGTTCTCTAGAACGAAATTCTAAAATCATTTCTTGTCAAATCCAACAAGACCCGATAAATGTTTCTTTCTCAAATCATTACCAAATCACGATCATCTCTTCTGGCACTCTGACTCTGGAGCTCGACCCAGAAGCGCACTGGTTGCATCTAAACACTGACTAATGTACTTGTTATTAATCTCCCTCTTGCTTTCCCCGGATGATGAATGGCCAGGCGATGCAGCCCAAAGTTAGAGCGCTGCTCCAGCATGATTACAGAGCCCGTTATTGGTCTGCCCCTGCACTTGATTAATGCTCTTGCTCCAGCTCCCCACAAATATGCTGACTCTCATCAAGCACTTTTGTCATTGAATAGAGTGCATTTTCTTTAAGCTTGCTGTAATCACAAAGGGAAAATCTAGTGAGTGGAGAAAGCAGGTAAGTGATAAAATAAAGATTGATACATCTATTCTTTGCTTTGAGTGTGGAGCTGTAAAACATCTTTGATGGAGATTTGGAGTAAGGGGGGATGTGATTTATGTCCTTGAATTTTTCACTGGTGTCAACTCCTTGCAGTTGCAGTGGGTTATTGGCAATAGCACATTTTGATGGTTCACTTGATCACAGTGAGTGAGGTCATTAATCATCAGTATGGAGTGTCAGCAGCTACTCAGGGCTATCAACCTTCCCATACTGACAAAAATGCAAGTTTTCACATACATTAACTATGCCTGGAATATTGTTGGATGTGAAACATTAAAGGGAGGTATTGTGCGATGTCTCCTGGACATTGTGCTTGACCATGATTAAAAATTAACCATGCTGGATGCTCATACTAAAAGTGTGCAAATTGAAATCCCTGAATTTGTCTATAAACTACTAGCATGGGAGTTTTACAAGATTTTCATGAGACTTGCCGAAGTGAGGTCATCACACGAGGATCTTCTAACTGCTTCATGACATGTACGGATATTGTACGGGCCTCAAACACCAAGGTCTGCCCATAGCTCTGCCCCCTCTAATAGGCCTACAAAGGGCTGGCCAATTATGGTGAAGGGGTTTTGTGAAGAAAAAAATACCCCCTCTTTAAGTTTCTAGTCTCACTAATGTTATTCCTCTAAAATGTGGTTGTATATTAAATATTATCTGTTTGATGTAAAACATCCAGAGAATACAGACCTAAAACTCAAAGGTGTCCCAATGACTCTACCTCCACAGGTCAGGCCAATCAGGGGGAAGGGGGTTTGTGGAGATCAGAGCCTTAAAGAACCAGCAGTTCAGATGCTTAAACATAGATTTTTATAAACATCCATTGTAAGAAGACATATGATTTTTTTTTCTTTTGAGCTATAAATCATGTAAAACTAAAAAAGGGTGTAAAGAAAAACAAAGCACCATACCCCTCTTTAAAGTTTTTTATTTTTTTTATTTTTTTAACAGTGCAATTGTAATTAAAGTGTTTTTATTTTATTTTGGCTGTACATAAAATACTGATTGTCATTATCAGTTTGATGTTTAATATCTGGTGCATGTAGACCTCAAACTCTGCCTCCACAGGACAGGCCAATCAGAGGAAAGATGGTTTGTGGAAATGGAAGCCTTAAAGAGACAGCAGCTAATTCAAAGTGGTTCAGACAGATGCTTAAAGATGGGTTTTCTAAAACACCAGTGTGAAAAAATACTAGATAGGGAAGCTCTAGAGGGGTACCAGTGTTAGAGTATGGAGCAAAAGAAACATCACTGACACACACACAGAACGGAACAGACTTGAACTGAAGAGTACTGCTGCTGTCTCTGAACAAAGGGTCCCTGTATGTACAACTGTGTAGGTGCATCTTACTTCCTGCACTTAAAATAGCAGAAAACACTGCTTCAGTGACTTCAGACCAAATTGTTGGGTCAATGGTGCAATTGCCTTTTGCTGTCTCAATGCAATGCACCACCACACTGACACGCTAGTGTGCACAGAGATTTGGACTCACATTCTGTGGGTACCGGGAAGGAAAACGACAACTGCATTGGTTTGAAACTTTCAATGACAGTAGCATAGTGCTGAGTGGGAGACTGCTCTTAAAATGTAAATTTCGTCAAAGAAAATATTTGGAAAAAGAGTAGAAACAGCTTCACTGATTCATGTTTGCCATTCATCATTCTTACAGTCATCTGACAGACGCATCCTCCAAATTTAGGGGTCTATATACAAGATTTCAGGACCTGTTCCCTGCACCTGTGCTGCACTCAAACTCTAAGCCCCACACCTTCCCAGCATGCACTTGCAAGCCGTATCTAGATTTAAAAGATTGTATCTCACTCCTGAAATTATGGAATGTAAAATATCTGCAGCGAGTGATGAGGTCAGAACAAGGTTAATGTTATTTTTGATATCAGACCTGCGCACGAGGCTAGTACCTGGACACAAACCGGCAACATCCACATTGTGGAATTTCCTCCTGAAATCTAAAACAAATAAAGGCCATGTCCTCCGAAATGTCATCCATAATGCAGAAGGAATGTGTGGTGGTGTGTTTCTGCAGATAGAGTGTGTTCTCAGTCTGTGTTTAATAAATTTCTTACAATTAATTGGTCACAGGAATCAATCAGCATGCAGTGCAGTGAGGCTCCCTGTGGACGGTCCCCAGGTCAGGTTTAATGAAGGGCGTAAAGGAACACAGAGACATGGCCGTCTCCTTCCTCTGCTCCCTGTCTCTCTGCATGAGACATAAATGTGACAGGGCTGTCTTTACTATAGTTCTTTAATAATAATTAAAATAGCAACATGAAGACCAGTCATATTTTATTCTGCTGTTCAACATTGTAAAATTAACTATCCCAGTGTTGATTGACCTCAACTGCTCCCCCTTATTTCCTTTCTCTCTTCCCTTTCTATCTTTCGCTTTTTTTCTCTGTCTTTTTTCTTTTACTCTGGTTCCTCTCTTTCTCTTCCTCTTTCCTTTTTGTCTTTGTCTTTTTCTCTTTGTTTGTTTTGCTCTCTCTTTTTCTCTGACTTTTCTTTCTTGGTCTTTTTTCAGCTCTGTTTTTTTCTAACTCTTGATTTTCTTTCTTGCTCCTCTGTCTTTATTCTTTCCCTTTTTTCTTTCTCTTTATGTTTTGTCTTTTTCACTTTCCCCTTCTCTTTCTTTCATTTTGTCTTTCTTTCACATTCTCTTTTTCACTTTCTTTATTTTCTTTCTTTTTTCTCTTTCTTTGTCCTTGTATTTATCTTTGTCTTTTTTCTTTTTTCTCCCGTTTTTCCTCTTCATTTTATGTTAATTTTTCAGTCTTGCGCTTTTTTATTTGTTTCCCTTTGTCAATTTTTTAATGCTCTGTTTTTCTCTTCATGTTTCACTCTCTTGTTCTTTCTTCTACACTCTTTGTTTACTTCTATGGGCTCTAATTTCGGGGCACTGCGCAGGGGGCGCAAGCCTGGCACACCCTGCGCAGTGTTAATATTCGTGCGGCGCACCGCCGTGCATTGCCAGTTTGACAATTTGGTAGACCGTCTGCGCAGAGATGGGTGTGACTCCAGGGGGAGTTGACGGCCCACCAGGGGGAGGTGTTGGCAGATTTGTGTTGGCACAGTGACAATTTTGTGCCAAAAAAAGTGCGCTGAAAGCTCGCCAGCTCCAACCTGGTCTATCCTGGGCGCAAAGCGGAGCGCACCCTCCGCAGCTGTAATTTGGTGACAGGCGCACATGTGCGCACAGGTCAACAAAGCCTCAAAGGCAGGTTTCCAGAGTGTCAGGCACATTTTAATGCAATAAACAATCACAGCAATCACAATTTAATGTTACCGTCTAAACCAGCATATACATTTGTATCTATATTAATTTTCCTGTCGCATCTGGTGTCGGATTAAAGCCGTTTGTCATAATGGAAAGTTAACCTGACGGCAGCTGGAAGTTGGATACACATCTTAAAATTAAACAATTAACAGCCTTAACATCTGATACTGAGTATATATCTGGCTTCTCTTGTTTCATTTGATTCAAAGAAAAGAGGGAGAGAAAAGATGAAGAAAAAAGAGACAAAAAAAATGTATGTCATTCAGGATTTACCCGTGATTTCCCATATTTCTCAGTTTTAGTCTTTATTTTTAACGTGATCTAAAAAGATGGAGCACATTACTGTAAGGAGGATGAGGCGTAGACACCGGGAGAGTATACAGTATATCACCAAAGGCTCTACTATTTGGCGATGACAAACCAGGAGTGCAGGTGGATCAAAAGTATTCTGAATGGATAAGCCAGCTGTGTAACTGCCTCTTAATTTTGTACTCCTATTAATGACAAAGGAACAGATGAAATCTGTCCCGGGAGCTGGCCCACACCATGACGCGCTTCGTGTCCTCCGATGCGCCCCGCTGTCCATTCTCCGCTGCCGGGTCTTTCCAGCACACTGTTTCCGCGATGCTGGGGATCAATCACTTAGACAAATCAGATGCTGCGCCTCGGCTGCAGCGCGTTTAAAGGTGAGGAGAGGCGCTCATTTGATTGGTGAAAACAGCGCTCGGCTGTGTTAAACCCACTCACGGCTTTTCTTCTCCCTCTCTGCCATTTGCGCGGAGGGAGGCGTGGACTCTTCTGCGCTCCACTGGGCCTTGACTGCGCCTCTCTTGGCACTGCAGGAAACTTGCGCCGGTCACGCCCTGTGCACACGCCGAAAGCCGGCACAAGGCAGGTGAGCCTGCGCTTGCACCTGGTCTACGAAATTAGAGCCCAATGTCTCTATCCTCTCCTCTGTCTTTTATTTTTCTTTTCCTGTCTGTCTCCATCTCTTTATCTCTTCTATCTTCTCTCACACAGTCACTCACAGCATATTCTGGTTGAAAATATGATTCATATATTTTGGAGTTTTTTGATAAAATTGAGTGTTTCAACAATTTACATTCTGTCATTTTACAGACACAGTGTCAGCTTTCTAACACATCTCTTCTGAGTTAAACATCACTTAACTGCTTTACTAACAGTTACAACCAGTAGTGACCTAGCCTCAGTAGTCCTGGCACGTTTGTTGTTGTACATTGATTCAGATCGATACTGCACATGGAAAAACATATGATGGAGTTATGTCAAAGCACGTTTTTCCTTGGCGCAAGACTTAAGTATGAGATTATATGTGTGAGTGGCTTACAGTGTGACTCTGCAATTACCACCTGAAGATGTTGCGCCCAGGGATTATGACAATCAATGTAACGATTACTGTGTGAAAGTTGAAATGAAGCGTGAAATGTGAAAAGTGCAGTCAATTTCCTTGTTTCCAAACATTTCCAAAGATAAGCCTGAGCTGCTGGAAACACAAAAAGCCTGCAAGAGGTGTTTTTATCCCTTTATCCCTTTGTGTTTTCCATGTGTCACTACATCTAACAATACAGTTTAAGGTATACTCCTGATCAAACTTTCAGTGCAAGTTGAAAATTTGCACAAATTTTCATTTGTACCACTGGATCTTAAAAGGGTTCTGAGTAGAGTTTTAAAATGCAAAAGAGAAGAAATAGGAGTGAGACCTAAAGAAGGAAGAACGAAAAATAAATGAGTAAGTAATTTGTTGCAAACAACAGAAACAGGCCATTAATCAATTTATAAAAAGTCTGCAGAAAATGACACTGAATACACATATTTGTGCAGATTTTGTCTTTTAAAGGCAGTCAGGTATTCACATTGTCATGACCTCCTGATGGCAAAGGCTAAAAAGCTTTCTCTCTTTGAATGTGGTCAGATTGTTGAGCTACATAAGCAGGGCCTCTCGGGACGGACCATTGCTGCTGAAGATGTCGTTTTGAATTTCTTCAAAGATCCTGAGGGTGATGGAACAAAATAGCAAAGTTTCATTAAGACGCAGGAAAATCTTCAACCCAATTTAAGGCCGTTATTAGTGCCAACTGCAGCCCAATAACCATCAGTCATTATCTGTAAGAAAAGGGCTTTTACAAGAAAAAATGTCTTCAAAGGCCTCGTCTTCTTTAAAGGCACAAAATTGTCCATTTGGACTTAGTGATGGAGCACCAAACATAGGAGGTTAAAAGGTGGAAAGAAGTTTTATTCTCTGATAAAAAAGTGTAACCTTGACGGTCTTGATGGCTTCTAATTCTGCTACCATGACAAGGAGATCTCACTGGAGACATTATCTATGTGACAAAGTGAAGGGGGCTTTTCCTTCAGTGAAACAATAGTCTTGGTTACATGAGGAGTTTTTCGTCTTTCCGAATGGAATCTTTCTGAATGACTTTTCCGGAAACAAAAGTATACATAGAAAAGAATATTCCAATCTCTAGTCTACATGCGCCGCTATAATCAAACAGAATAATCAATGGGGCATGCGCTGAAAAACGTTAACATCACTAGATTTATCAAAGTTGCGTCTTAGGTCATATCTGAGCATGCGCTGAAAGAACGCACCCTGACATCTTTCCGTTTGAGTGGATACATGATACCTCAATCGGTTTGGGGAAAAGAATATTCCACCCCTGTCAAACCTATTCAATGTCCATTCGGATTGGCATTTTTCGTTCGGAATGAGGTGTATACAATAGCAGAATATTTGGGTCCATGTATATGTGGCTAATGGAGCCTCAGGTTAGTCAGGGGCGTCGAATGGTGGCAGCTGGCTATGTGGAGATGTTACAGGGGGCCTCCTTCATGAGTGAGGACCCTCGTCTGTGGGTAATAACTGGGTTTTTAAACAGGACAACTCTGCAGTTTACAATGCCCCCATGACAAAGGCCTTCTTCCAGAGTAATGACATCACTCTTTTGGACCACCCGGTGTGTCCCCTTGATCTTAATCACATTAAGTTTGTTTTGGAATGGATGATGAACAGTGGCGGCTGCTGGTCAGTCAAGGAGGTGAAGCTCATTTTTTTCCGGCCTATATCATAAATTTGTTTATATATTTAAGCTGAAATTCTACCCTCCGTTCCTTTTCAAGGAAATGATCTGTGACCCTGTTGTACCAACCAGGTGTTTTTCCAGGGATTTTACCAGTGTTCTCTCAACACTCATCGTTTTTAAGAAAGGTAAACTCGCTGGGGATCGACAAAGCCTCCGGATCAGTCCAGAACAACTCAGAAGGTGCTCCGGTGGAGGGTTATACTTCAAGATTGCTGACTGGCTCATTTTACTGTCAGTCAAAACGGGATTCGGCCTCAGACAGATCATCCAATCATCATGCAGAAGGCCAGCGTCCAGGCCAGCCCACTGCCTCATAGACCCCCAGAGACGCTGAGCGTCCGATGGGCGGGACAAAGCCCAGCGTTAGTCTAATGACCGTCCAGTTTCCACTGTGGAACAACCCCCTCTATGCTTCCCTGCTGAAGTCGGACGATGCTCAGCGTCCGACTGTGTTAAAGCGCTGAGACGCTGAGGGGATGAATGAGAAGGAGGTCAAGCCAGTTACCTGTGATAGGTAGCTGATTCTGAACAAAAGATGAAGGAATTCTAGCCCATATTTTGTCAATGAAATGTACACACAGCAGTACAAATCACCACTTTTTTGGGGACATTTAAGCCTTAGAGTCTTAGAGCAAATGCCACTGATGGCGAAGAGAGATTCACAATTAGACATCAGTTCCAGACAGTGGATACGCCCATGAAGCCATCCTCACCAAGTGTAGTACCGTTCTCACTAGCCTCCTTGAAACACTCACATCAAGCATGCTGAAAGTGATCAACAAGAATGGCTGAGCTCCTCATCACTGAGTTAATTGAAACTCATTTCTATTTTAAGGGGGTTTTCAGGGTTGTTTTTTTATCTTCTTTTTTTTGGTCAGTGGTCTTAAAGTTTTGATCAGAGGATAAACAGCCTATTTCAGTTTAACTGTTGTTTTCCAAAAATTTCTTTCTTGTTTTTTAAATATTTATTTATCTATTTATTTTTTATCTCACTTCCATTTCTTCTTTTTACATTTTGAAACGCTACTAACCTGTTTCAAGATCTGAAAGTGCAAAATGATGTAAATTCTTGTAATTTTTAAACTTGTCCTATCATTTTTTTCTAGTGTTAAAATAAAAATCTAGACTTGTAACATTGGCAGTGTTTCAGAAAGGAAAGTTTTGACCAAGGACACTTGGACATGTGACCTGCAGGAGCTGGGATCAAACCGCCTACCAACTCTACCTCTGAGCCATGGCCACCCCAGTTTCATGACGCTTCCCTGTCAGCTGATCAGCAGAGGTTAAAGAGGGATCTATCATTTTAAACACCACAGCCACAGAGTGTCTCACAACTCCCAGCATCAACATGTCTATCATGATCGACTGCCTGCATCACAGTCTGCATAAACGCTTTGAGAAAGTGTATCAGCCAGAAACCCCATAGGGTCCCCCGGGACTTTGTTCCACAAAAATGCTTTGGATAATGAGCCGTCTGCATTATTCATGACAATCTGACGGATCCCCTAAATGTTGCAGGAACTAATCATTAACCAAACACAGAATGTTAACTTATTATTCCAGCTGAAGGAGGCTTTTAATCATTTAAACAATGTGTGTTCCTTCCTTCATGTTTTGGGATGTTTTCTTGTAGTTCGCTGTGTTGCTAATTAATGTCTTAGCAGTACAACTCCCATTGGCAGACAAGAGAGATGGCTTTGTTCCTATCTGTGTTACAATATGTAATATGTCATGTTCCCAAGACAGGCCAGATATGATATCTCACTGGAAAGCTAAGTGTGCAGAATGAAATATTCAATTATGTCACTTTTTAAATGGGGCTCATGCATCGAGGCAGAACACATGCATTCTAAAAGATTCCAGGAAGTGACAGCAGCAGAGTCATTCGCCACCTTCGCGGTGAAACGTCCTTTGACTGATGAACCACTTTTACTTAAAAGGAGCTCCTCAGCATCGAGGAAAACAAAAGCTACATTTCTCTCTCGCTCTGCTAAAGTGCTCAATTTGCACCTGCAGTTGCAACGAAATCCTCTGAGGTCGCTTCAGCACACAATAATGGCGACACTTGAGTGATCTTGGAGAAAGAGAGAGGAGTAATTGCTTTAAATAATTGCCCAACTCCAAGCTAAATGAGGAGACGGTCATTATTTTTATTTCAGTGATAAATATTTCAAATGTGATCAGGTGTAGCAGATAAATGGCTTTAAATAGTTGCTCAAAAATGCATACTCATTTTCAAGGCTAGCGTTACCATTAGACCTTTTCTTTGAGACTCAGTCACATACCTGGGCTAATCATTTTTAATTTACTTCAGGATAATCAGACGGCTGCAATAGCCTTGAGAGTTTTCTGCTCCTGAGGTGTTTTATAAAGCCGGTGAAAGGGTTACATAATTGCAGGATAAGAAAAAAGAAACAATTTATATGATTAATACAAAAAGTCAACAATTATGGCTTTTGTGCTTTGAGAATTACAGATAAGCTTATTTATTTTTTCCAATTATGAAGTCTAAAAGAAATATAGAAATACAGGAATATGATTAAGCACTGAGATCAAACACATTCTTTTGCAGTGCTGGACAATAAGATATTTTACATAGGGTTAAAATGCACAGTGCATAAGTTGCCAACCTGCGTACATTTCCATCAGGTTTGTACTGACATCATCAACATTCCCTCCGCTATCATTGTCCTTTGTCCGCTCAGTCTGCAACCACCACAGGTGCTTGCCGAGCTACCTTATCAGGGCCCGCAACTACCTCAGCTATGTTTGGAGTGATTACAATCAGAAGGGCTCAGACACGGTCAGTGCTACAGCAACCTCCTGATTCTGGGAACCTGCAAAGTGTGCCTGTCAGAGGCATCACACAGCAGCAGGACATTCATCTGGTTTTAAAATGAGCAGTTTGCTTATGAAGACAATGATCCCTGCAGTAAGGAATTTTACCACTGGATAAAAACATGTACAGCACAACAGCTTTTCAAAAATGAAGCCAAAGCATTAAGATGTAAAAAAAAAACAAACAAAAAAAAACACTAAAACAAGCCAGCTTAGAGGATGATTTTTTCTTCTTCTTAGTTTAGCTCTAACTTTTCCATATGATGCTTGAAAAAAAGATGCTAGGTCATACTATTCTTTGTTAGGTGACTTGAGTGTCATGAAAGGCGTCCACAAATAAAATGTATAATAATAATAACTACTAAATAACAATAATAATAACTACTAAATAATAATAATAATAATAATAATAATAATAATAATAATAATAATAATAATAATAATAATAATAATAATAATAATAATAGAATAGAATAGAATAGAATAGAAAATACTTTATTTATCCCCGAGGGGAAATTCAGGAGTCACCGCAGCATTTAAGAAAACAAAAGTAAGAAAGTATAGAAAGTGCAAAAAGGTCCATAAGAAATTAGATGACGACATCCCGTCCACCACTCTCCAGCCCAGCCAGTCTCCACCTCCACAGGGTCCAGGACTGAGCCTCCCCAGCAGTCTGTTCAGTCTCTGTCTCCTGGATCCTGTCTGCTCACAGCAGGCGAAGCTCCTCCGATGTGTCGCGGCGTCCGATGTCTGCTCCGTCAGCCACGTCCGTGAACAGCATGATGCCGCTGGGTTAGCACAGCTAGCTCATCCATCCCCCGGAGCGAGATCCCACATTCCCAACAACGATGGATGGAAGGACAGGTCCACGTCGTCACCTCCCAGCTCACATCCGAGAACCAGCACGTCGTCCTCACCTCCTCCTCCTCAGCTCGAGGGAAATCATCAAGCCCTACACTAGTTAGCATTGACATGCTACAGGCTGCTAACAGCTAATTTCGCATGTAAACAATGCAGCCATGGTTACATGTAGGATCTCCAGACAAACACAGGAGAAAAGTAGCAAAAAATACCGCCGAAGCCACAAAAAGTTTGGTGTCCGTGACCGACAATGAACCATACAAAGTGATGATCCACTCCAAATACAAAGATGACGAAAAAGAGACGAAAAAATTACAAGAATCGGACAAAGACGAGAGAGCTGCTGCAACAGGCAGCTACTTGGGCAGCGCCTAGCAACCGAGTAAAGTAATAATAGTAATAATAATAATAATAATAATACAAATTGTTGTTGTTTCTGCTGTTGTTGTTTTTATTATAAATATTATAATTATTATTATTATTATTATTATCATTCACTTTTTATTGGCAGCTCTGTTGACAAATAAAAAAGGGGGAAGGAAAAACAAACAAGCAAAAAAAAATTAAAAGACACAAGATTTATTAAACTTCACAAAAATATGAGTATCTGCTTCCAACAAGAAACTGTTGTGCTGAGGGATTTTGTGTTGGTGAGTATTTTAAAAATTCTGGTTCTGTGGTATGTTGCCCATATTTTATAAGGCAGGAAAAAAAAAATCTACTGTTGTGTTTCGTCAAAACAAACTCGGATTTAGAGTGGCTATTGTGTTTTTTTTAAGCTGTTAACTGACCCTTTGATACCCAGGTAGTAACCTGAAATGATTTTAAAGATGAACAAACTCACACTGTACATGTTTTTGTGACATATGACAGAAAAAGTCATCAAGTATTGAAATGTATGACTTAGGGTATGAAAGTCTTTGTTCATGGCACTCTGTTCACAAACTCTGTTTGTAAATCAAATGTTAATGTGATCTTTGGAATGATGAACATGTAATGCTTCCAGACTCATCTAGTCTATGTATTTTTTTTGAATGATACAAAATGAAATGTTTGAGTTATTTTCTACTGGAAACATTTTGCTGTGAGATTTGTTATTGGTTTGCTTTTCATTAGATGTTTGTGTGATTGTTACAGATCACTGTAAAGGAAATGTAATGTTTCAGGGTGTAGTTGGCATCATGCAGTTTAGTAACACTACAGTAATGTATATTAAAAACACATAGTCGGGAACTGGATCATATTTCAGGACTCTTTACTAACGCATCTAAGAAAAACAACATTCTTATGCAACAATAGTTTCTTAGAAGAAACGTCATTTTCCGATGGGCTGCTGTCAGTTGGATTCCACAGACGGGCGATTGTTTTAATCTGTAGCTGATGCTCTGACATGTTCAGTGATTTCCAGCTGCGCTGATGCATGCCAGAGCCTACTGGCTGGTTAGATGACAGACAAATGTCTCACATTGCCAATATTTTGTTATTGCACTGCGGGGCTGCCAAATCCCTAACCTCGTTGACACTGTTTTTCAGTTAGGATTTGTGTTTTTAGATCCCTGCTTTGCATTGCCGTGAATCAAGTTTTTGTAAAGCTGCTTTTCTCTGTTACTCTCGTCCTCCACATTTGAGACCTAAGAATGATATTTAACCCAGCATTTTTTTGTATTAAATAAAATACATGCATCTACATAGCTAAGCTGAGGCTCCAACGTCACAGGAAGCAAAGCAAAAATAATAATTATAAGGAAGCGCTGTGGCATTCCTTTTTGCCATTTATTGAGATGTGTAGGAGCATTATATATATAATGAACACCCGTGCTAAATTCAGAGTAGATGCATCAGCACTAACAAGCGTCACAGAAACAGCTCCCAAATGAAGCAAAGCCATAAATTATTCCTGCTTTTACACTCCCTGACACTGAGCAGCTTTCTTAAAGTGTTCCAGTGTTGCTCCCGCTGTACAGCCCAAATTTAGAATCCCATCAACACAGAAACTAGATGCTTTCTGACCTTTTGAAGTAAAACAAACAAATGTATTCACAGTGCCTCAGGACCACACAGCCATCAAACTGCTGCACGTTTCCTCTTCAGGCACGAGTGTCATGTGTGGTGTTTCAGACTGACCTGACCTCCCCTGGATCCTCAGTCACTAACACGTCCGTCTTGCAGCTGGCGATGGGGTTGATTGACAGCTCCACTGGTGGCACCACAAAGCTCTTGCTGACGGGCAGCCACAACCCTTGGCCCAGACTGTAGAATGATCTGTGTTGGCACGACAAGAGAAAGTGCCACTCAAAGTAATGCCCCATGATTGCCTTTAGCTTGTGCACACATATTGTACAATGTGTTCGTTCATATGCATACAAAAAGAGATGAGAGAGAAAAGAAAAGTTAAAAAGCCTAAATCAAGTGTGCTTGCTTTATTTCCACTGACAAGACCTTATTATCTAACAAGAGGGTATTTGGCTTTCTTTTATTTAAAACATGGATATAAAGTAATAATGCTGGATGTCTATACTGAATGTGCAAACTTCCAAACTGCTACAAATTTACATATTGAAAAACTCCCTGAATCTGGCTGTAAACTGCTAATAAAGGTCCGTTCCAAAGTAGCAAAAGATGTTTGCCAGATCATCATGAGACTTGCTGAGAAGATGAGGTCATTGCATAAGGATCTCCTAAATGGTTAATTACATGTTGGAAGGGCAGAGCCTCAGACACCAAGCCCCAGACAGGCTTCCAAAGAGCTGGCCAATCAGAGGGAAGGGGGTTGAAGAGCAGGAGGCCTTAAAAAGACAGCAGCTTAACAATGTGTTTCAGGCAGGCTAAAAATAAGGCTTCCTAAAACACCAATGTGAGAAAAATTGTGAATTTTGTGAGCTATAAATCATGAAAAGCGACTACAAAGGTATGAGAGACGGTATGCTGCCAAAAAAACAACAGCACTATAACCCCTCTTTAATTTTTCAAAAAAGTGTGAATCTAAGAAAGTTATTCTTTTTAAATAATGCTGTACATGAAATACAGATAGTCTGTCAGTTTGATATTCCAGATTTTGAGGGTCAGGCATCAACCACCAAGCTCTGTCCACAACTCTGATTCCAGAGGGCCAGCCAGTCAGAGGGAGCTGGGTTTGAGTGGTAGGGAGCCTTTATAGGACAGAAGCTTTAATGAAATGTTTTGGGCAAAGGCTGAAATAAGGGTATTCTAAAACACAAGTGTGAGGGGAAAATGTGTTGTTGTTGTTTTTTTTATATAATTAATCAATTGACTAATTTACTTTTGAACTGTAAATCATGTAACGCTACTTCAGGGATACCAGAGGGAAATTATAAAGTGTATAAACCCCACCTTTACACCCCACCCTTATTATTATTATTATTTTTAATGAATCTGTGTGATATTATCCTTTAACAAAAGGGCTGTATATCGAATCAGTTTGGTATGAATAATTTATCAAATATCAGAGAAAATTAGTTTTCTATCTATCTGTAATGAAATACACATTAAAAAACTTTGCTGGAAATAAATAAAAAACAAAAAAATGAATGAATAAATAAATAAATTGTTATATAGATTAATACATAGATAGATAGATAAATAAATAAAAATAAATAAATAAATAAATAAGAGGTGAAATCTATTGATACAGACAAAAGTCTCATCAGTGAGTGGAAATGGGAGTGTACAGGCTTCTTAATGACACCTGCTTTATTTTAGCCATGCAGCCGCACCCTTTTTGAAAAAACGGAGACTCTTCTGTATGAATCTTGAAGATTTATGGTAATAGCAGCGGAAAAAAGTGGAAAAAGTTTGGATAAACATCTTCTGTCAAGCAAGAAATATTGTCCTTAATTTTACAAATACATCCACCTGGTTTTGAGCTTTTGCCGTGAAAAGACGCAGCACATGGGTAGAAGAAGCCTGACAGAGATGGAACTCCTTTTACTTTCTAGTGCTGCTATTTTGCATACTGTTAAATATTGATGCTAATGCATAGATGGATGATTTTCCTAGAATTCTTTTCTTGGGTGTAATATGAACGCCCAGACACGGCGCAGCACGGCAGGTGTGATATTGATTCCGGGAGAGTCTGGGACACAATTCAATAAGAGTCTGGCACAATGTGGGTTTTCTTGCAATCCTAAACATATTGTGATATTCAAGATTGAAATCAATATAGTGTGAGGGCTTGTTCCTGAATGGTAGAATTCACCCTGAAATGATCACTGCGTAAACCTCGAGTGTTTAATGTATCGCATCAAAGAAATAAAAGGAAATGCTGCTAAAAGTAGAAGCACATTAATCAAACCCATTCAGAGCCACTTATGTCGTATTCTCTGCTAGCAATAAAGACTAAATCCACACAAACTTGTTAATAGCGACTAATGAAATTGATACTTCCATGTTATTGAACAGCTGGAAGCTGGATTCCACTTGGTGAATTACATTAGCACTCAGTAGAGGCCTGGCTTCTTTAATTAGTAATTTAGGAAAAAACTGGATGAAACAAGCTCTGCAGCTCAGTGCTTCAGCATGTGTGTAACATGTGCACTGGACACTTTCACTCAAGGTGTTGTAAAATTAAATTGGTTTTCTCTGGAAAGAATATTTGCATCCTCAGGAGGATAGCCTGCAGGAAGGGAGGGTGGGAGGTTGACCTTTCCGATATGGTGATGCAAAACAACACCTGGTAACAGCTCACAAAATAGCACAGGACACGATCATGCTTCGCCTTACATGTTTCTGAATGTATCAGGAAATGAAGTTAACAAGACTGCACACCTTTTAAAAACTGAGGGAAATAACTCAAAAGGCTTGGCTTGTCAAATCCTGGCACTAAATTAAATCAATCCCCCTCTTTTATAAAAATACATCCCATCTACTTCCTAACATTATGAATTAATTCAGTGTTAAATATTTCTGACATCCAAACTGTCAGACCTGCCTTTGAATATACAATACCTGATTACTGGAACAGCTTCTTTTCTGGGCTGCCAAACCTCAGCATTAAAGATCCTAAAGCTTGTACAATCAGCGCTGCCAGTATAATAATTAGATTCTGCGAATGCATTACACTTATCCTGACCTCGTTGCTGTATCAATATCTTATTACCGTTTGAAATTATGAAGCCTAATCTATTAAATTTTCATCAGATGCTTCTTTTTCTAACTGTCATCTGTTTGGATCTCAATATAATTATTTTTGCTCATAAATTCAGGCATTAAGAGAAAAAAGTAGAGGCAGGAACTATTTACTAAACTGCTCAAGGAGTGTCTACTCCCTTTTTTGTCTGCTATGAACATAAGCGGCACTGCCCTCCTGGAAAAGATCAAAAACTCTCTAACAGAAAACAATTCATCCTCCACTGCTGCTCCAGTTAAAGGTGTCCCTCAGGGTTCACTGCTCGGTCCTCGACTATTTACTCTGTATTTACTGCCTCACAGTAACACTTCACATACATGTTGTTGGGCGTTTTAAATTTTATGTAGATGACACCCAAATGTACAGCACCACCAAATCCATCACTTCTACAACCCTCAAGACTGTGAATACTTATGTACATGTGATTGCATGGTTTTGAATCTTTAATCAATTTGCCAACTTGAGGGAAACATTTATACCTTTTACATTAAAATTATTGGGTGTTGTGTGTAGAATTTTGAGGGAAAAAAAGACTTCAATTTAATATTGAAACAACACTGTTACATAACAAAATGCAGAAAAATGAAGCACTGTGAATACTTTCTGGGTGCACTGTTTAAATAGAGTCTCTTGACCAACTTCTAGAAAAAAAAAAAAAAGATATATATATATAACATGAGAATGTTTTCAGTTTTGATCATACAAGGATACGCCACTTCAAAGCTGTATTTGTCATCCCCAATCTTCTGGTTCAAAATAAATCCTCTGTATTAAAGTCAAAACAATGCTCCAGGGCAGGTTGATCTAGCCTGTTGGCTCGATGGGAAATAATAAATACTAACTCTTTTGAGGCTTAAAATACAAAATAAAGTATGTCCTTGACAGAACCAATGGTCTTTCCAAACTTTTTTTAAAAAATGACATCAGTGGGACGCTGAATGGGTCCATTGAGCCTTGAACTTCTTCAAAAATGTCAGACACAATGACCCCATCAAGAATGAGAAGTGGAACAAAAATGGCAGTAAAAGCATCTGAACCAAGACTCCCCCGCGGGCTATTTCTCCACACAGGAGCCCATGGGTAACACTTGAACCTTACACAAGGTGTATTTGTGTGTCCATCCGACTGTGTCTGAGTGAATCTTTCAGCAGCTCATCTGTATGCTCTGACACAAACACACACACGCGCCCGCGCACATGCTCACACATCCACACACACACACACACACACACACACACACGAGCCAAGAACACTGTGATAGCTCTGGTGTGCATCCACAGAGTCACAGATGGCCTGCAGAAATCATGTGCTCAGGAGATTCAGCAGAAGCAGAGGACTCACCTGAAGATCCTCTCTGGGGCCTGCTCTCCTGTAACTAGGTCATAGCCTTTCTCCAGGTTAGCATATGGCCATGGACTGCAGGATAGAGAGGAGAGGGAAAAAAAAAAAAAAAAAAAACTTTTTAAAGATGGCTCATGTTTAATTTTGAAACTTAAATTCTTGAAAGGCTTTCAATGTAATCAAAGCATTGTCAAAGTAACTGGGAACCCTAATCCAGGTTAATTGTGGAGGTTTATTCCCACTCAGATTTAAAGCTCCTGTGAGGAAATCTTATCTGGTTTGGAAATACACTAAAGTTGACAGTAATGCTGTTTTAACAAGCAAGGAGCAAATAAGACCGCTGGTGATGACATTGACATATTTTGTATTACATTATTTTATGCCTGAAACTGGGAGGGTAGGTGCCGGACAGGGTGACACATGAAGCACAGTCCACGAAAATCCACATTAAGTGAAAAAGACAACAGAGAACATATTTTGCACATTAACAGGTCAAGAGGTACCACTTCATGTACAGGGAGCACCAAAATCAACAAGAACACAAAATCCTCAAGGGAGCTTTAAAAATCGTCTCACAACATTTTTTTTTTCCAGGACAATGTTTTACTGTATTCAACGTGGTGAGGTAAGGTATTTATCAGTTTGGTTATGTAGTGCTACAGTTTGAAATGTGACATCAAGGAAACGTTGTAGTAGCTGGCTATATGTAGCGCTATCGGCAGCCTGGTGCTCTGACGTATCTGTAGACTAACTTGACAACAAGTTAACACTGTCAGTTTGTAAGCAGTGTAGTAGCTGTTTATATTTAGTCCAGCTAGCAGTCTGTTGCTCTACGACATGTCCGTAATGTGTAAATCCTCTGAATCCTGGTTAGCTATGTTCTGCCAGTCATCTACCAAGCAGAGCTAACTTAACCTCACTCTTCATTTTATTGATAGACTCTCAAGTTTGAACAGACCACTGCAGAATAACTGCTGCATGTGGGTTTCATTTTAAAGTGTGGATTACGATCAGCCATATAAAAACATATATTAAAAATTCCCCACAGTATCTTAAAGTCTAATTTAAAAATATATGACAATGTTGCTTTATGTATCACATCTTTTTGTGTGTTACTATTCCAGAGGCTCCAACATATTTTTTTTCTAGTCATTAATGTTTTCCAGTGTCATGATTTACATCCTCAACACAGATTATACAATGTACCCTCTGTAGAATGTCACATAAGGTCAAGGCTAGCATCCCCTGATCAAGGCTCGTGTTTTCATAGGGATAAGATTCCCCTCTGTCAGCTGTTACTCCTTCAAAAACACTGAATGGAAAATCTGATCTGAGACTGGCCTGAATCCAGCAGATAACAGGTGGGGATGAATAACAATGTGGGACCTCTTAAATGAACTGATGATTGAGAGAGCCAGCTAATTGTCAAACAAGGTCAGAGTCAGACGGAGGGCTCGGTTGATTCACTTTTATGTCAGTTCTAACGATTTGAGCTCACAACGTTTGCTCTATTTGTCTTTCTCTAATGTTTGGTTTCATTACACACTATAACTTCGCCTTTTCTTCCCTCGGATACATATTTTACTTCTACTTCCTCCAGTTAACTCGAGACCTCATGGGTACATTTGTACTTCTTAGCTCATTAACTACAAACTTGCTTGTGACTTATTTTTTTAAATGATTTTTTCTGCTTTATTTAAGGATTGTAACACTGAAATTCAACTTGGAGTACTTCATTTTGGACAGCTAATCCATCAACGCTAACACTTCACCTTTATTTTATTCAAAGTTAATATCCTGCTCTAATACAGTTGGGACTTCAAACAATCTGTGAGGTCATTTTAGAACAAGACGCTTGACAGATATGAGCGGTTAGAGCAGGCAGCACTCACCCTTCGTTTCGACCCCAGTCGCTGCGAACACAGAGGTGTTTATGGACAGGATCCGGGGAATAGCCTTCGTGACAGCTGCATTCTCCTGTGACACAGACAACAAGGAGGGGGGCACAGTGGCAGATATTTATTTATCCACTGTAGCGGAATAAATTAGCATTTAAGTGACCCTGAACTGCTCAATCACAAGTGATGTAGCAAATAAGCAGTTGCCATGATACCTAATTTTGCAATTCCCTACAGCGGGTGTATTTTCAAGGACACTTGCACCATTAGCAGAGCCATTTCCTGGAATATTTTAAGAAACTTAACAGCATTCATTATCTCAAACTGTTAACCATCAAAGTATCAGGATGGAGTTTTATGTTTTGCGCTTCTTTAAGGAGACTTTAGGCACAAGCTGTGCTGATAAGACTAAGGAGCTTTCAGATGTGGCTTTACCATATATTTGTAAATGATTCACATCACGGCTTGGAGACTAACATAGATCTGTAGCAAAATAACAACATACAATTCTGCACACACTTGTAGCTTCTAAAATGTGACCAAAAAATAAAAAAAGACCAAGATTCTGTTTACTCCCACTGACACTATCAGTATTTATCATCCTGTCTCAGGTATTTTTTGTCCTTCAGAGTTTTTTTTTTTCCTCCGCTGTTTGTTTGTGAGCAACATCTCCTCTCAGTTCTCCACAGTCTACTGGACAGCTCCTGCAGCAGAATGAGCACAGACATTCAGACAGCACAGCAGCTTTGTTTTTTGGTACAGGAGGCTCGAGCAGTCGTGCAGCTCAGGTCAGATTTTACATCTCGGGCTACTGGTGCTGCTGTGTTGAAATGTAACTTGTTTGTCAATGTCCAAAAAATGTTGTAATGCATCTTTTTTTCTGCCTGTTAAGCACACAGGTCGTGAAGTGTGTGTTTTTTTTTTTCTTTCGAGGACAAGGTGCTGTAAGTTACACTATCACCTATGAGAACGGTTTGATACACAATAGATTTTAGTTTGAGCATAAATCAAGTGTCATTACATGTATGATGTATGGAAATACCATCTGGTACGACCAAACCAAAACAACCAACCCTACTCCAGGCCTGAAGGTGGCAGCACCATAACCAGTAATTATTTACCCACTGACTTTGTTCCTCTAATTTATTCCCTTCTTAGGTAAGTCATTACACCTTTCTAAATAAGGTTGCATAAAACATGGGGACCCTCTGCTATGACATCACCCATCTGTTGTCTAAAGGGCCTTTTAAATTACAAAGAGGGTGGCCACCAAACTGGAAATGCAGTCTCAGACTAACTGTCAAACAACACGGCAACAAACAACAGATGGAGCTAATGCTAGCCTCCTTGCACAACAACTACATGTCAGTAAGGTCAGCCATGTTGTTTTTTTTTGTTTTCTGCACTGGCAGCACCTATTCTTTTATGTAAGAAAACTTCTAGGATTGGAAAAATAATAAAGCTGAAAAAATAAAACTGAAGATCTTTGGCACAAGGTGTAGAATTTTTTTTTTCTTTTTGTTAGAAATGATATGACAAAATTGGTATTAAAGAAAAGGACTGTTGATGAACCGGTAACTAAGTGGTACAGGTATCAGAAATTTCTGGCTGACACCCAGCCCCAGCTGCACTACTTTGTCCTTAAGTAGTGAATTTTAATGCTTCACATGTGCTTTAATTTAATGGCCTTTAAAGAAGAATCTTTAGAAAGAAACAACAAATTTAGAAGTAGCAGGAGACTTGCAAATTGTAGCTGGTGAAAGTTAACATGTTCTTGATTCTGATTGGTCAGTGATCAAGGACCTGCATTTTTTTGCACCTTTGCATTAAGCCTGGTCTATACTTCTGTTTCAACTCTCCATCACAGGAAGCAATGAAGTCATGAGCATTACATACTTGGATGTGTCAGCATCACTTCACAGTACTCGATGGATACACACAAGGACAATGTGGTCTGTATGATTGCCTGTTACCAACCCCATAATTTGTTTTTGCTGAGTTTTTCCCAGCATTTTGAGCATGTTCTGTCATATCGAGGCTGAGACATGTTGTTGTCGATCATATAGCAACTATAAGAAGGATGGATAGAAAGAAGATGATAGAAGAGATGAAATGTACAGCTAAAGTGTGCCGAATCCTGACATGTTGTGACAAATGGACCACAATTGGGCTTCCTGGACCAATCACAGAGCTTCCTGTCAGTGTCCTTTTGACGTGTAGTTACATTTGGGGGGAGGTCTGTGTCAGACTGCGTGTGAAGGCTTCTGAGTTGAAAAAGGGCTACGCAAGCCTTTGGTGTAGGGTACCACGTTGATTGGACTGATAAGTATCAACCAGGTTTTAACCTTATTTTTCATTATCAAAGATATATAATTTATTTATTTATTTATTTACTTATGAACTTGCTCACTGTTAAAATTGTTTATTCATCAAGTAGGTTGATAGTGGCAGGGAATACCCTTGTTTGCAGCAGTAGGTTTTACAGTAGCTTTTTTGTCTCTTGTGTCGATTCACTGGGATGTTGGGATGTCTTTTTGTCTTTAAAAAAAAAAAAAAAAAAGCAAAACAAAAAAAATATTAAATCATATATTAATGTTCCATTTTGGACCACAAATGTGCATGAACTGCCAACTATGTGTGCTTTAAAGTGTCCTCAATGAACAGAAACAGTCCTGCCACTCATCTCATTCTTTTAATAACATATACTGTACACTGATTCTTCTTCAACTGACTCATAAAAAATGCAGAAAGAGATAGCTTTCAGCATTATTGTATTTTTACTGACAATATTTGCTCTCATATACTGTAACTGTCGTCTAATATAACCCTAAACAAAGCATCAAATATGTATTTGCTTCCCTTATGTGGGCATTTCCATCACATTCATGGAGACTTATTTTTTTTTTTTTCGGCCAGCGTCATGTATGGTGCATCAAATATTTATACAGAAAGGCTTTTGAATCTTAAGTCATTGATAGCTTCACCACATTCTCTATTAGCAGTGCTCCCAAAATAAATGCTGTCTTTTGACCTACATGGAGGTATAACACTGGAAAAATGTGTAATGGCCACCCAGACAACACAATTCACGTTTTATCACCTAGTGTTAAATAATTTACGGGCTGAGTTTAAAGCCGTAAAGCTCACTCATGGATGGATGCACCACTGGGCACCAGACACAGATGCAACTCTTTTTTTTATGTATGTATACTATATATATTCCATTTTGCTACGGGCTCTTTCAGGGGGACATAAAAAGCCAAAGCTGTTGAAATTGCTTCACTTTAAAAAGTAGAGAGAAGGAAAGTGATCAAAATTCAAACAGCCATCACAAATTCAGGATCAATAAAGAGCACAGCCTTTGAATTTTAATGATGGCATCCTTATGAAAAACATCTTTCTTAATTCTGTGAAAGAGCTTGTTTTTGCATCCTGATCAAACCTATTGACCCAAGATGCATATGAAAATAATATTTAAAAAAATAGAGAGAAACTTAATACACGTGTCACTTCAATTGAAGCCTAATTTTACTACTTATGGTGAAAAGAAACTGACTTTTTGTACTTCTACACTGGTTCAAAATTTAAAACATCTATTTAGCATGATGGCTTACATGTGGGATGATGTATGGTAAGTGAATAGTTACAGGAAATAGAATCCTGACAGGTTGTGTCAAGATTACAACTAATATCAGTAACTGATGGAATCTAACAATATCATTTTACCTTACGATCTGTGGTGTCAACAAGCAGAAGCTAAATGTGCCAAAACTCTTTTCAGAAGAATGATTTGACATGGCATGGGATCATTTTGCCTCTGGAGTTGCTCATGTTTAATTAATAACCACCTCATGGGGTTTTGACCAATCAGAATCAAGCGCCCTACACAGCAAGAAAGCAAGCAGGAAATCAATGTGATGATTGGCTTTAATTTGTAAGGTTTGGCTCAAAGCCCCGGGGACCTTTTGATATGTGTCGGTTATGGCACCCTCTGTCAGTGTCATGCGTGACAGAGTAAATACGAGTGCGCTCATTGAACACACTCATATTCTCATGAACAGTGAACTGAACGTGAGCAAACTTCACCCCTGGGGAGGTGAAATGCTGCTAACAATCCTAGAGGCACGAAAAACTGTGCTTTAAAGTTGCATCATTGCCAAAAAGTTAAGTAACTCATTCACCCCATATGACCTTCTTCCTCTACGGAGTCATTATTCCTTCTTTTCCTTGAGGTCCCCAAGACTTCAACATCAATATAAGATGTTTTTAGGGCATATGTGAAATGACTGATGTGTCGTTTGTCTTTGAATGACAGTCTTCTTTGTTTTCACCCTGCAAGGCACACAAACATGTATCTTTTTCAAGGCACACACATACCTCCGTTTCACACTGCTACTCTTTACATACACACTTAACCCAGTTTTATTTAATCCCTGGCTGCCAGAGGCTTCACTTAATAAAATCCATCCTGCACATGTGCAGTTGGGTCACATGTTCAAAGCTGGAAAGGTAATTTAAATAACCTTTTCGTTTGGCTTTTTTTGCCATTTTGTACTGTCAGACGTTGGAATTGGCATTTTCATTAGTGGCCTGTTAGCAGCTAAAGTAACAAAAGAGCCCCAAATTGATTTCTTTAACATATGCAATAGGAATGATTTACATAGCAAACTCTGACTTGCAAGTGAAAATGCCTGACTGCACCTTTGATTAATTGGAGGGAAAAGAGGAGAGCAGACTGCGTTCAGAAACACCAATGATAACACAGTGTCTGCTGCCATAAACTGTTATCCTCGGTTTGTGCTTAGGTCAAAGATGAATATTTAACGAGACAGTCCTTTTTTTGTATTCATACCCAAGAAATAAAAAGCCGCCAGTTTTCAGTTCAACAAAGTGCAAGGGAGGCATTTTAGTTTCAAGTTCCTCTGCCAAAGGTAACAGTTATGCATTCAGAGGGTCATGTAAACAAATCCATTTTCATAACATCAGCTTGTATATGAGACCTTAAGTAGTTTCCAGTTTGGAATATATACATTCACTAGCCACTTTATTGCCTTGCTAGTACCTGGTTGGACCCCCTTTTGCCTTCAGAACTGCCTTAATCCTCCATGGCATAGATTCAACAAGGTACTGGAAACATTCCTCAGAGAGTTTGGTCCATATTGACATGATAGCATCACACAGTTGCTGCAGATTTGTCGGCTGAACATCCATGATGAGAATCTCCCGTTCCACCACATTCCAAAGGTGCTCTATTGGGTTGAGATCTGGGGACTGTGGAGGCCATTTGAGTACAGTGAACTCATTGTCATGTTCAAGAAACCAGTCTGAGATGATCCTCTACCGTCCAAATGTGGAGCAGAAATCCAGACTCATCAGACCAGGCAACGTTTTTCCAATCTTCTATTGTCCAGTTTTGGTGTTGCTGTGTGAATTGCAGCCTCAGTTTACTGTTCTTAGCTGACAGGAGGGTCACCTGTTGTGGTCTTCTGCTGCTGTAGCCCATCTGCCTCAAGGTTGGACGTGTTGTGTGTTCAGAGATGCTCTTCTTCAGACCTCGGCTTTAACCAGTGGTTATTTGAGTTACTGTCACTTTTCTATCAGCTTTAACCAGTCTGTCCATTCTTCTCTGACCTCTGGCATCGAGGCATTTTTGCCCACTGAACTGCTGCTCACAAGATATTTTCTCTTATTGGGACCATTCTCTGTAAACCCTAGAGATGGTTGTGAGTGAAAATCCCAGTAGATCAGCAGTTTCTGAAATACTCAGACCAGCCCGTCTGGCACCAACAACCATGCCACGTTCAAAGTTACTTAAATCACCTTTCTTCCCCATTTTGATGCTCGGTTTGAATTGTAGCAGATTGTGACCATGTCTACATGCCTAAATACATTGAGTTGCTGCCATGTGATTGGCTAATTAGAAATTTGTGTTAACGAGCAGTTGGACAGGTGTGCCTAATAAAGTGTCCAAAAACCTTTTAGGAAGATAGGGCTTAAATTGAATGTAGCTGGAGGAACACAAGATCTAATTTTGAAAACATCCTAGAAATGGGGGTACACGGGATTGACCCCGACTCTACAGTGACATAGGTTGTGTTGTAGTAGCCCCTGGTAGCAAAGCTGGTCGGTTCCAGCATCCAGTTAAAGTCTCTCCAATTCAACAAACAACACAAAAATGTTGCAAGACAAAAGTTAGTATCCTTTGTAGTTGTTGTGTATCCACTTAAAGACTGAGGCACTCATTGATCGGGAACTTTCTGCACAAGAAGTCTCTGTTGTTTGTAAAATGCCTAAAAGCTACTCATCTCTACAACGTGTGTTTGTGTGTGTATGTGTTTTGGAAAGGTTGACTCTCAGAAAAATGGAGAAGAGCAATTAGTCTGGACAGAAAGGACACATAATGAATCTGCCCTAATTCTTATAATGAATAAATAAAGGTTCAAAATCTGCTTTTATCAAGAAGAAAGGAGTGTCCACATAATGTAATTAAAAACACAAAAGCCTGCAAAGGTATTTAATGGAACAAAAGACTAATCACACCCGGATTGTGTGTTGAGAATCGATTTAGATAAATAGCTTAAACATAAGGACACACGACTGTCTACCATATGAGCGCAGCCCTGGAGGCTGCAGAGGGAGACGTTCACCAAGTCCGCACAAGTCCCAGAGGCAAAGTCTGCCTTTAATCTGAGACGCACCTTGCGAGTAATCAGTGAAATGCATCTACTTCATCTATGCAAATGTGTTTATGGGAGGATTAAGCAATTAACAGGGAGAGATATGTCTGCTTGATAACAAATTCACCTTTAGTCAAACTGTTAGTGAGGCAGTTTTCTGTCTTTAAAGACTTTGTCAAGGTAACATGAAGGTATCATGAAAACAGATTTTATAATAGAGTTCAGTAACTGCTAACAAAAGGTGAGTGCATTAGAAAAGTGTTTCTGGGAGGGGAGGTTCTGCTCACTAAGATAATAAAGAAGAAGCATCTTTAAGAGGATAATGGCAGCAGTAAAAACACAACACAAAGACGGGGGCAGCGATTATGTCATTAAACCTAAACCCCACAGAGCTGCTAATGCACTACAGCAGTAGCTCTACTTTTACATTTACAGCATGTGTTTGGCACAATGTTCTTTGGATTCAGGAGACACCAGTCACATTTCTGCATCCATCTGCTGTGTTATGAGTTTGGACGGGTTGCTAATGTGGATCGTTGCTTTTATCTGTGCCTCCTACTATCCTATTTATACATCATCTTTAGAGATTATTAACTGACTCCAAAGGCATTAATCATGCATACTTTAACTTCCTATTTTTGGATCCCATTTCTTTATTGATAAAACTTTAATTGCAGCTTCAAAACAGCCTGTTTCCTTTCTAATTTTAGACAAATCACACTAATTAACCCTGCGTGGTGAGCTATTCTTATCACCACATGCTGATTTACTAATCTAATGTTTGTCAAAGGCATGTTGCAAACACTAAGTGGAGGTTTTCATTTGGATAATAGAAGTCAATCAGAGTTCAGAGTGATTCAGATCTGAACCTTGATGGTTGTGGTGGTAGTAGGAATGGTAACTGCCCAGGCAGCAACAGGAATTTAAGCATGAGTCCTAGAAACTGTCCCTGTGACCAGGAAAAGCGGGGAAAACGAAGAGTTTGTACCAACAGGAAAAAAAAAAAAAAAAGTTTATTAGTGGTATGCATGAGCCAGGTTAATGGGCCAAAAGAACGTTTGCTTTGATGGAGATATACCCCACCATTACAGGCACTAAAGGCAGGATTGCGGTGCCTGTTTGGCTGTTCAAAGGCAGACATTGCATGATGCGTGATTGTTTTAGACGAAATATGCAAAGACAGTGGAAAATCCTTTGGAAAGGTGGCGATGTGTAGCCATACAGCAAATTTAGATTTAGGAGACACATTCTTTTAGTGACCAGATGAGATAAGGGAGACGAACCGGCAAGGCTCGCTGCTGCCAGTTTTACAAGTTTGATTCGCTCTTTGATTTACTGCGTCTGGGTCCTTCCAAGATGTGTGTGGTGAAATGTTGGAGTTCATAAACCGCTTTACAAGTTTGTAAAGTTTTCAAGTTTGTTTCGCAAAGCAGCTTTCATATTACTGATTTTATTATTGAGGTTTTCTACTGTGCACTCAAAAACACCACATGCATTTACTCTATTTAAGATCTCCAAACTTTCTCTTTCTCCTTGTTTACATGATTAACTCTCGGATCACAGCTGTTTGTGTATTCTTGTAATAAGATGTCTATTTCTTGATGTTCTCTCAGTCACACCGTTACTGCTCGCCAGGTTTATTGCAGTTTATGAGTGGTAGACATGCGCAGTTCGAGTTTGTTTGATAGGGTTTTCCAGGAGGTTCCCCTTAGCTATGATGTTATCTGCACTTGTGTTGCTTTCAAGGTGTAATAAGTTAACTGGCCGATTATTTGCAGTCGTGCATGTGGCTAACGCTGCAGCTGAACGGGCCATCCCATTGCAGAACGTTAGGACTAGTGGTTCCGTTTGTTTATGACTTAATGTGCAAATGGGACTAGGTCATTAGGAGGCAATTTGTTTCAATGAAGAGCAGTCAGATCACCTGAGTTCTGAATGTAAGTTTTGGCAAAAATAAAAAGTGTTACTGCGCCTTTTTATGGGTCAAAAGAGCCCAGGACTTTCAGTTTCTCCTCATATCTCAGTTGTTCAGCAGTTTACAGTAGATGTAGATATCAGTCACGTTGAAAAGTCTCACCGGACGTGGCCATAATCTGGAGTTCTTCTTTCCTTCACGTGACTGAAAACTATCAATGAATTGGCCCAGTGGACTAATCACAGAGTGTGGATGGGGTAAACACCAGGCTTCCACAAGCTCAGGCCATGTTTTCAATTTAACCCAGATGTATGAATTATATATCTCCTTAAACAAGCTCTAAAGGGAAAGGGAAATTGCAAAGTGATGGATGGAGCTGACTAACTGGAGCGATGACTGAATGAATAAATAAAGTTGAAGTATTACATCACCTTTAACTGTTGTTGCTTTATAAAGTTTTGTCCGAGGCAGAGCATTTTCTACTTTTACCCCTTCTCATTGTCATCGTTTATCAAATATTCTGCTGCATTTCACATTTACTTGGCTCTCTTGTCTCATTAAAAATGGGAGATTTACTGTTGTTAATTTTGAATGCCTTAGCAAAGCTCTAAAACCTCTCTGAGCCTTTTTTTTTTTTTTTTTACTTCCCATGTCCCCAAATTGGGCTTTATTAACATGAGCTTGCTGTTCTGTATGTATCCCTGGTTGTTAGATTTTGATATCTGTAATGCTGGCTTGCTTTGTTTTTCCCACCATTACATTTCCATCTTTGCAGACTGATAATGAGACTCTAACAAGCCCTGCTTGTAGACATCTGTGAGTCAGAGTCAGATTAACTGCAGTGTTCAACTGAAATGTTTCACAAAATTGACTCATTTGTTATAATCACTGGCATATTTAAGTCATTCTTGTGAGGTTGAATTTCGTTCAGACGTTTCTTTTTTTTAGTTCAACCTTTTCTTCAACTTAGATACAGAGGAAAATAACTGCCCACTGATAAACTTATGTTTCACTTGGAGATTTCATCACTTTGTGTATGTTACTTTGCAATGAACTTCAACAGCTTTGAAGTTTACAAATGCTGGAGGGTGGTGTGAAGTTGCATGGCGTCTGCTTTAGAGGTATAAAAAAAGAGCTGTAAAAGGACAAGGGGCAGCATTTAAGTGGATTGAATATTCAATATATGAAGAACAATTAACAGTAGCAGCATAATGTAATTTCCAGTCCATTGAAAAAAAGTGTCTGCAGAGGGCAAAACAAACAAACTTAAGCTTTTAGGACACAAAAAACGAGATTTATTAGACAGATTCTGATCACATTTGATGAACTTTCATCATTATACTTTTATCATGAGTGCATAAATTAAAAACAAAAAAACAAAACAAAAGCCAATTCAGAAAAAACAAACAAAATAAGAAAAAAACAAACTAAGTAAACAAAAAAACAAAATCAAGTCTTAAGAGCCTGTGTCCAATAATATCATTATTATTAATCAATTTATTAATTTATCTATTGTGTTGTTGTTGTTGTTGTTGTTGTTGTTGTTGTTGTTGTTGTGCTGGGAGCACCCTAACCCTCAACTATCACAAGATTTCTAAGTGATTTTTTTTAAATGCTCCAAATGATACGTATCAACTTTTATTTCATGGGATTTTACAAAGTAACATGAAAATGATTGATAACATGGTGTTGTATCAATTAGCAGCAGCTCTAGTCATGGAACTAATGTCATGCGTCACCTTCTATGTTATGTACTTAAAGTGGTGTTGTAGAATAATGGTCTGTGAATGCAATGGATCTGGTTTTAACACCCCCCCCCCCCCCCCCACCCACCACCACCACCACCACCACCTCCACCACCACCACAAAATAGATAGATAAATGAATGAATAAATAAATAAATAAATAAATAAATAAATAAATAAATATAAATAATAAATGACCTTTAATAAATAAATTAATAAATAATTCAAATAAAATAAAATAAAGTAAAATGAAAAAAAAATAGAAAATAAAGATAATAATAATTATAATAATAATAACGTACCTTTAGGGACAGGCAAACATTCAGACAGTCATATAAAATGCCTTTAACATGAATAAATTGCTTATCATTTGATGGACTAGTTAGGCAGTGGGAAATAAATCACAGATTTTGAAACCCTGGCCATTCACCATGAAAATAATCATCTACATCACTAAAAGAAACAAAATATGTTCAGTTTTCACATCAGTAAACTGTTATTTGTTCATTGATGGCCCATCTTCATCTTGGATGAGTGGGTGGTTTAACGGACATTTATCGTTATCATTTTGTTGTTAATGAAATCAACAGTTTAACTATTTACAAGTAAACACACTTAGAGCACTGCAACAAAAAAACAGCTGTTGCCAAGGTCATATTTGGGGTAAAGTATCCTGAAAAACTGCATAACTGTGTTGTTTTTCGCAGAATATAAAAGCTGCCGGTGCAAAATCAAGAGGAAAAGAAAAACAAAACAAAACAAAACAAAAATATTGGTGGACATAAGGCCTTGCTGCACCAACAAGCCATACCACTTTGAGTGAAATGGTGCCGACTTGTGAAACTCTGACTTTGTCAGTTCTTTTAAAATTAAAGCAATTACCCATTCCTCAGTACTTTTATTTGTGCAATCAGTCCATGTTGACAGCCTTCAATTTCCTCTTTTGATTACTTGTACACAAATAAATTTCCATCTAAAAACTGTGCAGCCTTATTTATTATTCCAAAACTAATTTACTAAAGTAATCAAATGTTAGGTGAACCACTTCAGGCAGGTGGGCGGCATTTAGAACAGGGATGAAACAAAGCACCTGATCTCAAAGGAGAGATTGCAGGAGACCGACCTAGAGAGGGAACTGACCCACTGCTGCCTACTCAGAGTTATCCTATTTATAACCCGATTGGTGAAAACAGTGGTGGATATTTTCCAGGAAGCTGGGTAGACATTTCCTCCACTTCTTTTTGTAACCTTGCTGTAGCTTCACAGAGATTTTCAAGGTGGTTTCAGGCAAGATCAAGTACTGCAGTTTTTAATCTTAAATCAATGCCAATAGGGGTTTCCGTTTTAAGGGTTGAGTCTGTATTTTGTTGCACTTTCTTTAGCAGGATGGTTTAAGTTTGGCTGTTGAAAATCGACTGGAAAAAATCTGTTATTTTTAAGTGACTGTGTAAGGGTTCATCCCTGTTTTCCCATGGTCCCTTCTTCCCAAGGTAAGGTAAGGTATATATGATGATGTTTCTCAAGGGAAATTTGTCCAGGTTCTGCAGCTCGATGGAAGATAAAAAAAAAATCACTCATACTGCACAGTCACAAAACCACCCACATTCTAACAACATATCGCTTCCATATGTGTGCACACACACATTCACACCATTCAACAAAAGCAATATATCGCAAAGCCCCCACAGCCAACATCCCACATATCATCACAACTCCCACAAGCAGCATCCTGTATTACCTGTTAGTGTAGAGAATTTTAATGGACATAGGTGGAAAGGAATGTTTTATGGTTCTTCTGACTGCTCTGGGGGACCTTAAATCTTCTTGTTGGATCAGACACTATTTTCTCTTCCTGCCTGATAGTAGAAAAGCCACAGATTGTTTGGAGGTGTATTTTTTTAACCCACATCCTTTTTATACTCATCCAAAACAACTCATTTTTTTAACTCAGAGAAGTCTCCATACAAGGATGTTTAGCTTTTTCTTACGATACTTCCTAAGAGTGGTAAAAGAAACATGAACTTCTGTTCAACTCCAAAGACCTTGAGTCCTCAAAACACAAGCCAACTACAGCAAATATTTCAATACAAGTGCCCCCAGCTCACTTATTATCATTACAAACTAGAGCTATACAGAAGTAGACCTGGGTAATGGAATGATTATGAATAGCTGGAGGCCGAAGATCGCCCACTGTCGAAACAGCATCTACTTAGTCTTCTCCACATCCAGCATGCAATGATTAGTGTCTGAGCACTACAAGGTCTCTCTATTTTTTAATCGAGAACACTAATGAACTTCTGTCCCTCAGCGTTAAGCCAAGGCTGGCTGTGTCATTTTAGAAATAAGTGATTCAGTCCTTGGGGTGGGTTCTCATGTTCATTTGTGTACAGTCTAGAGTGGACAGGGGAGCCGATGAAACCCTGAGGGGCATGACTGGTGATTAATCTGGGCTTTGAGAGGGGATTGTTGACCTTACACAAAGCAGCCAATTAAAGGAACAGGAAGCACACAAATTGAAAAAAATCTGTTATACTATGTTAAAAGAATGAAAGGGGGTTCATAGTTCAGTATGTTTTCAATGCTGTAATGTCAGCGTTTAAATCATTATTACCATTATACTGAATTATTACCACCATTGAAAATAAATTATAAAACAAATGGGACCAACCTGAATAGACAATCCATATTAAATAAACACATTTCACCTCTAACTGATGACATTGTAGCAAAGCATATTAGCCACCTTCTGAGGTAGTTCTTAAAGACTGAGATAGTAACTAACCTGATGAAGGTGAGAAAATGTGCAATGACCCAGGATTCTTTGGAATAACTTTCAATAAAACCATCTTTGAATCAGTATCCTTAAAATCAGGGTCTGACTCACCCTGTTGGAATTCCAACTACACCCACTCATTATGCATAACCCTTTACATATAACCTGTAGGGGTTGGGGGCACAGGTTGCAAAGAAGATAATCTGTGAGCTAAAAACTGTAGGTCAAATTGTCCCAAAGTGGCGTATGACCAAACTCAAAGAGGAACCATTACTGAATTTGAGAAGAGAAAAAAGTTGGGGCGCAGATGGCCTAGCGGTCCAGGTCGCGCCCCATGAGGTTAGCCCTCAAGCTGATGGCTCTGATTCCAATCCAGACTGAAGTGTGTTTCCTGTATGACATTCCCCACTCTCACCCAGTTTTTTGCTCTATCAACTGTCCCATCCTCACTCTGATTAAAAAAATGAAAATACCTCAAAGTAATGTCAAAGGAATAACAATTAAAAAAAAAGGTCATTTATGATCGGAGGATTCAGTGTTTGGGTATGTAAGACCCTGGATTCACAGACATGTTCTTCTGTATTCACCTTCATTGGCCGCTCTATCAGAAAGACACTTCACTAGCGCTTTTCAAAGTATGATTAGTTATGGTTAGAGTTGTTGGGGTTTGCTGAAAATTTACCTTCCTCAAATGTGTAGAAAGTGCTGCAGAGGTACAGAGCAGCAATGGCCGAAAAGTTCAAAAAAGGGGCTATTTTTGGAAACTCAGTTCTCATAGCACAACCTTGAAACATGCCAGGATTGCAAACCCTGCTCAAAGGTTAGAAAAGATGTGTTTTTGTTTTATCCCCCAGCAGAATCTCTGGTATAATTACACAAGATGTCAAGCCACCTCTTATCTTTAATTTAGCGAGCATGCATAAAAAATGCTGAATCTGTAGGTGCTGAATCACATTTTGGTCTGTGAAGTTTCATAGATTGTTTTTGTTGTATCAGTACATTCTTGCTTTAACCAGTGTCTTCAGATCGCTCCAAGCACATTTGGATAACAACCCATTCTTACATGCCATTTTTAAGCTACAACAAATGCAAAAGCAAAACACTTTTATCACAAACCATTAGCAATGCAGTAAGTCTCAAAAGTTTGGCATCACTGCCAAAGTTTGTGTCTTAATTAGACAATGGCTGATTGGTTCCATGCCTTAGCAGTTTGAGGTACAGATCACCTGAAGCTGAGCAAAATCAGGGTTGGATGGGTGTTATGACCAAGCAGCAACCTCTGGCTCAGAAATATGAAGCCTGTGAAAGTGCTAAAAATACAGTTCGCTGAGTGTCCACTAGAGGCTGGCTGTCGAAAAAAAACAAAACCAAACAAAACAAAACAAAAAAAGGTCTAAAAAGCTTATTTCTCCATTTGGACAAACTGAATGGGGGCTTTTTTATGATTAATAATTTGTTACTTTTAAAGTTATTGAACTTGTGAGTTTATACATGTATAAGACCATGGCTGCGAATAGTCCGAAGACCCGTCTGTTTACCTCATCATAACTCAAAGCTATACCGAGTACAGTATTCCAATACGTGCCGTCACTTATGGGCTTTAAAACTCTGTTGCAGAAACAAATGGGTGATGTCACAGACACTATGCCTATATGTTATACAGTCTATGACTGACCTGGTTCCTTCCCTGCAGAAATTCAGTAAAGTTTCTACACCACACATAACCCAAAACTACACACAGGGAAAGTATTATCCTCTTTAAACTCCCCCATTGGCTCGCTGATTGAATTTGTCTCCATTGTGTCACCTTTGAATTCTCTCCTCCCACTCTTTTTCTGCACTCTCTTTGCATCATCCTATTCTAAAAAAGAAAAAACTGAACATCAGTTCAAGTGGCAATCACTTGAGACCACAAATCATTTCTCTCCACTCCCTCACCTGTATGAACAACCTCATGTTGCAAAGAATGATGTGTTTCATCATAATGATTTCTAGTATCTGGCTGTGGCCGCGTGGATGATTTTCACATTTCAAGGTTCATGGTATGAGGACAGAAAGGAATTATTGTTGTCCTGATGCAAACTCACGCTTGTTATAACATTTCCAGGAGTGCCCATTCTGTTCAAAGACCTTGGGCCAATTCAAAACACTCGTAGGAGTATCTCTGTGTGTGTCAGAGTGGGTGTACATGCATTGCGATGATGAATAGAAGAATAAAACAGGGCTATATGTTAACACTTCGGCAGTTTCAGTGCCAATTATGTGGAGTTGGAAGGGCCAGGGAGACATAATTTCAAATGGGGGAAACAAAAGCAGCTAAGGAGGTTCACAGGTCTTTATGAGGTTAGTTATGATGATAGATGGAGACATGCTGGAGGAAATATGATAATGACAATATATCCTCCTTGGTAGGATGTATAACTATCTGAGAAAGGGTGCGTCGACTCTTAATGTAATAACTCAGAATGAGTGTTAAACTTGAGTCATCGTGGTACATTACCATCAAAAAGTTTTTACTCGCCTGGTTTTTAACAGTGGTGTTACTAAATGTAAGAGTAGAAAATCTTGTTTTATGTCAGTTTTCTCTTAACGATTTGTTTTTCTTTTATGGCTCATTTATTTTGTTTTCAGTCATTGTGTGCTGAAACATGATCATTAAAAATTACACCTTCATTTACTGCATCTCCAGTATCTAATCTATCATGCATTATGTAAGATGCTTGATTCTGATTGGTCAAAACCCCTTACTGTCCAGAACTCTGTTATGCAGGAAACATTTTCTCATTCTGTGAATATTTGTTCAAACATCCCAAAATTTCCCGATAGTATATCTGAACAGACTAGGGTGAGAATATTTCCACTAAGTTTCTTTGATTTAAGCTTTTTCTGTGAAAGCCCCTAAAATTTGGTACAACCTCCCAGAGGATATCAGACTTAGTCTATCAGTCCCAAGACTTATCTTAACCATAAAGCTTTTATTCTGTGATTTATCTTATTCTTACTTTGATTTTTTGTTAAGGGTTAGGTTGTTTTTTTATGTATACTTACAGATTTAGTTTCATGCTTGGCTCCAACTTTCGACTGGTTTTAGTGTTTGCTGTACATTTTTTTACCTGCTGTACCTGCCCCCTGTTAAGCACTTTGTTACCCCGAACTGAAAAGGGTCATACAAACTTAGTATTATTACTTGTACATCTTTTCCACAGCTACTACAACTTATAAAACTACACGTTTATTCAATTACAACTTCAACTGAAATAAACATATTTTTCTTTTCTTTTAATTTACATGTACAACTACTGGTGCTATGACTATGATCACAATATAACACTACATCTACAGCTTTTTTGTAGTTTTCTCAAATCTATATGTTTTTCAGCAGTTATTCTTTAAGTTATTTTCAGCTTTCAGTTTTTCCACATTTTTTTTACGTCCCATTTATCATTATTGTTTATTATTATTATTATTTTTATAATCATTATTACTATTATTATTATTATTATTATTATTATTATTATTATTATTATTATTATTATTATTATTATTATTATTATTATTATTATTATTTAGTGATGAATATGTGTTCTTTGTACTTGTCATGTGTGCGTTTTTTTTTTTTTTTTTTCAGATTCTTCTTCTTATTATTATATTTATTCTGTAGAAAAAAAAAGAGTTGTCTAATTCATTGTTTCCTGCTGTCAAAAGGTGAAAAATCTTCTTTACTGCTGCTTATTGTTGGAGCCAGAACTGCATAATGGTCAGAGGACCTAACACACAGAGAATTGCTGCTGCCCTTCTTTCCCCCTATGCAATTTAGCCTTTAACCAGTTTTCACCCTGCTGCTGAAAGTTCAATAAATGTGCCGGGATGGAGGAGTTCATTTCAGGTAGTCTGCTTTCAGAAACAGTACTGTTTGCCTGTGAATGTGTGTGTGTATCATTGTTAAGTGTTATTGTGCGGGGAGCAGGCTAGAGGACGCTGATGGAAATAGAAAGCTGTTTTGAAGAACACCTTTAATTCGTGCTGCTGGATGGATGAGGTTGCCCTGAGGAGATACAACATACTTGAGGGCAATTACTCATCAAACAATATTTTCTGCTGGAAAGTAGAGATGAAAAGAAGAGTAAATGCAGGGGGACAAGGAGGCACAATGAGACAGAGGTATTAATAACATGTGAATGGTGAGTGTATTGGGGTCTGCATGAGTGAACAGGTCTGAGATTGAATATGACAAATGCTGATTTAACAATTTACAAACCAGTAGTGACTGATTATGCATATTTGTTTTCATGTCTTCCAAATCCACTGAAGCATTCGTGTCAACTTTATCTTTGGCATCTTTATGCACACCAACTGAGTCTAGTGTCTGCAGCTCTTAATGCATTATGCATCAGCCCTCAACATGCCCTTGACCGGGGTGACATAAATTTCACATACATTACAGATGTAATCCATTCTAATGAGCTTAGACTGTATCCAGCTTGGCTGGGAATACAAAGAAGGGTTACGCAACTCAAGAGAAGATAAATATCTCCAAAGTGCACACTCCACTCCTGTTGTGTTGATATAGTTTACATACCAGCACATACAGGCAAAACGAAAAAGATAAACATGAGCTGTTTGTGTAGATACAGCAAGTGAAGATGAGATTATTTACTGAACCTGGAAGACGCAACAAGCACGAAGGGGCCCCTACTTAACAATGCTGTTTACTAGCACGGTGCACTCAGCTTTCACTTCAGCTATAGAGGGCTGTTACATTTACTCAGCAACTGAGGAGAAATGAAACGCATGGTCCTGCCACTTTAATGCAATGGTGTGTTCTCACACCAAGCACAAAGATCCTCTATAAAACAGAACAACCACCTGACCAAAAACATGGAATATTTCAACTGAAAAAAAAGAAATCCTACTTAATTTAATGACATTTTTGATTTAATAGGAAAGAAGTCTTGCTCAGTGTTGTGTATGTTTAACCATGAAGCAACAGCTATCCAATTTAGGGCTCTGTGGTCAAGTAATAGAATTACATTTTCTGGTCTGTTTTGTTTTCACATTATAACTGAAATCCTTGCTTTCCTTAAGTTCTCTTCACACCTCAATTTTTTTGCACACAGCGACCACAAAGTAACAAAAATTAAATCCACTTCCATGGTCCTAAAGAAGCTTAAAAAAAAAAAAAAAAATCAAACTTATTATATACTTTTTTTCCTTTTTCTCCAAATTCAACACATTTTAGAGTAGCAGTACTCAACCTTGTGTTACTCAGGAGCCAGCAGATAAATAGATAGCTTCTGTCTCCAGCTTATGTCAGTGAATTCTTCTTCTCAAGGTCACCAAATGCCCTCTGCCCCCCCCCCCCCCCCCCCCCCCCCCCCCCCACCACCACACACACACACACACACACACACACACACACACACACACACACACACACAGGTGTAAAACATTCCTGCAATCTGATGACAGTTGTATTTTGGACAACTATGTGAATCATAGCTTAGCTGATGAAGAATCATTCACGGTTGTTTGGTTAGACCTAAACTCTGTATAGGTGTAGCCAATGACTGTTTCATAAGTCTAACTTAATCAGAAATCAGAGCTCTCTGGGGGGAGATCAGCGCTGTCAATTTTTCATGTGACCTGATTAAAAGTATAAACTGAGAAATAGTTCCTCTTCATGTGATTCTTGGGAGGTAATGGACCAAAGAATCTTTGTATTTGTTTTAAAGCTATTTTTTTTCTCTCAAATGGCTGAAAAGTGACTGTGATGAGAATCAGTTATCACCTGTGGGTGGAACAGTGTTGGATGTGGATTGCTGCGAGGTACTGTAATACTCTGAGTATCATCATAAAGCTTGTATTTTCTATTTTACTTTTTTTTCAATTTGCTTGGATGCCCAAATGGTTGAAGAGTTATGGTCAATTGAATGCACTTGTAAAATGGGAGTGCCAATGATGCCAATTGTGCCAATTGATTTTAAACCATTCAGAAAGCTACAGTAAGGCATAAAGAGCAGCTCTAGAGCCAAGAGTTCAGAATTGAGAGTTTAATTTTTCGGTTATTTTTTTTTCCAGAACAAATACACCAGCAACGTAACCTTGGACTTTTGTTCTCTTATTTTACATTCTAATTATTACAGCATAAAAAGCTTTAATTTTCAGCTTCTCATCAAAAAGATTCTCATTCACCACTTCAGCACTGGAGTCTTTCTCTATTAATACAGCTGCCTCGTTCTTACCTGTAGATGACTAGATTGTAATGATATATGGAGACTTCTGAGACGTATATAATGTATCATCTCACTTCAACATGAGGACTGAAATAGAAGCAGTAGGTTCTGGGTTAATCAGTCAAACAATATGGCAGATATGACTCTAAGACCTCACTACAATGTTCTATAAGCGAACCATCTAAATGGGATTGCTGCTGATGTGTTTCAATATGAAAAAAAGGGGGTGACGGTTTGATTCCAGCTCAATGGTTGCCAGTTTTGTTATTCATAAGTTGTGTATAGATTTGACTGTTTTCTGAGTGTTTTCATACCTTCAGGCTCATCAACTAGTCCAAAGTTAAATTTCTGCTCACCCAGCTGGGAAATTAGTTCCTTGGAAAAACCCATAATTATTGTAAGGTTGTGATTAAGTCTTCATATTTTTCTGATCATCTTGAAATGTTCAGACTCAGTTCAACAAACACGTATTGCATATTTCCGCCTGTTATCAAAACATTTGTGAAGAACCAATTGAGGTTGCACTCAGGGTTGAGCCTTTACTGTCTCGATCCATCAGATACAAATGATAGTGTGTACTAACCTGTATCTTGATCACAAATCTGCTCGCAGGGCTCGGTGGCCCTTTGCCCGCAGTAGTCCTGAACCCACTGTGTGGATGAGTTGGTCTGATAGTACAGGGTTAGCTTTGCCGGGTTAAGCCAGTTGGAGACATCCAAGAAACTTCCCATGCTCACCACGAAACTGCTTCCTGAAACAGAAGACACAGAAAAAAAAAAAAATAGTCTAAGTTGAATCCAACCCCAAAACAATGAAAGGACTTAATTGATTGTTGGTGTTTAAAAAAAAGTGCCATGACTCTATTGTAAAGCCAATTGAAAAGTAGCTAATTCTTTTGTTTTCACTGTAATTTCAATTCCCCTCCTGACCAGGCTGAATTTAAATGAGAAAATTAAGACCTATAATGTGTGTATTGATGAGATTTCCTTGGTAATTGCAGTAGAGGGGCTCAAAGAGTTTCACAAGTCAATCAGTAAACGCTCTGCACATTGACGCCGACTTACCTTCCTTTCTTATTGCTCCCAGGCCGATCGTTAGACTCTGATCACTGAACAAGATTATCCCTAATTGATGCCAATGACTTTTACTTCCAAAGGGAGCAGAGAGGAGATTGTGCTTCAGCTCTCTTGTGAACACAGCCTTACACAGCGTTATTGTGAGTTTGGTGCGGGATGCGGAAGGTAAATTTGGGGAAAGTGTTTTCAGTAAGTAATCGTTTCTGAGTCAAAGCAAGTTTAAGTAAACTTCAAATACCAGACGAGAGTGAGAAGATAACCTCAGAACTGCTACGAATGGTTAAAATAATCTGCAGTTGGTGGTGTGCCAGAGAAGGCTGGGTCAAACCTGTGGGTCATTTCACTGTAGTTAAGACTCTAAGATCAGTTGCTTTTACAATGTGAAAAAAAATTAATCAATATCCCAAAACTTATCCATCCATCCAAAATCCACTCTTAGTAACTACCTCTTTAGTCATTTAAGAGACATTTTTGGATGGAATACCCCAAAACACAAGGTTTCATCAAATAAACATAAGATACTTGGATAATTAATCAGAGACACTGGTTGCGACTCTGCATCATAGATGTTGAGGCTTTTATGCTAATAGTGACTAAGGAGGAGTGAACAGTTCTGACCTGGTTAAAAACAGACACAACCGATAACAAATGCCTTTATAGATCAATTTACTGTTTGGAAAAGGTTATGGCTGTGCGCGCATTTTGGAAACATAAGTGATGCAGAGTACAATGGTTGGTCAAGTGACTTGAAGGAGTTAGCCACCAAATAACATTTTTTTTAACGTATATAACACCAGTTTGAGGGATGGTAAAAAACTCCTGGATTCATGAGAAATCAGTGAAAGGATGGAAAACATTTGAACAATCACAGACATTCAGCGGACAGATGTTTTTAGTGGAGAAATCCAGTGTGTACCCCAGAGAGTATAAACACATAAGTGACTCAATGCAAGTAAGACTGATGTTAGAGTTTGATAATATACCGTAGTTTTACATTGAGCATAAAATCCAGCAGTTACAATAACTTGTGGTAAAACCTGATCAACTGAGGTTGGATAAAGAAGACATGTTTACTGACAACCACAGACGTTTCTGGCGTTCCAGTGTAAAGTGTGACCCTGTTAATTGGTGATAGTCACTGACATCTTTGACCGGGAGTCACCAGTTGTCATAGTCACTCTTAACTCCTCCTTTGCTCTGTGATGGTCTTAACTCAATAAAAGTTAACTTCATGGTATATTGTCTCTGACAACCAACCACAGAAAACAACTGACATTCATATTAAGGAACTCTAACTCGTCTGCATGAAAGGAGCTAAACGCCAGTTCCATTTCCAAAATGCATGTGAATATTTTTGATGACGCTGACTGTTAATTACTCTTACAAGCTAAAAAAAACAAACAAAAAAAAACACACAGATAATCAAAGAGGAGACTACATAAAGACTGAACTAAACTCAAGTGGTTATTTGGGCGGTGCACTCTCAGGACATCACACCAAAGGAGTTGTGGACGGTGTTTCCCAACGCAATGGCAAAATTGTCGATATTGTTGATGTTGCACAGTAACTTCGCTATGTGCGTTCATGTTCCGTTCTGTAGCCGGCTGGCTCATCGGCCAAACTATTGGAGATTCCTGCTGAACCCTGGATATTTAAGACGCACATAAGATTCATAGGAGGAGAAAACTTGGAGGGGAAGAAGGCTGATGGAAGATCAGAGATTTTAGCTTTGCCTTCTCCTTCATTTATCGGCAGCATGTGATCTTTGGTAAACACGATGGATAAGCTAAGAGGAATAGCCAGGAGTCAGACAGAGTTTTAAGTATGATGTACCGTTCTCAGACGTGGCCACATCTCTCATCTCACAATCGACAGACTGTCTGGGCTGACGGGGAATGCAATGAAATCAACGGAATCTGTGCATTTGTACAAAGCTTATTTCAACAATTCCAACCTTCTTACTTATTCCATTCTGTTTCATATTCATTCCTTTTTGGACTTTCTATTACTACTCTAATATATTTATTTAAAGGGATCTGTAATTATCACATTTTCCCACAGGATAAATTAAGTATTTCAGATTCTGATTTTGTTTTGATGGTTAAACTGTAGCCCACCCACAGTTTCATTAACAGTACATTGGCTGATCATTTTTACATTGCTCTTTTGTTTTAGACGACCATCTTGGATTAAAAAAACAGACCATCACTTGTTTTGTCTGCCCCTCACCTCACATGTTCAGGTGATCAGAGAAAGAGAGACTGAGTGGGAGACATCCCTCTTGTTGATGGCTGAACCGGATTGTGTCATGTACAATCTCATAGCCCTGTTCAGAAAGTTGAGAGTTGCTGGTTGCTGCTGATATCATCCAGAAGTGCGTCACAGTTGAGGCAGATGTCTGTCTATTATGAGTCTGGTTCTGCCTGTCATTGTAACTTGCTGAGTGCTGCAAAGTGCTGTACTCATGGGGGTTAAGATGAAATAAGACCTTATCTTGTCTTGATGTTGGATTTCTGTTAATATATATATATATATATATATATATATATATATATATATATATATATATATATATATATATATATATATATATATATATATATATATATATATATATATATATATATATATATATATATACATATATTCTTTTTTCTTTTGACATTAACTATTCTCGACCTGCTAATGTTTCTGGAAAGTGTCTTGAGGTAACATTTGTTATGATTTGGTGCTATACAAATAAAGACTTATTATATCCTATTTAAAGTTCATTGTGCAAAATTGTACTTTTTGGGTTTCCTTGAGAGAAAGTACGGCTGACGAATTTGGAGGTAGGACAAGTAAATGACAAGAGAGAGAAAAAAAAAATGGTACAGCTCATTTTGTACACTTATGAAGTCTCACAGTTTTGAAAGCCAGTTGAGTTAATAAATAAGTATTGCGGTGCCAAACAAAAGAAAAACGATCTTCAAAAGTATGACAGCAAGGCTTCTTGGATATTTTTGGTGCTTTAAAGAACTCTGTGTGCACTTCCTTCTCTTAATAAGAAATCCAATAAAAGCAAAGTTTGTTTCCACTTGAAAAAAAGCAGCAAATGCCAAAAATCTGACTTAGACACATCATTTTCAAGAAGGGCTCCCTGAAGCATCTCCAGGGTCATGCTGACTAAAAGGTGAGCATAACAAGACCAAATCCTGCAGCACTGCAGTTTAGTGGGCACAAGTGGCAGCAGCCTCATTTGCTGAGAGAGAGTGAGAGAAGAATAATGGCTCCGGCTCTCACAGTGAGAGTGATTATGGGTTGCATTCTCTGAGACCTGTGAAGAAAACCCCCTCCTGTGCAGTAAGATCAAGGCTGATTGTCGGCAATTTAACTGAGCATGTCATGAACTGAGTAGAGAAACGTGGGGGTAAATTATGATGGTAGCTCAATCACTTTTGCACCAAATAACACTTTATGTTTTTTTTTTCCATTTAAATGTTTCATTAAGACAGACAAGATTATTTTGCATAGAGTGGATTATATGTATGCTGTTACTTTTACTGTCTCCCTTGAAAGGGATATCACAACAAGTTTTCTTGTGTATTCAAGGTCCCAATATGAAGCAAAGTCATATTTTTTTCAATTTTCAATTTTCAAAACTGTGATGGCAAAAGTCGGTACCAGGTCATGTTTGTAGTATTAAATGATTTTTACTATGAAAAGACTCAGTTGTAGTAAATTAAAGTAACAATTCTGGATGTTCACAATATATGGTCGCACATTTTAAAATGGTTTGGTATTGATATGATGTAGAAATTCCAGAATTAGTTAACAGCTCAAAATATTATCTAAATTCTGCACAAGATCTTCACAAGATCCCCACGAGACTTGTTGAAGTGATGAGGTCATCACATGAGAATATCTGCCTCTGGCAAGCTTTATGCAAGCTGGCCAATCAGATGGATGGGGGTTTGTGGGTAACAGTAACCTAATTAAAGTGTTTCAAACTGCGGCTAACATAAAGGGTTTACAAGACATCAGTGAAAGAAAAAATGTGCTTTTTTTGCGTTTTAAGTCATTTGAAGCTAATACAGGGGTACAAGAGAGAAATATAAAGCCTAAAGCAAATTCAATAGCCCCTCTTTAAACACTCTTTTTTCAGTCGAGTTTCGAGTATCAACAAATCAAAATCAAGTCTTTGGACACTCATTTAACAATAAGAGGCTGTTCTTATTTTTGTCATCTTTTGCTAATTTAGAACATAGTTTTAAAAAACATTATGACACAGCTACTAATGTTAAAAAAATGCATAATGCATAATGCATTTCATTACATTGAATTTTAAAGTGTACTTATTTGAAGTTTACTTGGCTCTAAATTGAATTTTTAATAACTGGATAACTTTTCTGTAAAGTTAAAACATCACTTCCTTCTTACCAAAGATTATCCTTTTATCAAAAATGTATTTACTAAATGTTTGCCTCTCAACATCTTTTCCCTACTTTCCTTATATATTTTTTGGTTGTGCCGTGTTGTGTTGTTTTTATTCCCATGTTCAAGCTACCTGCCTGCCCCTCTGCCTCCCATCACTCATTACTTCCCCAGCATACGTACACCAGGTCAGCTCAGGTGTCATCTTGTTTTGTAACCCACACTGGAAACTTATTGTCCTTTTCGTTTCCAGCCTGTACCCATCCTGACCTAACTTATTTTTACATGTAGCTTGCAGTTTGCATTTGCTCTGTATGTTTATCTGCAGGATTTGTTTGTTTGTTTGTTCTGAATACCTGCCAGGTGCTGACGGTACGCCTGCCAGACCAACGGCTTAAGCCGACTTTTTATCACATCTGCTCTGCCTCAGGTGTCTGCTTCTCTCAGTCCAATTACAGTACACACACGTTTGCAGGAGAAAAACAGAAGTTAAGAGCGCAAAGCCAGCTTTAAGCTTTGTCAGGGTGCATATGCTCTTAGGTTCAACTTTCACAACCTCTACATCCAAAGGGTAAATAAAATATGTGGGAGACAGCTTTTTGGGATATTTGTGTTCTAATAGTTGTATCTACAGGGGGTTATTGTGTGACTTGTTCCTGCTCTAGGATGTCATTGAACAATCAGGGCTTCTTCATGTCAAAGAAGTCAAAAACTGAGGTTTTGGTCAGTGGTCAGCTCAACATTTTTTTTTCTTCTTTCATGTAGAAGTGTATTTTTCACGCTGGTAATAAGAAGGCAAAGGTCAGGAGACCAAGGGAAACAAACCAGTCATCATTTTTCAGGGTACACAAAAAGACATTTCCGTTTTCAAATTCAGCTAAACTACAGGCAGTTGTTGAAATAATTCACAGTAAACTATTGTAAATCACAGGAGAATGAAAATATTTCTAAATTTCATTTGAACTTACTTTTCCCTTCTACTTCTTTTCTGTAAGGACTATTTGAACAAGTTTATTTTATTTTTTTTAAGCTGGATTTACCAAATTCCTTAAAATATATAATTTGTCTGTTGTTCCAGTTGATTATTGCCATATGATCATAAGAATGGTATTTATTTTTTATTTTTTATTTAGAGTTTACAGCGTGTAATTTACTATTCTAAAATGTTATAAGTTAAAACGTTAAATTCATTAAATAATTTCAAAAAGATATAAATATTGTTCAATGTCTTGGTCAATTCTTTAAATACAGTCAATAGAAGATAGAAAATCAGAACCAGCAGTCCAAACAGTGAAAAAAAAAAAAAAGGTATTGCTTGTACTCTTCATCATTATGTGTAAGTACAGTGCTGTACTGTGGCATGTCTAAAATTGAAATAATAAGATGGTGAGAACTTTAAAAATATAAAATATGATATGATTTACCTCAGAGGACTTAACAGGCATCAAAGTGTCAGACATGACAAGATTATACTGGGCTGCAGTGGATAAAGTTAAACTGTGAGATCTTGTAAGGACAAATGAGCGGGACAGCTTGGGTGATGAATTACAGAATTTTCTTACTGTGATGTTTTCGGTGATTACCCAACTAGGTTAAAACATTATAGGTGTGTGCCTGAATAAGGGGGATGATGCAGCCGAGAAATGGGGTTTTCTTTAACAATCAAATTGATTTTATCTATCTATCTATCTATCTATCTATCTATCTATCTATCTATCTATCTATCTATCTATCTATCTATCTATCTATCTATCTATCTATCTATCTATCTATCTATCTATCTATCTATATCTCAGATTCTGACTTTGTGTTTGTTTAGGAGAGCTGTGTCTCAATCTGTTGGGTGACTACAAAACAAAATCATAAGGTTCCTAATGGTTATCATTATATATACTGACGGTCTTCCTTCAGGGTTCACTCCCTGGCAACAGGAGTTTAAGTTTTGTGTGCTTTTGTGTACTATTGTGTATCGGTTTGCACACAAATTGTGGTTGCATGTGTGGGCGGACTAGAAATGAGGTCCCTGCGGCAAGAGCACCTGATCGACTGATATGTGAAGGCTTAGCTTTCAGAGATATGACAATCATTAGTTAAATTGCCTGGGCTCTTTACTCCCTCTTACTTCACTTTACTCTTTTCACTCCCCGTGTAGTGGGCTCTCTTGCCTCCCTGTAAAGTTGATACAGTGGAATGATGCCAGTACACAGAACAAATTTACAACCTCCTCATCACCTCAAAGGGATTTATAACTAACAAAGTGCTAACCATGGATTGGTTGTTATCTCCATCTGTTTTATCCGGTAACAGCAAACAAAGTTGGCACACTGAAAGCTACAACTGCAAAAGCAAAGCAACAATTATGTTCTGATCTCCCTGCTTTTCATCACTCTGATAGCCTTAAGTGTCTCTCACTTGTTTCCTGTGATTATTGTATATTCTTCCACAGGGAGCGCTCTCTGTTCGAGCTTTATTGTCTTCATTTTTTGTCTTGAACTCATCATTTACTCTAAGTTGCGCTAACGCCCAACTTTTGTACTTTGTCAGTCATGCAGGGGGTTATTGTTCTGAAAGGTGTTACAAATTAAAAAGCACAAATCACTTTTGAATGGGTGGGAGTTTTAAGTCGAGACATTTGTCAACATAAATATAAGAAGCATGTGGAGCTATCACTTCTCCATTAGCTGCATTTCCTCACAACAGCAACACATACAAATTGAATAATATCTTTCCTCATCCACCTCGACAGTCATCCCTGTATTATGCTGCTCAGCGGACAGGCAGATCCAATTACGGCTGGAGAATACACAAAGAAAGGTGTACAGTGATGGAGTCCTGCTATAATGATCACATCCTCCACATTTCTGAATTTATTTAACCAACACAAAGCAAAACATTACCTTAGTGTAAGAGAGGCACAAAATGAAAAACATGATTTTTACAGCTTTATATTAATAAAGATCCAAATTACAAAATATAAAACTGACAATCTATCCGCCTTTAGTTACATTTCTGCTGTGGTTTAATGACTGTGTTGTACTTACCGTCTGCGACAAAGTGCTCAGGCACATGCAGGGTAACCTTGACAGTGAGAGGGCAGGAGTCCTGCGTGGCGTAGACAATGGCAATGACACATGTGCTGATGGTGATCAACGTCAGGGTGACCTTATTTAGAGGGCTGTGTGGGTGGCCTGGAGGTGGACAAAAAAGAGAAGAAGAAAACTGTTTAGGTTAACAGTTTTGAAGCCCTAATGTAGTTTGAATCAGGTTCTCCAATAAATACAACATTTAATATCTTGATCTTTAATATGTATCCCACTTGTGGATCATTAAACATGTGACTGGCTGTACTTAAAAAAAAACAAAAAAAAAAAAACAAAGGAAAAAAAGGTGGACAGTCTGACAGTTCCCCAAAATTGAAGCCAAAAGTGTATTACTTTTCAACTGGCTGTGAAAGGGACACTGGTCAAACTTTAAAACTAGAAATCATGGTAATGCAGGATTTCTTCAACATGGCTCTGGTTACTTTAGTTCTTGTTGCGCTGTCAAGGTTAATCCAATACTGCGACTGTATTTGGAAGAGTTCCTTGGTCTGCTTCACCTATCTTCTGTATGTTTCTATGAGTGCTCCCAGTCTCTGCTCTGCTTGTTTCCAGTTGAAGCCACTAACTGAAAACCAAGCTCATCTACATCAAGTCTTTCACAGCCCACTGCTGCTTGCAGAAGGGAGAGAATAACTGCCCGGCTGCCTTTGTGGAGAGATTTTACCGTCTTTGTTAAATTAGTGTTGTGTTCAGTGTTCGACTGGAAATGTGTTAATGGTTTATCCCTTTTTGTAATGTTTCAAGGTGTTTTCAGTATTTCATATCAATCTTTTATGATTTGTAGTTACTCCACAGGGACACTCTTAAGTTGGGGCGTTACACTGCTGAAAGGTTCCTTCAGTTCTACCAGAGTAGTGGACCACGGTGGAAAAATAAAGATGCTTCCAGGGGACGCCAGTCTGCTGGTGAGTCGTATCAGGGCATTGGTAGAGTTGTTGACCTAGTTTCGCAAGGGCCTACAGTCACCCGATTACTTCCAAAAAATAGTTATACCTTTCTTGGAAGTAATCAGGGTCTTGATTTGCTTGATGTCATCCTAAGCACAGTTGCAACCCTAGTTTCAGGAATTGGGGCTAGGGATCCAGGAACTAGGGTAGAGGGCTGAACTGAAAAGTCCAGCTGCCGTATTGGATTAACCTGGGAATTATCATGACCTGGATAACTGAGAACCTCCACGGAGGTACTTCTTGTAATGCTGATTTATGTCTGAGGGGGAAGTTCACTAAGACACACCAGTAGCACGTTGCACCAGCGATGTGCAGTTCTTGGTGCTTTCAGCGACTGCAATCTGCTGCATCTCTAAGTGTAAATTGTAAATGATGTTAAAGCACAAAAAATGCTCACAGCAGCTCAGTGCAGTTTGCTCCAGTTTTGTACCAGATTAAGCTCAGCTAAGATTAGCTGTTAGCGTCTTTACACTGTGCCATATTCAGTCACATGTCCTTTGCACCTGGGAAGTTGATTAGCGACAGATATGATAAACATTCCAGTGTCTATATCTGCCTAAAAGCCACAAGCAGGCGAGCAAAAAACAGCCTGTTGAGATAGTTTTTACAAGAATATTTATGTTGATATAAACAGACCCTTTGTATATATTATTTTTAGGTTAGCCAGAGTCTGGAATGTTTTGATTGTTAGTGGCGCAGTAACTAACAACTTGCAACAGATGGTTAAAATGTAATTCCAGGTGCGCAGGGCTGTTAGCATAAGTGGATTAGGTGTTATATAGATGTTATTTGCACCAAAGTGCAGTTTGCCGAGATTCCCACTCTTTGTACCTTCCTTTACGAATCAGATGGTCTTTATTTTCTTTTTTAGCTCATTTGCAAAGGTTAAGCACAAGAGCCATGCAATAGAAGAGCAGATCAGTAGAAGAAGCCCCCTGAAACTATGAGAGTCTGCTTCAAGTCAAACAAAATGTTCCGTTATAAATGGCTCAAGTGGCGGGATGTTAGATAGGTCAGTCACTCCTGACCAAAGAAGCTTGAGCTAGAAATGCCCAGCTTTGTTCACAGAGTTGTATTTTGGTTTTACTTTTGCCCTGTGGAAGGACACATGGTCCATCTTTACATACTGCTATTGATATGCACAGACATAACCCTTCCCCCTGTGTACACACACACACACACACACACACACACACACACACACACACACACACACACACACACACACACACACACACACACACACACACACACACACTTGCAAAACTAAATCATCCACTTTAGCCCTGTGCCTTTCTCAAAGTGCAGCCTGTAAGCCCTCCTAAATCCTTGAAAAGGCAGATAATTGAACTCCTGATTTATGGGTCTAACCCAGGTTCAAGTTTGGCCTGAGTGAGTAAAATATGACTTAGAATACCCGAGCTCCTGCAGAACAGCCTAGATTCATTTGCCAGGGTGATATATGATCTCATTGCCACTGACAGGGTTATAGATTAGTTGTTTTGGTTGCCCTTTGGCTCTGTTAAGGACTCCCATTTCCAAGCCAGAATATAGAGAATGAAATTAGCTGCTTAACCTCTGTCTACTGGTATTTATCACAGGAGAGAAGTGGACATGTTTGACAGGAGGTTCAAAAGGGTGGAATATGGAAAATGTAGAGATAGCGCCGCTTTGGAAATGCTGCTTTAGCTACATTTTAACACTCTGAAATGAACTGGTCCTGTTCAACCTGTGGAAAATGTGATCCTGTTTTTGTTCTTACAACAGAAAACATCACACATCATGAAGTCTGGGATTCAGCAGGCTTCATTTTATGTGTAATTGTTTCTTAGAAACAAACTTGTACAGACTGCACAACAAAAAGATCTGTTTACAAGGACAATCATGAAGACCTGTGGCCAGAATATACACACATTGATGATACTTGTGTGAATATTTGAAAATGGAACAACACAGGTGAGTAGATTGAAACAGAACCATTTCTTATCCCCAGTGGCAGAAAAGTCTGGTCAATCCCCCCAAAAGTTTGGAGACTACACAACTCAGCTCAAGGTTAAAATCAGGTAGACAAAGCTAGGACAACGGAACAAGCTATTCTGAGTCACACGTCACTATCGTGAGAAAGGGACAGAAACAACAGCTATCTGCAGCGAAAGTGGCAGAGCGGCTAATCCTTTTGGGACCCGGGTGGTGTCAACGGGCTCTTGAAGGGGTCCCTCAATTACAGTAAAAGCCCACTGAGTAGACAAAAGCATGTACACTCACGATTGCAAACACTCACTTGAAGGCTGCAAACCAAACAGCTCCTTTGTGCGTGCACATGTGCGCGCTCATGTAGACAAAGAGATAAACGAAAGTAAAGCAAAACTGTTCCATCATTTATAACCCTCTGCCTGTCTTTGAGAGAGCGCAACACCTTTTTACACAGCCTGCATCTTTTACACACTTAATGGTGATGGGTTTTATGTCCCTCTCAGCGGTGAGCTCATGTGCTTTTCCAATAAAATCTGTCAGCTCAGGACTGACAAGGACCCTTTTACTGTTTTATTTGTGAACAATCAACCATTTTCTGTGATGAACTCTATTTTTAAAATTCCAACAGATACACTCTTACTTTCTCTGAGAGTTGCTCAAGATTGAATTGGTTGAAGCCCATAAAGCCTATTGAATCATTCCAACAGACTGTTTTTATAAACTATAGCTCATTACCAAACTGTACATAAGAAAGCTACATATTAATGCCCACAAACCTATAAGCAAAGATTTTCTGGGATTATCCTAAAAAACCTTTGAAGATGTTCGATACATGTGTAAAAATCAATTGATCCAATGTTTTGTCCATTTGAAAAGGTTTTTGAATAGGATTAAGATGAAGATAGGACATCATGTGCATGCATATTTAAAAAATGGTACTGAAATTTGAGTAGGGCTGCACGATTGTGGCAAAAATATGAAATATGAGATCAAGATTATTTGGTATGATTCTTTTCATAAAATGTTTATTACACCGATGAAATTTAAGAAAACAAAAAGACAACATTGAAATGGTCATTCATGGGTACAGATAAGATTTTACTGATATCAATGCCATTAATGATCCGATTTTTTATCAATTCTCTCATTAATTCATCCTTCAAATATTCTGTATACAAAAAGTAGGTTTTACCAGATTTCTGTCAGCAACATTTTATTAAGTTTATAAGTAAAAAGACATGGATTTGGTCACTCGATCTGGATATCTCTAGACATAAATTTTAAAAAGTAAAAATTGCATGTCATGTAAGGTCTAGGTATTGTTTCAATAGATGCTATTATACGTTACTGAAGTAGGCCATCTACTGTGTTCAAGTTATAGCACTGAGCCGAAGTTATTCTGTCAGCCATGAGCCTGCACATAACTTTTCTCCCATCTTCCTGTTTGGAAAACATTTGCCAGCAAGTTTTCTGACATTTAGAGGTTTCAGTGTTGTTTACAAGGAATAACTGTACATTTCTCTGTGTGTTCAGTGCTTCTTTAAAATAAAATTTAAAAATCCTGAATCAGAGTTTTCTTGGGAAACTGTTGTCCATCTGCTAATCTAAGACAGCTGGGGGGAGTAGTCAGCATAGGTCTGGCCAATAGGGCTGCACGATTTTGGAAAAAAACTGACATTGCGATTTTTTTGGGGGGGGTTGCTATATATTGCGATATTTAAAAAAATAAAAATAAAAAATAAATAAATAAATAAAATCACCAGATGACTTGAATAGCTCTGTTTGGGAAGAATTTGGTTGACTCACAATGACACCATTGTATTCCTATAATACCGTTAAATCCAGGCTAAGGGGGTATATCTGTGAATGATGAAGATTGCTGTATATGAAAGGGATCCAGGAGGCCATGTGTCTGTACAAAATAGAAAAGGTTTCAATTTCAGTTGCTTTTTTCCCATTTCTCCAATAAATGGGGGAAATGCGATAGTCGCATCGCATGCGCGATGTGACTATTGCGCATGCGCATATAGCGATGGCGATGTTCAAACAATATATTGTGCAGGCCTACTGGCCACTGTGGTATGATGTGAAGAATCAAAAAAGGGAATACTTTAGCATAAGGCTAATGATGTCCATAGACTGAACCATTTATAATCTATTCCAAATGGGAACCAGTTTTCAAAGCCCGTCAATAGTCATTCAAGCAGCATGAGCAGCCGTCAGTCCTCCCTCTATTAATTATAACCAACAGCAACAGGCTCACGTACTGTAAAGATGTCCTACCATTGGTTGAAGGAGAAGGCAGAGAAGGTGGTGATGTGTTTTGGGGGCATTTGTTTGCAATGCAACTTGTGAAATAACATGCTTAAGAATCCGTGTATAGAAAGAAGATCACATACATGAGGGAATCAGGATTGCGATCTTTTAATCGTGCAGCCCTAAATTTGAGCATAGAATTATTAGATATCAAAATGATACACACAACAACATATATGGTGCAAAACAGTGAAATACACAATACTCTACAGAGGCCTGGGTCCCACAATAATTGACGATATTACAATTGTAATATTATGACTTTCAAATATCCCAATAAAATAAAAGTAAAAAAAAAATAAATAAATAAAATGGGCTCTCAGTCAAAAATTGCACTTGAATAAAAACTGTTGAAGTGCAGTGGGGTCTTTTTGCGGGGTAGCAAAGATTGTGAAGACCTTCCTCCTCATCCATGAGTCTTCATCAGCCTTTTTCTACACTGGAGCTGTGGCAACTATGGGAAACATCCAGCAGTTTGTCTTCTTTGTGATTGGCATGTGGCTCTTTGTTACAAAGAACAATCAAGCTTTGTTTCAGAGAAGACTGTGTGCCAAGAGAAATACAGTCGCTTTTGCACAGTAAGTGACGATTCTTTTGACAAATCAACAGTCTGCAGTGTTGTAGCTCCACCTTCCGGGATCGGATCAGTGTAGTCTGGCACCCCCACAGAAGGGTCCCAGAATGAGGGGCAGCCTGTCTCGGTTACTTGGGGATCTGTCCCGGGGTAAGTGAGTGGAAATGCTGTACAATGCGCGCAATGCTGAGATGAACCAAACTGGACCCCTTTGGTGTAAACAGGGCTTACATTCCGGTTTCGGTTCCCAACATACTTTAACCACTGATATATCATCTTCAGACCTCCACAAAATATGGATGCAGTTCAGACATTATTTGACCACACTAATAACAAAACTCAACACGCCAGCCTCTGTGTATTATCATGAGCAACTTTATGTTTTCCACTTCAACATATTGTATAACAATAGCTGAACAGTTGCAAAGACTTGATTGTTGTAGGAAGTCTTCTCGTCACATCCACCGTACATGACTCTGCATCCAGAGAGAAGGATGCTTTGCTAGCTCCTGTTTTCATGAACCAAAAGAAGGGATGAGCCATTTATGATGTGTAACAATAATAATGAGAAGATTAATATGTGAGCCCTGACTTCAGCTCCTCCTCTGAGGGGTGACTCTGTGATGGTCTGGTGGAGTCATTGGAAATAACAGGAACACATTGATTTCCATTATTTTTCAATCATTGCATGAACACCCGAGTGGACAGCCTCACACTAATTCTCCTTTTCAATTTCTCCAGGTCACTCACACACAGACGCACAAATCCACATGCAGTCTTCAATATCACATATCAGTGTGTGGTACAGGATGGTGAAATCTTGCTTCCCATCTGAGTAATTTGACTCATCTTTGCTCTTCACTGAGCCTCCATTTACATCCGCTCATATATCTGCTTTGAGTGTCATTGAGCTGTGCTACGAAAATCACTCTAAACCCCATCGGGAATGTACACGACTCCCTTTTACTTCCAGCTACACTTACAATTCCACAAACGTCTTGCCTCATTTCACTTAGCTATAGGTTGCTTCACCATCATTCTACCTCATATTCAAGCAGCATACGCCTGGAATTCATTTGTTTTCTCGATGTTTTGTTGTATTTCATCCCTTTTTTACTTTATTGCCTTCCCAGCAGTGTGCAGCAGATAAGTGGGCTACCCTCTGTGAAACTTAATGTCTTTAAAATGTAGCACATTTATAACCATACAAAAGAAGCACACCTGCCTTCCCACTCACCTTTGCTGCGTCTTCGTCCTCTGTGCTGTTCTGTGTAAAACTTCATTTGGTTGTCATCTTCCGGCTCTGACCCCGATTCTCCTTGAGGACCAAACACGCCTCCAGTCACTGGCAGTGAGAAGATAAGAGGGAATGAGCGCAAAGAAACATGAGAGGAACCTAAAAATCAATGGTTACTGTAAGAAAGGGTCTAAAAGAAGACGTGGGAACCGTTAACTAGCAAGTGTATGGTGAAATCAATACTTGAAAACTTTCAAGACGACCGAAAGGAAAGCAGAGACATGTCTTATTGAAACACCTGAGAGGCACTTTGTGTTTCCCCTTTAGGATAAAGTGGTACCTCTTACATCAGTGCTGATTTTTGTTTTTTTATTTGTGTGTTTCTGAGGAAATGTCTCACCTTGCTCTCTGTCATCAGAGATATGCATCACTCACTGTAAGCATTTGCTGTGAAAAATGCAAAGGAAATGATGTTTCTTCATCTAAATGGGAATTTTCTAGCCTGCAACCTAACCTAACCTCACAGGTAAAGAAGGCTTTGATGACCTTGTCAATAAAGGTCTTGCAGCTCCACTCAAACTACCAGTTATGTGTGTTAGTTTCTCAGTTAAAGGGATTGTAAGGACTATCTGTTTGAATTGCATTGCAGTGACACCTCTGGCCTGTACTCAGACGCACTATGGTGATGACATGACTCTTAACAAAATGTGTTAGGAGATCAAATTTTCTATTTTACACCACTTTTCTGTGTTCAAGACAACATTTTACCACATACAAGGTTTTATTTATCAATATGACTATAGATATAACATAAGTGAATCCTTATTATACACAAGATTTATTAGCACAATGCTAACTTTTTAGATTTTCAAACAGATAAAAAAAAAAAAAGGGGGGGGGGGGGGGGGGGGGGGTTGCACTGAATTATTTATATTAGTAGCTGTAGACAAAAAATACGAACCTTCGAATCCAATATTTCGGCTTAAATTTGGACTATCATTATATGTATTTTTAGATGGCTGGTGCAGGTAATTCTCTGATGCATCCACCATTATCTATTCAGTTGAAAAGGCTGTTAGTTTCAAGCATTAGTTTCCTGCTCAAGTTTGTGTTTTCTGGGAATGTGTTTTAAATTGGTACTTGACTTTTGCTCAAATGTTTTGCTTAATGTTCATTCACACCTTTGCAAAACCTGGTCTACAAAGGACATTAAGGTTTCCATCATTTCCAATGTTGTCAAGATCACAGGCATAAATATAAAAAAAAATAAAAAAATAATAATAAATAAATTAAATAAAAAATAAAATATGAAGTAATAAATAAATAAATAAATAAACAAAATTAATTGCTTTCTTTCTTTGGAACCTAGAGTCGTGAGCTCTGAGTATAAATAAAAGTATAAATACCTATCAAGTTTAGAGTTTGCTTACAAGCATTTGGGGGAGAGTTTGGGGCATTAGCAGACGATGCTGATTTACCATGTTCAGCCTAAGCTTGAAGGGCTTTTAAAGCAATCAAAAAAGTGAACCATCGAGGATTCAAAATGTTGTTCCAATAAAGTTTTGACGTATTAGGGAAACTAGCCTGTGAAGGCTTCAGAATATACAAATACCATATGAGAAGGTTGTTTGGCCTTCATTCAAGAGAGGGCCAAACAACCTTTTCATAAAGGACACAGTGATGAGTGATGTATCTACCAATATGCTGATGATAATCTGCTCTATATTCCTGTTACATAAGGTAAACAAAAAAAGAAAATAAATAAACACTGCATTTGTTGGGAAGAAACAGCTACAAGTCTGCTCCTTCCTGAATCCATGTTTTTTTTTTTATCTAAGATGATGGTGGGAGCTGAGGCCCAGTCTGAAGTTTGAGTTGCAGAATTGTTTTTGAGTTGAATGGCCTAAGCCTGATTGTGTCACTTTCCATAATCAAATGTCTAAATATTCCACTTGGTTTACATCAGACATGATCTGATGTTTCTACCACTGCGCTGATGACAACCTGCTCTACATACCAGATGAATAAAGTAGTGATAAACTGGCTTTGCTAAAGTATGTGAATTTCACATTAGTTACAAATTGTTAAGTTTATCCCATTTTCAATCAACTTTACTTCATTTCAAATGATATAAAATGGCCTGATGTTTGAGTTGCATGATTGTTGACTGAATTCAACTTGGTCATTTCCTTTGCCTTGTGCAACTTGAAGGGACACAAGGCCAATCACACCCTGATTAGCTGCTTCCTGATCACTTGTATACATTTCTGGGATGTTAGAAATTTATGAAATGCAAAAAAAAAAAAAGTATTTCAGGCATGTTGGATTACGTCTGTGCTCCCATACAAACCAAACTTCTGGGCTTTTATTCCCAACTGTGACTCTATTTTTTTCCTGTATTGCTGCTGTGCAGCTTCCAGTGTGGTTATACTTAGCATCCATCTAGGCAGTAATGTTATCCACCATTCTCCATCTTTTCCATTTTTCCTTTTTGCCTGATGTGTTCACCAGAGTTGCTCATTTGTCAATTATTACAGCATCTCTGGAGCCCAACTTGCTAATCAAATTGGGTACTATCCCCAGAGTGTGTGAAAGTGTGTGTTCATGTCCGCGCTAAAGTCAGGGTGAGAGTGAGAGCAGAGCTATTAGAGTTAAGAGGCTTTGTTTCCTCTGCCTTGCCACGGCAACATCAAAAAACACATCTCTGCTGAATGCACAGGGGCTCCTTCAAAGTGATAATTGTTGGGGATTTGCAAAGTGTTAAGCCACTGATGGGTATATGAGACATTTAAAATAGCCCAACATGTGTTAATGGCTGTCTTGGATTTCTTTCTTCACTTAATATATGTAAAAAAGTTCCCCAGAGATTTTCTGTTAAATGTGTTTATTGATATAAACCACAACAGATTTTGAGTTTTAACAAGGTTATAAAGGAAGTCAGAGCTGCAGTGTTAACACTGCAAACTTGCATCTCATTTCCTCATGGTGGTACATATGTTTTTCCTGTATAATCCCTGGGATCACAGTGATTATACTTCCTAATCTCCTGGGGTAGAAAGGGGATATTGGACAGGAGAAAATCAATGCTTTGCTCCGGGGATGGAAGACCAACTAAGAAGAGGAGGTTAACTTGTTGATAGAACATTAAAAAAGGAAGCGGATGGTGTGTCGATACCCATGCAATTGATGTGTCGAGCCCTGATTAGCCATTTGCACCTTTACAAGCAGAGGTGTAAAGAACTCCACAGCTGATATCAAGTCAAGTCGGACACAGAGACTGGGCACTGAGGATGCTTCGATGTGACACATTTTAAGATTTTAAAACGGATATTCAAATTCTGATCAACCAACCAGTCAAAAGGTGAGAAGAAACTCCAGAAACGGATTAAATTTGCCTTAAGGTATTTAATATGGCTAAACATGGAATTGCAGAGTTTGCAGGTAATTAAGTCATTTTTGTGCCCATAATCTGGCTAACAATGGCAGAACTAGCACTACCAGCCTTTGGTCCTCTTTCCAGATAGGCATCCACATGTCTGTGCTGGTCACACATTGCTTAAGCAATGTTGTTACATGCAGGTTCAAGCCTGACACAGCCTACATACAATTTCATTTCAAAATTCCAGCTCAAAATTCTAACAAACCATGCCATGTTTTATCTGTGCTTGTTTACATCCAGGTAGTAGGGCAACATGATATGATCTGCTTGCTAGAGCTACAACCGCAACAACTGTTGGATAGCTTACAGCTTAGATGTGACACATAATCGGATTGGAAGCACAGATATTTCTTGAAATTTATGAATCCAAAGCAGGTGAGTACAATATCTTGGTTTTCAAAAATTTCAAACATAACATGTTCAATGTTTATTTTAGTTTTGGAAAAAGACCACAGTGGTCTGAAATTATCGATTATCGGATAGTGGATAGTGGAGTAAACAGGGCATGTGGGAATCTGCATGCAGATAAGAGGCCACATGTCCATGCTGGATGAACCCAGGCCAATAGCATGTGACCAAACATAAAGCACGACCTAAACCATGAGGCTATCTGCACTCCAAGTGAAACTACTTTTAAATTAAAAAAAAAAAAAAAAAAAAAAACATATTGCAAAAACTGTTCTCTTATCATATTTTTGAAATATTGTAATTTGTCCAATTAGTAAACAAACCAAAAAGAACATAACCCACAGATTTTACCTTTGCAGGTGTTTCCAATGAATGTGGGGTTTTCATTAACTGTAAGACATGACTTTCATCGTCACATTGAAAAGAAGAAAATGCTCAAATTATTCCACTCAGTGTGAACTGAATCTATATACTAAACTAGTTTCACTTTTTGACTAGAACTAATTAAAAAAATCATTATTTAGTAAAATGCGTCTGAATTTGAAAGATGAGGTTTGTGATTTTTGGAAACAATAAGCATGCTGATATTTTGGTACAGTTAAAAAAACACAAGGTTTAAATGTAGTGGGTGGGACATGAGTGGGTTTTCAGAGCAAAAAATGACAGTTCCTCATTAAAATAATTTTATTCCCAACCATAGGGCAACATATTTTCCCTCCCTTGTTCACTGGACACAGCCATAATTCCTGAGCCTATGCTGAGCATCGCAAGTAAAAATCCTCTCTTTTACTCACTTCATAAACATTACGTCATGAAAATCTGCCCGCACCATAAAGATTTTAGACATGATTAAAAGTTCTATTAAGCCCGTGTAAAAGTGCCCACAGAAAGCCGTAGTCATTCTCTTGGTCGGCTGCACTTAAACAGGTTGAGAGTGGGGGGCTGGCTCTGGAGTGTGAGACTCTGGTGGTATTTGGAGAGCGGAGCCAAGGCAATGTGGTGTAAAATTGGTTCTGAATTTATGCATCGTGTTAGAACATGCCCAGAGAGGTGGCAGATGGAGGGAGAGACTGCTGCGGATGAGAGACAGAAACTGAAAGTCAGGGAAAAAAAATATCACAATAAGAGGCGTGAAAACAGCTTCACAGAGCAGCCTGAAAATATGTGCATGTGTACCTATTGTGAGAGAAGGTGTTACTTTTAACATATTACAGAAAAACAGGATCACATTTTAGAACTTTGCCAACAGAGGTGCTGCTCATGAAAACAAGAATGAAGACCTAAGAAATCTGGTGTATGTTGTGTATCTGTGTGTCTGGGGAATTTTTCAGAGTTTCAAAATGTACAATGCCTTAAACAACGATGGATTGAAGTTGAAGTATCTTTCAGAAACTAGCTTTCTTACCCTGGGTCCCCATTAGTCATTAATGTCAAAGATTGTAGCCTTTAGCACTGAGGTATACAGACAAAAGTGTTTCAGGTCCAAAATTAGAGTCTTTGCTGTGTGCTTCTCATCTCTGAATGCTGTACTGAAATAAAGACTTGCATAACTGTCAATGTTCTTCAAGCAGAACTCATTACATCAGCGTTGGACCTTGAAAGACTTCAATAATCTGAATAACTGCCTTTCAATGAAAAAATGTCTTAAACTGTGAAAGTCTTTTCTCTATTCCTTTTAAATTTGATTTGTTCGAAAAGAAGCTTGGCCAATATATGTAACTGACACTGCATGACAGGGATGAATTAGGCAGTCGTCTAGTTTCATAACTGTGGTCAACTAGTTAGCGTGTCTCAGAGTAATTGACAGTCGTTTGACTTTTGTGTTAGGACACGTTGCTCCAATTTGTCACACTTGCTCTATAAGGAGACAAGAATGCTGTATGTAAAGGTGCTTTGACATGTTTGTAGTGTTTCCTATCTTTGTTTGCGTGCCAGTAGAAACCTTTGTAGTCAGGCTTTGATGCGTGTATCTGCTAACAAAGCCACCCTGACTGTCGGCTTCATGGGCAAAATTATGCCAAATTTTGCTACGTGCACTGGCGTTTTCGACAGCTGCGGCCGGTTCACAGGAAAACTGGAACTTGAAGCCATGTCTGTAACTCAATCAGTACGCGTTCATGTAGCTTAAGAATTCAGATGTTCAGCTAGTCAGCACCTGATCGGATAATTAAGATGCACTTAAACAATTCTGCAACGCATAACTCAACACAGGTACATAATACTGGCTCACTGTCTTCCTTCAAGCCTTTGGTCCTTCTTCCGGGTAGGCATGTGCTGGTCACACATTGCCACAGTGAAGTGGTTACATGCCAATTCAAGCCCGACACAGCCTACATACAACTTCATTTAAGTTTCCCAGAACAAGACTCTGCCCAACTATGTCATTTATCATCTGTGCTTGTTTACATCCAGGTAGTAGGGCAACATGACATAATCTGCTTTCTATAGCTACAACCCAAACTACTTTTTGGTTAGTTTACAGCTTAGATGTGACACATAATAACATTAGAAGCGCAGATGTTTCTTGAAATGTATTTATTGATCTAAAGCAGGTGAGTACAATATGGGCGGGTACAACTTCTTGGTTTTCAAAAATGTCAAAGATAACATGTTCAGTGTTCATTTTAGTTTAAAAAGAATGTTCACAAAATTATGAGGAAAGCCAATCAGCTTTTATCATCGACTATCTACATTAAAATAAAAGTCCTGTCTAACTTCACAACAACACACACACGCTTTGGAAAGAGAGCAAGTCTCTGCCCACTTCAAAGAGGACAGAGGACCCAGGACCCAGCTCAGTGGCTGCAGACTCACACTGCTGACTCAAAATGTCTCCAATTCAGAATAAAGCCTTGGAGTATCAAGATTTAAAATGTGGTATTGTTTACTTTATGAAAACAGGGTGCATTGATACTTTCTCAGTATTGATATATTGTGCAGTCACAAGATAAGTTGCACCAACAACTTTTTAGGGCAAAATATAATGCCTTATTTACAAAAATTATTGAAGCACAAGATCACAGAATACCCATGCAAGATACAGATTTGTGTTCGCAAGATACTTTTTGTGCAATATGATTATCTTTTTCCCAAAGGATAACTTACCTTCTAGGATTTTTCCTGTTTCCACAAGAAATTATCTGGTTTGTTTGTATCTTGTGAACACAATATTATCGTTTCACTCAAAATTACCACTATAAACACAAGATAACAAAGCAAGCTAATTAACTTGTTCATGCACAAGATAACTTTTTAAAGAAGAATTACTTAAGTACAGTATAATAATATGCTAACAAATGGTTTAAATTATGTTTAAAAACAAAAACCTATTGGTGCACTTTAATTCTTGTTCACATAAGATTAGTTTCCTCACACACTGTGTTTGCTGTAAACACAATAAAATACCTTGTCACTGCTTTATCTGGAAGAATTTGATCCACTTTAAAATATGAAAAAAAAAATGTTTGCAAGAATTCTGCACATTATAATTTCTTTTTCATACAACAGAACAGTTACACATAAAATAACTTGTGGTTATCTTTGTCCCGGAAGATAAGAGCATGCTCACTTTAATTCCTCGCAATAATTATAAGATCCAGAAGATAACTATCTTGTTTGTGCACAAGCAAATAAGCTATCTCACATACTCACACAGGTTTGTATCTTTGATGATCATGTTATCATCTTGTGCACCAGATAATTATGAAAAAGCATTTAGGGCTGCATGGTGGCGCACTGTTACAGCTAGAGGGTCACCAGTTGATTCCTAGTACAGGCAAAATGGGCTTTTCTGAGTGGGGTTGTGTGGTTACTCCAGCCTCCCCTTACAGTACAGAAACACGCCAATCAGGTTAACTAATGATTCTGATTTGTCCGTATGACAGCCCTGTGGAGACCAGGGTGTATCCCAACTCTCGCCCTTAGAAACTTTAGAAGATGAGGATGAAAAACAGTTAGTGCAAATGTTGATATCTTAGCAACAAAAGCTCACAAGACTATTATTTTGTTCCCACAGGCATAGCCTTTTCACTCAAAGGGAACAACTGTTTCTTCATGTGGCTTTGTGCTATCAGGAGTTAAAAATTCTTGTTAGAAACAAACTTTAGAATAAAGCTTTGTAACTTTGTGAAATAAAATGTTGTTACATGTCCTAATCTCATATAAATACACAGGTAGTTATTAGAAGGAATGAAGTCTGAATTAGATGCTTTCAACCAGGTCACCCTAGCAACAACTTTTTTTTTTCTTTTCTTGTGTTTTTTAACAAGGGGCTCACTTTTATCTGAGGTTGCACTTATGTGGACAGGAGATTGACATTTTGAGGTGTAACTGAGGGCGTATGAGGCTGTGGACGTTATTTGTTGAACCACGCAATAACCTGTAGCAAGAGAGAGGAGACAAGGATGCACTTTTTCATAATCAAAAAAGTTGGGATTATATTTTCACTTTGGCAAACAACGTAGGTGACTTATTTTGAGACACCTTCATCAGCCCTAACCTCTTAGAAGCTCTTGATGAGATGAGGACTGGCTGAAGTGTTCTCAGTTTGAAAAGACATTGTGTGCTCTGAAGGTCTTAAGCATAAACAAGTTTCCATCAAAGCAGAGTGTTAATTTATTCAGTTGAAGCATGCAACTCAGTATGATTCACACTCTTGTTAAGACTTGGGCACGCTCAAAGCACAAATTAGACGTCTGTGAAATCTGCGTCTGATTTGCAAATCCAAACTTCCTTCTTGCTACATTGTTGTTGTGATGCTAAATTAGAAGTCCACAGATTCACAGCACATAAATTATCTTAATCTATAAAAGGTTAATACAATCACTGTGGTGGGATTAGATATTGAAACTTCAAAAATGAGCACGAAAACAGCCCCACATGAGAAGAAATATCAATAGAGAGGAGCTGCCATGGTGCATTAGCTGCGTAGCGAACATCAAAATTCATTTCAGGTTTAATAACTACACCGCCACATCTCTCTCTTCCCTCTTTGTGAGCATTTCTTTTTGTTAGAGCAGCTCCCTTACATGTTTCTCTGTGATGTTTTCACCTTTTGTCTGCTGCCTCATTCCTAATAAAACTTCCCTTTCATGAGCCTCACCAAAAAAAATATGAAACTGTACAGTAAAGGAAGCATATATTTCAGCTATTTGCATGATTCCTTTGAAAACATATGCAGAAAATGGTTGGGTAATGCTGCCCTGATTACACAGAGAGGTGTTGACAGACTGTGTGTGAGTGTATTTGATCCCTGACAGGTGAATTGTGCTCCCAGGGCACAGCTCAGGTTTGATAAATAGCACACAGAAGACTACGTCTGAAACAAGGTGAAATAGTCTTTGGAAATCTGGCCTGAGGTCTTTTCTATTTCACTGCTTCACCACATTTCCTCCTCTACCAGTCTTCCAGTCTGTTTTCTTTTGTCTTTATCTCGCCTTCCTTCCCCCTTAGCGGTAATACCTTCATAACTGACTCCCATAAAACATCAACTCCCAGAGCGCTGAGGGTAAACTGCAGCATGACAGTGCTACAAATTTCAATTACTGGAGTATACCCATCTCATTTATACAGTCCTTTTCACAGTCCTGAAGTCCTTTAGATAATTTCAGAGTCCTTTGGGTCTATTTCACATTCCCATAAGCCTCCTCTCCTTCCATTTGTTTGTTACAGAACAGAGCTGCACACCAATTCCTGTCCCTAAAAAGAAATCTCATTTATCTACACCTCTATCTGAGATTTTATTAATGTAATAATAAAAAACTTCAATCTACACTCTGAAATGTGAAAATTGGAAAAATGATCCATCATCCAAACTCACTCCCCCCTGTTAGTTATTTTGACTATTTCATTTTGAAAAAGCAGAAAGACCTGCAAGCATCATTATCATCCTTTACAAGACTGAAAGCAGCACACTTTTTTCTGTGCAAATTCTGTCAGACTGGAAGATCACACTAACTTCATGAAGCTGGGCAGGATTTGAATTATAAGTACAGACAAAAAGAGAGGCTTGCAAGTTGCTGAAGTGTAATGCAAAGTGAAATATTTCCCTGTAAAGTTAACGCCAACTAACCTTCAAAACTACAATTAAACCCAAAGACATGGTTGTTAGTACAGACGACAAGTGAATAAGCTGAAAAGTTATTTGAGTGAAGTAGAAATCATCCAGTAATTATCCAGCTGGAGAAAGTTTTTAGTTGATTTTCACCTGAATTATTCAAAAAAACAACTTCTTGGTTATGCACTGACTCAGACTGCTAAATGATTCATTTTTGAAATAGTGATTAGTCACAGTTTTGAATCCTGAAACCTGTTGACGTTCTTTCTTTTATATTTTAAAACTGTTTTTTTTTTTTCAGTCAATAAAAAAATGAAAAGCAAATCTTACAAATGTCTTGCTTGGGAAACCAAATGAATAGAATGAAAAGTACTCAATGATCTTGACTTTTTGATTTGTTGTTTGAATAAATACAGCACAGCGACACCAGAGTGCTTTGAAAGCATCACTTAGATTCTGGAGACAGCCTTATGGTGTTGCATCCTCAGGTCAGTGGTAATTTCAACACTTCAAATTAGCAGTATTTGACTGGCTTTTGTGATGATGCAGCACCTGTATGCTTCGCTCCAAGGTGGCGGCACAAACTCTATATTGCTGAACGCATGTTCTTTGATACATGGGTTTCGAGGACCTCTATCTTATCAACATGATAAATTGTTTCCTTACGAACCTGCAAAAAAAAAGGTTAAAAAGTATTATGTCCTTCGAGGATCATCATTCCTCAAAAGTTGTTTTGTGGCCCTTTTCAAAACGGCTGCTCTCATGGAATCATCCACACACTTTTTTCAGGAAAGTCATAGCAAATGTACCATAAGTTGCAGTAAGAAAAGTATTTGAACTCTTACCCTTTAAGGAAGTATATATATATATATATATATATATATATATATATATATATATATATATATATATATATATATATATATATATATATATATATATATATAAATTGCATTATTTCAAAATAATATAGCAATATAGCAATACTTTTTGTTAGAAAAATCTGAGTGATCTTGAGAAAGTCTACCTCCCAGTTACGTATGGCTGTTTATAAACATCTCAATAAAAAATAAATAAATAAAATAAATAAAAGAAGGCTTTTAAGGTTTGATTAATATTTGAGCAGTTTGGGGGCTTTTTAAAAAAGTTCAGTGTCTTGCCAAAGACCTTTAGCCTGTAGACTGCAAGACCTGAATTCAAACCCCAAGCTTCCAGTTGAGAGATGACAGTTTCATACGGTAAGTGAATTTCTGACCTGACAGCAATGAAACTAACACATCAACTCGTAGCTCTGGTGTTGTCAGATGCAGTCAAAGTAAGAGGGAGCACAAACACTTGCAATTATGACATTTAGAAAAATAGAAAGTAAGATCGTTACTGAAAACCACAACTCCTTAGAAAGAAAGGAAGGAAGGGAAAATTAGAAGTCACTGGCATTGCCTAAGAATGGAATGATTAATTGGTGTCATAAATATTAAAACAGGAGGTTAGAAAGACAACATTAAAGTGTCTATCCTCTCTAGAGGAAAAACACATCCGTACACATACACACACATGAAAAGTGTGTTTGAAGGATCAAAATGTCCGTGGGGAATCCATAGAAACAGACACTAGTTTTTGTTTTTTTTTTAATTTTTTTTTTTTTTTTTTTTCAATCCCATTCTCAGTAATGAGAATGACTAATAGTTACTGGAAAGCAGGGAGAAGAGATGATGAGTTCAATTTAAATGGTAAAAGCTAATCATCTCCTGTAGGAGGACGCAATACACTCTGGTAAAACTACTGTATGATACTGTACTTTCACACCATGCAGAGAAAAAAAGTAGCTTTCACAAGCAAAGTTTTGGGACTTCTACTTCCTGAGCTGTGTAGTGAGATTAAAAAGGTAAGAAGATTGACTGATATTATAAAAGTATGTAAGGTTACAGGAATGGGAGTAACAGATTGGTTTTTCCAGGGACATAATTGGCTACAGAGCACTCGTCTTGCCTGATACCACCTAATCTGTTAATCTTCTGTGGTTAGAGCATGACAAAATGGAAACAAGCAGAGTAAATTTTGATTCAAGGGTAAAGTTTTTTCCTGAAGAGGTGCCAATCAATATAGTCATAAAAACAAAGTTATTATGCACAGGTTAGATTTATATGCAGAAAATTAACAAGCCAAACAAACAAACACTGAGTATACACAGTGGGTGACTTATCGCCTGAGTGCTTGCCTGGTTGGTAAGCAGTGCCAGAGAGTATGGCAGAGCAAAGAAGGCTGGAATTAATAGTGTATGGATCGTACAATAAATTATAAATGGAGGTTAGCTTCAGAAAAGCAGCCATTGAGTCGAGCTGCCAGGACACACAGTACAGTCTTCAAGAACACTTCAGCTGGATGAAGTGATGTTTGTCTCCGGTTGTTGAAACGCCACTGCCCACTTGAAGGGCAGCTGTCTGGCTCATGTGTGTATAACAAAGTATAAGTCTGTGTTACCTTAAATGGTGCCCTAGTTCAGCTCAGGGAGAGGGGATGACTATTCAAGAAATAAAAGTAACAGAAACTGAAACTTCAGTTGATCAAACCTCTGGTTGGCTTTCACTTTGTTTGTCCAGTATTTTTATTTTCCTTTGTTTTATCTGTGCCATCAATAGTGGGGCAACAAAACTGAAGGCTAGGCTTTTTTCCAATAACAACCTTATCATAGAAAAAAGCAACAAACTGAAGGCAAGAACTCACAACTTTCACAATATTGCAACTGGACTGCAAAGTTGTTCCATGTAGTCTCATCTCAGGTTTCATTGTTGACACTATATATATATATATATATATATATATATATATATATATATATATATATATATATATATACTGTTATGAGTATAGATTTGTACTTAAGTTTCAGTTTCTGTTCTTTACATGTGCTCCTCTCAATTGCTCTTTAGATAGATAGATAGATAGATAGATAGATAGATAGATAGATAGATAGATAGATAGATAGATAGATAGATAGATAGATAGATAGATAGATAGAACTTTGTCTCTTCTGCAGTAAAAACAGAAATTTGTTTTTGACACGACTCCAAATACAAATTTTCACACTCTTACAAACACAATAAATCTTTCTTTGAAAATTGGCAATGCATTGATTTTCATTTTATGTCAATTTGTTCATGTGTGAGAGGAAGTGTGTTCCTAAGACCACCTATGTAATGTGGCTCTTTTTAGTACCATGGCAATTTTTGTGGCTCTTAGTCTCTGACTGGTTGGCCACTCCTGCACTAGAGCCACATAACAGGTAGTAACAGCAACACTGCCCCCATGTTTTGTGGTGGTACTGTTCGGTTTGGCCTGTGTCCGTAAGCCTTATGGAAACGTGCACAAATGAACGCCGCGCATGAACAGAAGGCTTTGACAGTATCTGTATTTAACATTGAGCAAAAATGGGCCATTGCGGTGCATGTAGCTGTGTCAATGACAGTCATATGGTGTATCCGTCACAATTTACAAGTACTGTATGAGTCACTTAACTTATGCAAATGTGTTCATATGACTTCAACAGCTTTCCCAAAAGCCAATGTGACCTCCGTGACTTTTCTAACTGAGTGAGACAAACTACTTTGACTCATGGCTGCCAGACTTAAAGTCAAATGTCTGCCTGAGTTTGCATACCGCAGAGTATGCTTTGTATGCACATTCACCCTGTGTGTGTGCCTGACTACATGTGTCTTTGACAATGTGTTGTGTGAGTAAATTAAGCTGACAGCAACACCCGTCCCCACATGGCTCAGCAACTGGTAATCACATTAAGGCACAGCTGCATTCAGCAGTCAGGCTTTCTGACACCGGCAAGTTAAATATTTTCAACTCAGAGCCAACACAAACTGACATCTACATCTTCATACAAGAGTGAAAGTATGTAAATGTGTCATTTATAATGCACAGGAAGCATCTGAGAAGCTGTATGAGCAGACTTGAGAAGTTGTATTCATGGAGGTGTATGTGTGGAGAATTTGATTAAAAATGTATGCCATTGGATTTGAAACTTAACTGCATCGTCTGATGTGCTGACTTAAAATGTTTAGGTGGGATTTTCTTTTGATGTTGATTTTGGCGACCCCAGCGGAAAAAGCAGAATGTCTCTGATTGTGGTAATCTCTTTGCTTACCCTGTCCTGCGTTTACTCCAAAGTATTCCTCTTTTTAACCGTCAATGTGAGGTTTGGTCAAATATATTACTTCATTTGAATCCAACCAGGTGGCAGCGGCAGCATTACCTATGAACTAATGACGATGTAGCCCCTGGAAGACGTGCCCAACATTTTGGGCTTCTGGTGTAGCTGGCATTTGGTGAATAAAGGACTTCAGGCAAATGCTTCCTTTTCTGTGCATTTCCATTGTTTGTGGTCCAGTTAGCAGCTTGAGCAGCAAGAGTGGAGTTGCTGCTGTTAGATGATTGTCATTGGGTTTGGGATTACATCAAGGTTTGCTATGTTTAACAGCTTTTGCTCATCACACGTGTCTTTGTCATGTCACGTCACAAGCTGTGGCCTAATTCAGGGGGTAGCACCTTTTGAAGGACCAAGCCAAGGACAGAGCAGCCTTTGTAGCCTGTGTTGATCACTCAGTCTGAAATGAGATGAGACAGTCAGGTCTTCAGAGGATTTCCTGTTTGTCACCAGCTGTTCCTATCTTTACCTTCTCTTTACACCAGAACAAGCTAACATAACTAGCATTACATAAGCTAACCTGCTCTTTTTAAGATAATTTGAAGTGTCCAGGCTCCCACTAGTGACATCAATGTATGTTTGGCCACAAAGAATCACCTTACGCTTCTTCATAACAAATAAAAAGTGTCGTCAAATTTTGATCAAAGCCTTTGAAATGGTACCACCTTCTACATGTCTCTGTAGGGTTATTAGTCTTGAACTGGCAGCAACCCCCAGGCTATAAATGGGAAGACTATGGGGAAGCTCTACAAACTTCAGTACTCCAAGATTCCTCTAGAGGCTGGCTGGAAAAACATCAAAGACCATGTTAAACACCAAGCAAAAATATTTGGATTTTTACAGCAACATCAAACATGTTTGCAGCCTGGGAAAAAAGGAAGCAGGAAGACACTGCGGTTGGCCTGAACAGCTATAATTTGTCTATCTACACACACTTTTTATCACCCATTAAGCTGTTTTTGATAAAGCATAGACTTGTATCTTTACCTCATCCTATTTGAAACAAAGCTAGCTTGAGTTCAGCATTCCTACTCCGGTCCTCATCAACACTAGGCTTCAGAAACAAATGGGTGAAGTAACAAACTCTTCTTCCATATACTGTACAGTCTGTTGTCTTGAAATATGCCCTTAAAATGATACAGCCTCTAAAAGTGAGACAAAGCAGCTGCCTGTCTTATCAAAAGATACAACGCCACTTCCCAAGGTCCTTTGCAAACTCAATCTCATGATCAGATGCCTTTAAGTTTTATGCGTCAATGGGCTTAGCTTACTCACACTTATGTTTCCCTCTTTATCTGTACCTGAGCACTGGACTTGCCTGTCGCCTCAAAGTTTCTTGTACCCAGTGTGTCTGCCTGCCTTTCTATCCATCCCTGCCTGTAAATCATCTAAATGACTATAAATTGCACAAGCTCGCCTGTAATTCTCTGTGTTTGGGTCCTGTCAGTTGCAACAGTTTTGAGCTATGGGATAGACTATACGAAACATTTTCCTGGTATTTCAAGCCAAACAAGTGATTGACTGATCAAAACCTGTTTTTTTTTTGTTTTTTTAACTCTAATTGATAATGCAAGTGATTGTTTTTGTACCCCAGAAAGACTTGAGGTAAAGTGTTGTCTTGTTGTGTAGCGAACACAAACACAACAGTGCTGCAGGGGTAGGGATCTGGAAGGAAGGCCTGGGGCGTTACATCTATAGCCATGCTGCACCTGGCAAAGGGATTCAACTTTGTAAACTAGGATAAGAGAGATAAGAGGAAATCCAGGTGGAAGAAACTGTTTTACTTTGTACTTTCTGCCTGCTTTAAATGGTTTTTCTGAAGGCATTGTCAGATGATACCCACAGGTAAGTTACGGTGGTCTACCTCCTGTTGTTTTTGTCTGTTTCTCACTCATTTGTCTCTCAGTCTCTGTCTCCCACTGCTCTGTTTGCCTATCCTGAAGCATCCCAATCAATACTGTTCCACTCTGCTGTTGCACTTTGTATTTTTTAAAGCCCTGCGCACACACAAACACAATCCTATTATACATAAACAGCCTCGGCGTACTGAAAAGTTATTACAGAGGGCATCACAATATAAGCACCACTGACACATTTTACAACCAAAATTTATGAGTCGCTACCTTTTATAAGGGAGAGAGAGGACTTGAAAAGGTGGGAGGCTTAACAAGGCACCACTTGCCTCTTGTGCTCAAGTGAGCCCGCAGTTTATTCACTAACCTCTATATTCTTTTTATTGTATCCCTTCTGCATTGAGAGCAAACCCGCCAATTTGGAGCTAATAAGCAAATGGTGAAGTGTGTGGCGGCCACTTATGGATTTTAGATATGTGATTGCTGGAAAGGCGTGACAGCTTGTTATGGGTAATTACAGATGCTGTGGCCCTGAGCACCTTATTGTATGAGGCTTTCTCACCTTTTTATTAAGCAGCTCTTGTGGTGATAAAGCCTCTGAGGGTGGCGTAGGATAGCAGCTGTCACCAAAAGAGGGGCTCCATGCTGCTACAGCTGTACGAATCATCCTTCCACTAATTAATGGCATTGTTTACTGTTTCAAGATGATTTAACTGTATCTCAACAATGATTTAAGGGAGCAAACTTGAAGGCACCTAATTAGAGTATAACTCTCAGCTTGATTTGACAGTTGGTGGGTGTATGCACTCCCAAATCTCCGGTTTCAAGCTCTTCAGTACTTCCCTTCTATATTTTAAACTGGTAGGAAAGATAGTGATTCTTGCTCTAGTGCAGTCAGGTGATATCTGCCTCATGGGGAGTTAAAAGGTCAGAATAATGTAGCTGCTGTGATGGAAAAATCATGCTGTGGTCTGATAATATAAAACTTAAAAGCAGTCCTAAAATGAAAAGTCAACCACTGCAGGGAGGCTCTTTTCATTTCATTATGGATTTCTCTGAATGGACAGAGGTGAGTCGGTATATATTGCAGGTTATTCTTGTAATAATTCAAATAGATGTCCATGACAATGTCCATGGATGGAAAAAAACATACAAGTTTCACAAAATACTCTATTTGGTTGGTGCCTGACTCAAACAATAATAGGTTTTGAAAATGTGAAACCTCCACAATGACTGCAAATGATGACAGCTTTGTTCTCATACTATATGGGGTGCCACACAGCAAATTTCATACACTAGGGATGAGCTTGAATCTGACTTTGAATCTGGAAAGGCACATATAATATAATAGCTGTGGTTTTATTTCAGTCAGACCTCAATTACAGACATTAAAAAATAAAAATAATAAACTTTAATATGACGGGGATTCTTTTAGTTTGAACTATTTTAAAAAGGCTACTAGATGAAAAGTGAATATTTTCCCATCTCACTTGTTTATTTTCACCTGCTAGAGTAAAAACAATGAACAAATAACTGATTTATTTTTTTTTCAAGCTGAAAAAAAATTCCCTGCAAAAAAAAAAAAAATCAGCAACCAATAAAGCCACCTTTTTTTAAAAAAAATAAATGTCACGCCATCCATGGAGTCTGTCATATTCACTGTCTGTTGACAGTCAACTTTTTGTGTAGCTGCAAACATAGCTACCCTGACGCTGTTCAGAAAGGTGTACTTATTTTCTTCATGGCAAATCCCCAGTTTAAGAAGAGCCCACAAGTTCTCATTAGAATTTAATTTAGGTGAGGAAGGAGGCAATGTCTTTTTTTCTGTCATCTCTAAGGCCTTTACTGGCAAGCCATGCAGTCAAGTATTTTGATATATGTGATGGAGCATTGTCCTGCATAAAAATCCTGGTCTGGGCATTGATTTTAAGCCCATCTGCAACCGGAGGAGGTCCAGCTAGCATGAAGCTAGGACCTAAAATCAGCTTTCATGTCTTGTGATTTGGACCCAGTTTAAGAAGAGGTTAAATTCAAACATGAACTCCTCACAAATGGGACACACACACAGTTACTCCTTCAAGCCAAACTAAAAGAGTTGGTCTGAAAGCAAAAGTGGCAAGCTTTAATTACTCTGTTTACAACATATTTCCTCTACGTGTGTGTGTGTGGGTGTGTGTTTGTGTGTATGTGAGTGTGTTTATAAGTTTCCTCTGGCGTCACCGAGATGAGAGCAGCAGCATCAAGCGGCACATAAAATCTGTAATTTCACCAGCAGAGGACACAGCCAGCAGCCAACTATGCCTTGTTTTGATAGAGGTTAAGGTTATTTGAGCTTCTGCTCTGTATTCATGTCATTGTCATTTATTTTTTCCAGCTGAACCCTTAAATTATTCATGAACTTTATTTCGCTCAATTATTTGTAACAATGAAATCCTCTTACAGTTTTTCTCCCAAACATACCTTACAAAAAAAGATATTCACACCACAAAATAAGTAAGTTGCCACCTGAATATAAACAGCACCGCTACAGGCAGCATCAAAGACAATCCCCTGACTTTTTGACTTAAAAATCAAAGAGTAACATTAGGGCCAAGCAGCGTGTGAACAGATTAGACTCAAAGGCGGGATGTAAAGGACCGTGCAAAATTTGCCATCAGCAGCTTTAACCAGTAAAATTACGGCTGTTTATGTGCCCTGAACATGACCTGCATTCATTATGTGTTCAGCTTTTACACATACAGGCAAATGAGTGGGTGTCATCACAGCAGTGTTGAAATGATGTAATGTTATGAGTAATGTATGGGATGAAGAGTATCTTGAATGTTTATGTACTGCTTAATCCTGTGGCAAATTGCATTGTGCTGCCCAGATTACTTTCTCAAGGAAATATTTAACATGTTTGGTTTAAAACGAAGCAGGCACAATAGGAAGGACCATAGTAAAAGTGGTGTCCATGACATCACCCATTTGTTTCTGACGCAGGGTTTTGAAGCCTATCGTCGGCTCATGCCATACTGAAAATCCTGAACTAAACATTGATACGTTTGAGGTTGAATGAGGCCAAAAGGCCGGTCTTAAGCTGCTGTTAACATGTTTATTTGTGCTGCAATGATAGTCTTTTTTTAATTGGTGTTTATGTAGTTATAAATGCTTCTTTAGCTAACCTCATTTGGACTCCCAAAGAACTGCAGTTTCTTGCAGTTCCACATAGCCAGCATATTTTAGACCATGTTACAGCTGGGTCAAACCCCCAAAGTACCAGCAATTACTTCTCATCAAAATTGAAGCTAGGGACAAAACTCAGATCAAATCGAGCAATAGAAAAGATTTTCTCTTCTGCCCAAAATCCTTAAATGAAGACATGAATGTCAGTATAAACAGCTAAACACCTGAAATTGTGGTTTGTACCTTTACGACACACTTTTTTACTAAATTACTAGAATTCACAGAAATTAGGCTGGATGGTGCTTTTAAAGTCATTAGGGTTCATGTGAATACTGTTTGCATTTGTATGATATAATAGTGGCAGTATAATCAGGCTTTGTAACGGTTATATTAATCAATGACTGGCACTGTTGAACACCAGGCTTGTGATCGTCCGTTATCTGTTATCGTCTATTATCTTTTTTTTTTTTTTTCCGTTGCTAGGCGCTGCCCAAGTAGCTGCCTGTTGCAGCAGCTCTCTCGCCTTTGTCCGTTTCTTGTAGTTTTTTTCGTCTCTTTTTCGTCATCTTTGTTTTTGGAGTGGATCATCACGTTGTATGGTTCATTGTTGGTCACGGACACCAAACTTTTTGTGGCTTCTGCGATATTTTTGACTACTTTTCACCTGTGTTTGTCTGGAGATCCTACATGGCTGCAATGTTAACATGTGAACTCAGCTGTTAGCAGCCTGTAGCATGTCAATGCTAACTAGTGTAGGGCTTGATGATTTCCCCCGAGCTGAAGAGGAGGAGGTGAGGACGACGTGCTGGTTCTCGGGTGTGAGCTGGGAGGTGACGACGTGGACCTGTCCTTCCATCCATCGTTGTTGGGAACGTGGGATCTAGCTCCGAGGGATGGACGAGCTAGCTGTGCTAACCCAGCGGCATCGTGCTGTTCACGGACGTGGCTGACGGAGCTGACATCAGACACCAACGCCACATTGGAGGAGCTTCGCCTGCTGTGAGCAGACAGGATCCAGGAGACAGAGACTGAACAGACTGCTGGGGAGGATCAGTCCTGGACCCTGTAGAGGGGACACTGGCTGGGCTGGAGAGTGGTGGACGAGTGGTGGACGGGATGTTGTCATCTAATTTCTTATGGACCTTTTTGCACTTTCTAGACTCTTTCTTACTTTTGTTTTCTTAAATGCTGCGGTGACTCCTGAATTTCCCCTCGAGGATAAATAAAGCATTTTCTATTCTATTCTATTCTATTATCGGCTGACTTCACTGTATAGGATGCTCTCAAAAACACCATCTCCCAAAAAACCCAAATCTAAACCGATACAACTTGTTTATGTTTTTGGTTAACTGGTAAAAGGAGGTGATTATGTGTGTAGTTATGCAAAATGGAGCGCCAACAGTCTTCCTCACCATGTTGAGATAACTGTTTGAATGCAGGTAGGCTACAACTCAAACTTAATCTCCAAAGTCAACATTTCCAAGCGGCCATGACGTTATGCCAACATACAGGACACTAACTCAGCCAAATCTTCTTATAATGCTAATGTGTTTATACATAAAATCCCTTGTCTGTGCTGTGTGCCTTCCAAACAAAGCTGCAGAGCTTGACATAATATCCATGATGACAGACAGAAGGACAGTAGAGTCTGCAAAGAGAAAAGGGGATAAAACAAGCAACTTTAAATGCCACCTCCTTCAACTCTGCCCAGCCAGCCAAACTTTATGAGAATGACTTTTCAAAATGAGAACCAAAGGATCACTTTAACAGCTGCTCCTGAAGCTGGTCTCAGCCAGGGAGAAGTGGCAGAGCTGACTATGAGACAGACAGGGGATAAACTGAGGACAGAGTATGGCTGTTTGCTCTCCGTGTCCTCAATGTGTCAACACTACAGCATTCTCAACCCTGTGTCACACTTCTCTGAATAAACTTATAAATATTTTCCACATTATTAAAAGAGCTGAATTACTGCACTCTCCAGTTCTGTTGAGCTTTGGCTGCCTTCCTAAGAAAGACTTCTTAAATAAAACAGACAACCTCTTCTCACAGGCTACTGACTTCTTTCTCTGTTCAATATCCAGCGGGCATGTTCATGCTCTTTTGGTCTGCACTGCCCAGGTTCCACTTGGTTGAATAACCCCTATTAAGCGGCGTCAAGTTCCCTTGTGTGCAAATTGCAGGAAATCATGTGAATAAAGTTGTGGCAGGGATTTGAAACTAGGATAAAGTGACTTCAATAAGTAGAAAAACTAGAGCAAACATCATTTTCTGAGATTGTGAAATAATTCACAGAGTGAGACCAAAATATTTAAAGAGGGGGTATTATAATTTCCCATTCTTGAAAAATGTATGCAGTAACAATGCTAGATGTCAATACAAAACGAGCAGATTTTCAAACGGCTACATTTTTATATGTTGTAGAAACCCCTGAATCTGTAAACGGTTTAAAATGATTCATACCAGAACTAGCACAAAGACTTGCTGAAATAACGATGTAATTGCAAGGCTTTCTGTTTTTTTCTGTTTTTTTTATTGGAGGAGGAGGGCCTCAAACACCAAGGTCTCTTCATAGCTCTGCCCCTGACAGGCCCCTAAAAAGGCCAATCAAGGGGAAGGCAGTTTGTGGAATAGGAAGCCTTAAAGAGCCTTGAATGAAGCCTGAGACGGAGACTGAAATAAGGGTTTACTAATACACCAGTGTGATTTTTTTTCTTTTTGTTTGTTTGTCTTTTTTTGTTTGTTTTAAAGATGTCAATCATATGAATCTACTACGGGGGTACTGGAGGGGCAATATAAAAGCAAAATACTTTCTCTTTAACAGTTAGACTTGACATAGTCTAACTGTTATTGAAAACACATTGACTTTTCTTATCAGGGTAAAATATCTGCTCGTACACATGTATTTTTTTATATAAAACATCAAGACATACCTAATTTAAGAATATTAATTTTTTGCTGTTTCAAAAGAGAACTGCACTTTTTTAATAAAAAAAAACCATCTTGTAATTAATCCAGGGCTATCTTTATGTAATAACTATGTAATAATTATGTAATAACTATGTAAAAGCCAACCTGGGGGCCACAATAGAAACAGATGATTAATTAAGGGAAGAGAAAACTTGGTCAGATGGACCAGCAGATACCCGTGTGATCCCTCCCTGTGTCTCCAGTTCAGTCACACACTAAACACATACAGAACAGAGTCACACACTGCTCAGACCTGGCACTAGATCAGCTGTATGGCACATTGTGGAGAAGCCCCTGGGCTGCAGTCCCACAGCTGTAATCGTTGTTTTTTTGTCTGCAGCGAAGATTGAAGAGTGCTGAAAGTGAAGCCAAGCACAGCACCATAGATCACTCACACACACACACACACACACACACACACACACACACACACACACACACACACACACACACACACACACACACACACACACACACACACACACACACACACACACACAACATAGAGCACAACTGCTTTCATGTGCTACTTCAAAGCATCAATTAAACAGGAGAAGAGCTGGATAATAACCATAAGGTTATCCTCATCGTAATGAGCCAAAGTATTGGTTGTGACACATCAAAACAGCAGCACAGCTTCTAGCCAGCTCATGGAAATACATCCCCACCACAGCAGGGAGCAGCATGCATGCCAATAAGGGAGGAACTTTTTCAGGACATATCTTAATGTAATGTGACAAAACTGAAATGACTTCAAAGTTCTGCAGGAATGCTGCCCACAAGAGAACAGTCATGGAACATTTTGTTCCCAAAGTTTTACAAAGATGTCACTTTTTAGCGCTCTATGTTTATCAGTGTATGATTTTGATGATATATTGTAAGAGAAAACAACGTTTTATGCTTGTTTAAGACACATGAATTTAAGCTGGATGTTTGCACATGAGCATGTGCATGGGTGGATTATAGATACTCAGGCCTCCTCCCACAGTCCAAAACAACATCCTAAAAAGGTTGAATGGGGACATTTCATTGCTCTTTGGTTGAGTGTGTGAATGGTTCTGTGTCTGCCCAGGTTTACGTATGCCCAACGAAGCCCCCCCCCCCCTTGCAACAATGAATTCTACCAGATCTGTGTCAAGCCAAGAGAGCCACTGTAGCATCACACAGAACTGTGGCTCTCTTGGTTTAACAACTATCCTTAACGTTCATCCTCTTTTAACCCAATATCTCTGATGCACCTCTGTCAGCTTCTGGTGTTTAAGTTGAAGGAGTGACCCTGAGAACTGGCAACTTGAGCTGACGTGTCATTTACAAAAGCCACTGAAATACTGAAGTACTGGGGAATGCATTCCAGTTTAGAGTTGATACAAATATCCAAATATCCTTGTCAGGTTAAATGATTATCCTAAACAATTTTTTGTGAGATGCATCTCTCTGAGTCATTGGCTTTGTTGAGGTGAAGCGTAGACCTATTACTCCACGTTTGCACTTTACCCTCTGACCCATCAGCCCTCCTGTAAAGATGAATGGACCTAAGAAAAGGAAAGTGGACAAAACAAAACTCATTGAAACACATGGTAGTGCGCACATGCACTCAGATAAGATGGAGTGGATCGTCAGTGATCTGTTACTTATTAAAAAAAAAAAGCTCAGGAACATGTCTGTATAAACCTTCAATGTGAGTTACTTGTCTAATTTTTGTATAGAGAGTTCACATTTAATATCAAAATATTACACAAACAATTTTGACACAATCTTTTATTATTTTTTTGTTTTTACATTTTTAAAACCAGGACAGAAAAAAACATGTTTTTCTGTAATTCCGTTTTGGTTTTAAAACAAAAAAAACAAGTCCATTTTTTCTTTTTTTTTTTTTTAATTTTGTTTTGAAACAGAAAAATGAAAGAACGAACCATACACGGATTAAAAATCCCATTATAACTCCATTCTCTCATATTCTAATTTTGATTTCAAAACAAAATCAAAACAGCGAAAAATGGACCGCTATTTGTTTTCTGATTTTTGATTTGATTTGATTTTGAAAACAAAAAATTTTCCAATTTTGGATTCTAAAACGGTTATGGAATGAATGAATGATACCCTGATAGTTACCAAAGCACTCCATCCATCTGCTCCTGGTCCGGACCCTTTGTCAAATGTTAGAACCCATTGTGGCCCACGAATCAAAAAGTTTGCCCACCCCTGCCCTAAAACATGGCTTGATTTCTGCCGATAATCAGACAGCACAAGATGAATCTCCACCATGCTAACAGGCTAACTGTAGTGTCCAACATGCTGGTCCACTTCGGTGTCATATCTGTTGCATGACTTTTGTTTTTGTTTTACTGCCCTCTATGGTTTATCTACAGTAACTGGTTTAGTCCAGTAACTTTTATTTTTTCTTCATTCATCACTGGCATGATTTGCACCACATTCATGGGACTTGCGCCTGAAATACACACACTTCCCACACTTCCCACCCCACTGATAAGTCTCTCATCATCCATGTTGGGCTGTAAGATCTCAAATATGTTGACTCCTGGACTGGCTCCGCTCATTATGTCCCTTGATCATCATAGTTAAGCTAAATACAAACTGATTTTGACACATTAGTTTTAATTTCGAAAGTCACTGGGTGTTTTCAGGTAGTTTCCAGTCACAACTTCCTGTCCTGCTCCATCTTCCCTATGCTGAGTTTGTGCGTCATAGCTCCGGGTCTGTCAAAAATAGGATGGCTGTGTATCACCTGTCACATGACGGACCAGCCGCTAAAGTTGATACATTGGTTTGAATGAAACTGTTTGGATCCGTTTGCTGTAACAAAACTGAGACTCACTGCAGACACATTTGGTGTATTTTAGCTGTTAGGGCCATTGGCCAGCAGTGCCATTTTGTTCTTTGATGAGTAGTTCCTGTTACTTATCAAAAAAACACCTCAAGATTTGAATTTTTGTCACCAGGAGGTTTCAGGTTCTAGTTATGTGAGAGAAAATTCTTGCATATCTTGCAAACTCCAGGCTTGGCTGTAGCTCGACAGGATGTCACCAGCAAAAAGCCTGTTAATACCCACAGCACTCTTTGATGTGTACAGTACATTGAGCAGCGCTGTAGCACCAAGCATAATGTGCATGCTGAGTGTGAAGGGAGCAACATTACAGGAGAGTCCTTCACTTATACTCGACTCGTCTTAGCGTTGATCATAGGCCAGGGGAGGGAGGGGACTACATCATCAGATGATCAACACACCCTGCCACTCCTGGGACTGGTTACAGACATACTGTAGCTCAAATCAAAGCAGTGAAGAAGACATTTTGAAAAGTGTAGGATAAATCTCTACCCCTGCCCAAACTTCAGAGGGGGAAAGGGACACTAACAGCAGCTTACAGCATGTCAATTCCACATCATTAGATCCAGAGCTCGCAGAGCTGGATAGAAAAAGGCATGTCTGGGGGCTTGGAGGAGAACAAAAGAAAGGGCTTCTGTGTGCATCTTACTTTAATGGACCACTCCTCACAGATCAAAACATAAAAACCAACCTCTCTCTCCAGACTTCACATGGCACGGCTAAACAGCTGACTCAAGCACTTTGATAGCAGAGTCTAACAACTTCTCTCAGGGAAGAAAGAGATCTTTAATTGGGCAGTTCAGTCACAATGCAGTATCGGGTCCTGTTAACATGAGTCTTTTCATGTGCCTCTTAGCCAGATCAAATTCAAATGAGGATTTGCATGCTGTCAATTTGATTCCAAGGAGCTAAATGAGGCAGATATGATCAAGTCTTGGAATCAGAATGCAAATCTAGGAGGAATGAACTTGATGGTTTAAATAATGCCTCGAAGGGCGGTTTCAACCCTGCCTTAAAAAGAAAGATCAATTAGCATTAGCCTTTCCGATAGCCTCCTGTTTGTTTAAGACTTCAGTTCTTTATTTCTAATCTTTCTGGCAGCGTTTGCATTGGCTTCAACTTGGATTTCCTAGTAATCAGAAAGCCATCCTTCTGCCTTAGACAGAGGAAGATGCCAGGTCTTAAAGGGGTAACTGACATCTGGTTGGGAGTCATGGGTTGCGATACAGGATTGCAGGGCAGGCAGAAATCCAACCTCCTTAATTATTACTTGAAATTGCATAATCCTATATCCAATAAATTATTCATGTTGATGGCAATTTTACACCTGGCGAGCATCCTGATCACCCTTTGTGAAATATCCTCCAAATCAGGTTCCAGGACTGGCTGCCAAGATGGGGGAATTGGAGAGCCAAGGGAGTTACTCTGCAATATCAGTGCATGGGCCAACACTTTCACAGAGTCCAGCTCTTAGATGATTCCTACAAGAATGTGGGGCAATGCATGCTGACAAGGAAGTGAGGAATGTTGATATAAAGCAGTTAAGTTTAAATATGCAAGTTTGTGGATGGCAGGGCAGGAGTAGATGAAGAGCTGCAGAGTTTAGCTGAGGAGACGTAAATGCTACTGTAGTTCTCCAGCTGAGCAGACAGTCAGAAGTGACTTCTCTTGAATGTAAATAAGGACCAAGTGAAAGCAGCATGGTTTTCAAATGACAATCTGTTTTTCTGCCCGGCAATCAAGCACAGGAAATATGTAGTTACATGTATTACAAGATCCTCCATTTGCACTTGTTGACACACCAACGCAGAACTCCAATCCAGACATCCGTCAGGCTCACGGATTCGTCATTACTGGAGTGTTCAACATTCTCTAAGGCTACAAAAAAATTCACATGTAGTGTATCCTCTTGGTTTTGTGTGCTTCTAGATATAGACCCCCCACAGTGCCTGCTGTTACTCTTCCAGGTAAGTGATAGCCAAATGTCTTTGTACTGAAATGATTCGACACCTTTGCACATCTGTTTCCCTTTTAACACACATCAGGAAAAATAAAACAAGAAATTTAACACACTCACAACGTCATTGAGAGCTGGGGAATGGAACTCCATGAGGAGGGAACCAGAACCTTTTTTCTCTTTTTTTGTTCAGGTTATTTCTTGAGCTTTTCATGCCTTAAAAGATAGAGGAGATGACAGTGGATAGGGTAGGAGAGGGGGCTCGGCACCCTTTGGCGGCCTGGTGCTTTTTGACCACAGGAACTAGAATGAAAATTTAGTTCTGGGGAGAAAAATTAAGGATGTTTTGAGACTAGAACTTTTGTTTAAGTGTTTTTTCAACCACAGAAACTTTGAGACCAGCTGCAGGAACTTTCCACAAACCTTGAGACTTTCTAAGGGACTACTTGCTTTTCAACCACAGGTATAATAAACTCACCCCTGAAAATGGCCCAGGTGGTAGTATTTCCCCAAGGTCTGAGAACAAAAACCTGGCTGAGACTTGGACTTAGAGTTGAATGTTATCAATCATCCACCACCTGAAATGTTTTCATTGGACCTGCCATGTTTGAAAGACTTCAAAAGCATGTTATTGAGTTCATAACTTCTAAATCTCAAGCTGCAGAGCAGAATGAAATGACGCAAGCCCTTAACTCAACTTTTAAACAAAACAACAACAGGAGTTCAAGACAGTTTACAACAATAAATTGTTTGATAAAATCTAGGTATGGGTAAATACCGGTACCATTTAATGGACCAACATCAGGCTTATTTCAAGGCATCAGTACTCCTGAAGGATGCCAACAACAGCAGACGATTATCAAGGCAAAAAAAAAAAAGAAAAAAAATCTTACATCAAGTAAGTCCTCCTTGCCAGTAGCTGGCGCTACATCATTGTGACAGGTCCTGTTCAGACAACATGAATGAACCGGAGAAAACTGTTTTATTTTGCACTTCAGTTCATTAAAAAAATATTACTAAAACTCTGACATTTGTTAGTATTATCCCCCCCAGAATCAGAAGTACTAGTCGTATTGGTACTCAGTATTGGTGAGTACTGAAGAGGGAGAACTGTTATTTGTCTGAAAAACAAATGGCATTGAACATCCCTGCTAAAATTGCTACCCAACTAGCTGAGCTCAAAGAACAGAAAAAGTTTCATGAAAAAGAAATATTGGGCTATAGTTTGTTTGTGAGACACGTTCCATTAACATTTTTAAGGAAGGACAAGTAGCAATAAATTGAACCCATCAAATCTCAGGGCACATCTCAACAACAGTTCCAAAAAAACACTTTAAAGTAATGATAAAACTACATTTGGATGGAATCAGCTGGATTTTTTTGCAAAACGTTAATATACACCTTGATGTGAAAAAATCAAACAATGTTTGAAAACTAAAGCCTAATAACTTATTATTAATAACACTGAAATTTCACAATGACCATTTCAAAGAAAGCTAGAAGAGTTGTGACAGCATAACGAACGGGCTTTCTGTGGCTGCTTTCTGTATCATGGAGTAGGTTGTACTACAGTTTCCCTCAGAGATATTGCATTTATGTAGATGGGCAACACATAATGTCACAGTGTCACGACCCTCTGACCTTTGGCTGCTAATATTTCACTAGTTTATTTTTAATCCAAGTTAAAGTGTGTTTCAAATTTGAAAATATCCCTGCCAGTTATTCTTATCATTATATATTTCAGTATAACTGAATAACTTCTTGAATTGTGTCTGACCCTTTGACCCATCATTAAGTTGCAGTAATGGACAACAGTGTCGAACCATTGATACCCGTTCACCTTCAGTGACTGGCTACCAAAAGGAACTCATAACCATTCATCTCCTAATGTCCTTCATAGAGCTGTGAGAAACTCAGCTCAATGTGGATTTAATTTCATTTGAATTATTTGCACAGAGAGTTGACCAGAGATAACCTTTTTTAAATTACAGCGTTACAGCCTTGAAAGCAAATACGACAAGCTGAAGTGTTCTACAAAACCAAGAATACAATCTTTCTCACCAGTGAATATGTGACTGGAAAGATTTAATATCCTGAGATAAAAAATAATGCATAAAATTTGAATCGTATTTTCTGTTTTATTTGACACCATTGGGGTGATAGTGGGGAAAAAAAAACTTTTAATAAAGGATTCAGCCAAGGGTAAGTGAACCCATTATAAGTCAGTGTCCCACTGGTCATAACGGTTTGACCATTGACACATATTAAGCGTTATAACATAACTGATTATAAATACTGGTAACATGCCTGGTAAAATGAGCTCTAATAAGTTGCTCCAAGGAAACTTTTTGAAGTGGGAAATTGCACTCCAAATTAATCTTTATAGAAAGTGAAGGCCACCAAGGTAATCTGACAGCAGCAAGTAAACACTTGATCGCAAAGGTTAGGGTTAAATGGCAAGGCCAGTTTAAAGCGAGAACAAATCTACATTCCTCAAAGATGTTGGGCTTAAGTAATACTTGACCTTTTTTAATGCAATGTTTCAAGAAAGATAAAGTCTAATCATATTGATATAAAGTAAGTTAGAAGTATTGGTGTATGATATTCATGGATAATGTGAAAGTATATGTTGCACTTGCAGATTGTTTCAAGTTAAAGCTGCTGTGTCTGTGTGTGTATATCTATCTATCTATCTATCTATCTATCTATCTATCTATCTATCTATCTATCTATATATATATATATATATATATATATATATATATATATATATATATATATATATATATATATTTATTTATATATATATATATATATATATATATATATATATATATATATATATATATATATATATATATATATATATATATATATATATATATATATATATGACATTCAAAATGTACTGATATTATTGTAATAAGACTAATACTTTTTAAATATTTACTTTAAATGAATGAAATTGCTGGCAGGGGGTAGGTGTTTTTTTTTTTTTTTTTTTTTTTTTTCAATTTATAATTTTCCAAAGATTTACAGTAAGTAGTGAAACAAAAGAACAAAATCAAAAGACAGAAAAAATGTACTGCTTGGTTTAGAGAAGTCACAAAAATAACATAGAAACATTCACTCAACTGTATTTACAGAAGAGTATAATGGACATGTTTTTCCCATATGAATTAGTTTTAAAACTATTATTATATTCAATAGCTCACACTTGACTTGAATTGTATGATCAAATAACATTTTACTAAAATTTCTGAAATTTCTCCAAGGCGGTAAGGTTTCCTAGTGTAACAAAGTCAGCTGGAGGTCTTGGATAAAAATCTCTCAGTGGAATTTTCTTGTACTTGCTGTAATATCTTTTTTGCAACCAAAAAAAGGTAAGAAAAAAAAAATAAAACAAAGCAGAGCAGAGGTATACAGCTGGAGTTTAACAACTGTGTGCTGAAGAGGAAAATAGCTCAGAATATAAAAAAAGGAAACTTAAATTTGGATTTCATCACAATCAAATAGGATGACGCCTGCCCCATTGTGCTGGCACCTCTGCATTAAATCTTCTCTTTAGAGTTCATAGAAAGACATGAGTGTAAATTTTAGACAGTTTCGTCACTAGCCAGAAATGAATCACAGGAGCTTTAAAGTAGCATGCCTGCAGGGTCTTTAACATCCAGTCAACAGAGCTGTTAACATTTAACAGGCTTTTTGTCCTACCTCTGGTGTGGCTTGGCACCCTCCGGCGGCCTGTCGATGAGCTGTGCATGGCGTGCTGGTAGTGAGACATGTCTGTCAGCGTGTTGGGAACACGGAAACTGTCCTGGAACCTCTGCATCAAATCTTCTACCGACTCAGAGTTGGGGTCGATGGCTGTGAAAAAGAGATCCAAAGTGAAAATGGCAGGCTTGTCCAAAGGCTTTAAAGAGGAAATTACTTTGCGAGCAGTGACAGACACACAAGATAATTTAACATATATGAGCAGTTGCGAAGGGAAACACCCAAAAGAAAGCTTCTTTTTTTTTCTTGGAAGCTAAAAGATGAGAGAACGATATGCATCATGAGCCTCTTGGCTGTCCCATTTAGACACACTATAAAAAAGCAGCACAGTATTATTTCTGCTCTTCCATTTTTTCAGCTCTTTAAATGATTCCATCAATTCAATATTGCCTCATCTCTACAGGGATTGTGCCAACGCTTCCTCTGATGGCTCAGTTTCACTCTTCCTGATGAATGACTCCAAAACAAATGGCTGTGTGGAGAGAGGCGGTGAGCTGAGTGAGAAGTTTCTGCCTTTTTTCTTAGGATGGAAAAACCACAAATAGAAAGGACATGAAATTCTTGCAAGGACATGAAATTCTTAGGCTTATCTTAGACATGTTCTAGTTCAATTATGCCAACAAAGACACCAATTATGGATAGAGATATTCTCTAGTTTTTATGTCTGGCAAATTCACAAAGGGTAAAAAATGTGCATCCTTTTAAGATAAAGTTCTTCTGCTACATATGTATCTACAGCCTCTTTATAGTCCTCTGATTCAGATTATCAAGTGTTAATTGAATTACAGTGAACTTCTTAAAAAAATGATGTTTTTTCAAATTAAAAGCCTAATGAGGGGCTCATTCAGAAACAAGTTCCAGACACATGGCACTGGTCAAGGTCCAGTAAAGAAGGGGTACTTTGGCTGTTTTCCAAACCACTGACTACATACTATGTGTGAATGTTGTATGTAATAGATACTGCCCACTGTTCACTGCTTTTGCATGTTGTTTGTTTGCAGGTAGGGGAGACTGGAGTCAGTTGCAACACTTTTTACATTACTCTCAGTTAGTCAGAGAATATTTGGACTAGTCTCACCAAATCTTTACATATTAAACCTACATCTGTCTGCTAAATGCCCATACCATTTAAAGATGGCTACATATAACATATTAATCACAATATTCATTTGAATAGAGGAATTCAGACGTTGCAACTGACCCCAAACCTGGGGACAGTTGCAACACAGATCAGGGACAGTTGCAACATATATAAAAAAAAAAAAAAAAAACCCATTAATTTTTCACTAATCATCAGTGTTTTGTCTAAATAGGACAAATACTAATGTTATGACCCAGAGTGGGCTCAAATTCAAATGTATTTTCTGTACAGCTTTAAGGTATTTAATTAGTTTTTTTGTTTTGTTTTAAAAAAATGGCCTACCTTGAGTCAATGTGCGGATGTTACTGAAGCTATAAAAACTCAATATTGCATTTTGGGAGAAAAATAATTGAATAATTTCTTCTTCTTCTTCTTCTTTTTTTTATTTTTATTTTTTATTTTTTACAAATTCTCTATTTAGATGATTCATTCACTATATGACAAGTTTATATGACACATACAACATACAACAATAACTAATGGCTCATTTTTGCTTAACAAGTTATTTGGGAAATTATTCTGTTTATCATTAGTGTTAGTTTCTCCATATGATTGCCTGCTCTGTTCATCATGAGCAATAAAATATATTAATTTTGCCTATTTTGAACTAAAAATCTTTAAAAATATGGTTGTGTGGTCTCCTCTAATATGACTAACCTGATAGCATGGGGACAGTTGCAACAGTTGCAACTGTCCCCATGGTACCAGTCATGACAAAACACCATGTGCTCGCTAGCCACATTGACATTGACACATGCTCACCATGTCATTTAATAGTCAACAAACAATGATTCAAACTAGAGAGGTTTGGATTCATTCATACATAAGGTCAGGACAGTATGACAAAAAAACAGCTCATGAAAAAAAGCTACTTTCATGCCTCCAAAACAACTTTACTTGATAGAAGCAGGACCAGATGCTCAATATGGCCTCTCTCCTCTTGGAGGGTAGAGGGTCTAACTGAGCATGTGCAGTGTGAGTGTCATCACTCCAGCATGTTTCTGATTGGAGAAATAAGGCTTGTTGCAACTGTCCCTTGTTGCAACTGTCCCCAGTCTCCCCTACTTTTGTTTGCATCAGTGGCGGGTCTGGGCCACCATACTTTCCTGCACTAATTGAGCAAGGACAGGTCAGTAAATAGAGTGGATAGAGGAAAGTGATGGGGGAAAGGCTAGATTTAAATCTGGGCCAATAGCTAGAAGGCTAACTTACTGGTGGGTGACCAAACCACCAAATTTGTGCCCTTTAAATTCTAATTCATACAAAAAAGATTTTGCCATTCAGGTTAAAATAAAGAAAGAAAAAAAAAGAAGTAACATGTTTACATGTTTACATGCTAATACATGTTAAGTATTGCAGAATAAAGATATCTACACACATTTTGTCTCCTATAGAGCCTGACTGAGGATTAAGAAATGGTTTGTCGGCACTCTGTGGTATCTTATCTGCAACCGCTTGAAAATCCGAAAGCAGCTCTGTCCCCAAACTTACAGCAGCAAAGCCATCTCCAAAAGAAGGGGGCCATTTATCACCCTAACCACCACCACCCCCACCTATCACCAACATCTTTTGATCTGTCAGTCTGGCTTGGAGGTGTACTCTTTCCATGAATAATGGTGATGTGTTGCTCCCAGTGGAAGCCTCATCATGCATGCCGATGAGCCTGCACGAGCCGGGGAGGAGGAACATGAGGAAGATGGGGGTGAGAGTGAAGAGGCTGAGGCAGTTGTATTGTTTGTGAGATTAGAAATGGAAAACTAACAGCAACAGAAGCATTGGGTGAGTTGTGAACAAATATCATCCTTTCAATAACACATATTTGTCTTGATAAATTCATAGATGCACTCAGCTCCCTCCTCTACGGGCGATGTTCTGTGGAGCAGGGGATTGCTGTTGGTTTGTGTATGGTAATAGGCTCCCGTAACCAGATGCAGAAGATGATGCAAAGTGGCCTTGACCTTATTCAAGGGACAGCTGTTGGCAATCCTGTTCTGTGTAATGACAATGAGGAAACCTTGAACCCTCAGGTAACAGATACTTTCTGAAGTTCGCTAAGTTTTCGTTCCACTTTACAAGGTGAACAAAAGACCTTGGTCCTTGAATAAACCTTGAGTCAAAGAAAAGACACCTCATTTCCTTTTCTTTGTTGAAACATCTCAGAACTCTTTCAAAGTTAAATAAAAGAAAAGGAAATGCAAAACGTATTCGTTTTGATACTAGGAAGCTCTTCTTTTGGGATTAAGACAAGTATTTCATCCACATCGACTCTTAAAAAGCAGTTTTGTTCATAATCTATAGTTTCTGATTCCATTACATCTCTACCTTTTATGAGCTGTTGACTAGAACACAGCCACTCTCAAGACGCCTGGTTTCAAATTATGTCTCATTCAGTATTGACAAAAGGAGTAAAATATGTTCACAAGTGTTTGATTTTTTTTATCTGTTCTTCTCCATAACCAGAGTGCTGGATACGTTCTTTCTGTGAGTATTTCTATCATAACACTGTATGAAATTTTAAATCTGTGTGTTGTAATTGATCTAAGATGTCCAGAAGGCAGTTAAATGCTTCAGAGTCAAGTACGCTGAAGCATGGTTTATTGAATAAGTCAGTAACAACTTTGTGTAAAACCCTATGGTACTAAATCCATTCTGTGTACTATGAGTGAAAAATCAGCTTTTGTTTGGTGTGCTATCTACTATGTGAGTAAAAAGTCATTTTTGCAGGCTGGTGGGTCGACAGCTGAAACGACTGCACCACAACTGCACCACAACTTTAGACACAGCACACCAATCACAGCACTTTATTCAGAAATGGGATGGGTACCATAAGATCACAAGACGAGAGTGCTGTTTTAGCCTTTACCAGGAAATACCTTGAATTTCTGTATTTAATGAGTTCTTTATAAAGGTCATAGACTGTATAAAACATGGACGTAGTCTTGCCGACGTCAAACCGAAGATGAAGAACGATGGCTATAGCGGCCATATTGGTAGTGGCAAGGGCTTCGCCTACAGCCATACGACGCCTGTCAGTCACGTGGCCCTCAGCTGTGCCTTTTATTGGGGGTTGCGATCTATGCTCTGAACGGCCGAGTCAGAAAAAAATTCACCCCCTGTACAGTGGGTGCTGGTAGTAAAATTAGCGATTCAGACAGGAGACGTTTTTTTGAACCAGGCTGTAAAAAGGTTTATTTCTGCTTTGAAAATGGCTTGTTTTGGCTTGGTGTGTGTGCGACTTCTGTTACTTCCGGGGCCAGCCTCAAGTGAACACTCGAGAAACAGCAAATTTTAGTACTTCTGCATTGTCTCATATCCTTAGACCAGAGGTTACCGCTTGATAAAGATATTAAATTT